>NC_138768.1:857627823-857994893 GCF_965119305.1 Pelophylax lessonae
TGAAGTTCAGGGTCAAAGTTTGCCTCAATGATGTATTATAGGGGGCGGACCGAACATCGCATATGTTCGCCCGCAGCGGCGAACACGAACATGCTAAGTTCGCCGGGAACTGTCCGCCAGCGAACAGTTCGGTACACCTCTAGTAGTAGCTTCCCATTTTTTTCGATGTGGCTCGTTTCTTTCATATGACACCGCTGCCCAATCTGTTCCCGGACTAACTCTCTCTTTTTGGACATACCGACAACTACCCCATTACCTGTCTGATAGCACACGGAAATCCGCATTCACACGACCACCCTCTAGCTTTGAAAACATCTGTCTTGACCAACAGCCATGCCAGAAAGCGACCACCCTTTCATATGCTTTGTTGTTGGACAATGCGACTAATACTTCACAACCTCATAAAAGTAAATGGGAATTTGCCTTGAACAGTTCCTTTTCAGAAGGACAATGAAAGAACACCTACATTCTAGCACACAAATGCTCTGTAAGCTCTAGATTTCAGGAGAATGCTTACAAGCTTCTCACGGGCTGGTATTTCTTTCCGGATAGGCTTCACAAATGGTTCCCTCAAACCTCGAACATGTGCTAGAGATGTGGCCAGTCTCTGGGCACGTTAGTACAAATCTGGTGGGACTGCCCACGGATTTAGAGTTTTTGGAGCCAGGTCTGTGATCTTATCCGAGATTACCAGCACCACTATCCCTCTTACACCTGAATGCTGCCTGTTACACATAGCGGACCGTTTACTCAGTACGTATAAGAAATCAATAGTGTGTTTTTTACTCAATACAGCTAAGTCCTTGATTCCCAGACATTGGAAATTCACTTCCACTCCCACTATTAAAGAGTGGCTGCTGCCGGTGAACGATATCTTTAACATGGAGGAATCGGAGGCGGTTGCTAATGATAACCTTAAAAGATTAAACAAAATGTGGTCCGCTTGGCATGTCTTTCGCTATTCCTCTTGCTATGAAACTCTCAGTGATTCTCATTGTTCTCTGACATGAAGCGCTTTAACCTCCAATCCTGGAGGCCTGCATTTCTGTCGCTGTTTTTGAATTTACAAGAGAGCCATGATGGTTCTCTGCTGCCTGTATGGTTTTCCTTCCCCCTTTTGCAGGACATATTGCTTTTTTGATATCCCTTACCCCCCCCCCCCCTCCTCTCTTTCCTCACCCCTGACATTCTTTTTTTTTTTTTTTTTAAGAAACTTTATTAAAGTCAATGTGCGATACAAGAAAAAGAGGTATAACATTGTACAATACATTTTAACATTTTTTGGGGTCGAAAGCTGAGCAATGGGAGGAGCTCATATCTGACCCAGAAGAGCAATAAGAGTAACAAACCAGATCCAGAAAAAAAACAAATTACACTAGAACCCTAGTTGGATGGATCTTATGCACCTAAGTGGGATTAGTGCCATGGGGGGGGGGAGAAGTTGTGATAAAGGGGAAAACCGAGGCGGATCAGAGGTGAGGAGGTAGGGAGGGGGGGGGGGGGAATATGAAGAGGGGAGGGATACCTGTGAGATAAAGAAAACTCAGGATATGAGGTGCAACCTACAGCAGTAATTTTACTACCCAGTATCAGCATATACAAAGGTATCCGCTGTCATTTCAGAGACAGCATTTGTGGGTAGCGAGTCCAGGAAGTCCTGCCATTTGCTGGAGAAACGATCAGATGAGGATGAAGAGTTGGAATCCATATTGAGCCGGTCTTTAGTCATAAGGCTTAAAAGCTCACGGTGAACTTGTGATATAGTAGGGCCCTCATTTGTAATCCAATTGGCGAGGATAACTCTGCGAGCTATTAGTAAGCAGGTGAGGATCCAAATCCGAGGGTGAGGTAAAGGACGGCTAGTCCATATTTGCAGACGTTTGTCCCAGTATCCAAAGACAAGTAATAGGGGGTCTTTTGGCAGCTGAAGAAGCGTGATTCGGTGAATTAGCGCCAGCACCTGGTCCCAGAATGTAGAGATAAAAGAACATGACCAAAATCTGTGGTGTAGCGATGGACGGTTAGTTTTGCAAAGGGGGCATAGACGTGTGGAAGGGGACTGTTCGTTTGACATGAAAGGAATATAGGCTCTATGTAATATTTTCAGCTGCGTTTCCCTCCACGTTTCATTAGGTGTCAGGCGAAGAGTACAATTGTATCCTTGAAACAGCTTCGTGACCAGATCCTCCATAGGAAAGTCCTTGGCCCAATTGGCCGCCGATGATCCAGCGAGGTTAGAGGACGTGAGTTTTTGGAAGGGCTTGTAGATGTCAGAGATGCTATAAGTCCCGGAAAGCAACAGGGGATCCAACAGGGGATCAAGGAACCTTTTGGTATTCAAGGCACCTAAGGACCGAAGAAAACTCTGGCATTGCAGGATAGGAAAAATGTGGGATGCCGGGAGATGGTAAGCATCCAGGACATCTTGTATTGGTCGGGGCTTACCCGTAGTGTGATCACAGAGATCAGAGAATTTTGACAGGCCTATACATTGCCATAGAGCAAAGTAGTCCGAGTGTACTCCGGGGATAAATGCAGGATTACCCTGTATAGGTAAGTGCTTGGACATAGAGGAGGGGAGCTTCAGACGTTTCCTGGATTCCCTCCAGGCGATCACTGTATCCCGCAGGAGAACATTGTGTTGAAGTTGTGGGGGCATAGACTTCCATTTAACATGTAAGAGAGCTGCCAGCGAGAAAGGAGCAGACATTTGCGATTCAAGTACAAAATTAGAGCAGTGAGAAGACCTCGAGAGCCAGTCCAGGGATATTCTGAGGAGGCATGACAGATTATATAATCTAATATCAGGAAGACTAGCACCACCCTCGCTCCTGGGAAGACAAAGTTTGCTGTAGGAGATGCGGGGTCTTTTGCCTCGCCATATATATCTAGAAATACTGGTGGTCAACAACTTGATATCTTTATGTTTTAGTAACAGAGGAAGCGTTTGTAGCGGGTATAGTAGCCGCGCGAAGCTGACCATTTTCACCAGGTGGCATCTTCCCAGGAGCGAGAGAGGCAAATCCATCCAACTATCCAATTCACAAGAAATCTTTTGGAAAAGAGGAGGATAGTTCAGAGTATAGATAGAAGATGGGATTTTGCCTATTTTGATACCTAGATATGTTATGTGAGAGGGCGCAACAGTGAAGGGAGAGGATGAGACCCAAGTGGGTTGGGGCGCGTTGCCTAGGGGGAGGATTTCACTTTTAGCGTAGTTAATCCGTAGGCCCGAACATAATTTAAATTTATCAAATATAGAAATGATGGTGTGCATGTCCGAGGAGGGATTTCTGGTGAATAGTAACACATCATCAGCAAAAAGGGATATTCGTAGTTCATGTTTACCAATCAAGATACCATGGAGAGGCGCCTTGTCCAGAAGAAACCTGGACAATGGTTCCAGGGCCAGATTGAAGAGTAGAGGAGATAGGGGGCACCCCTGTCTCGTGCCCTTGAATAAGCGGAACTCTTGTCGGTGAGGGACCTGGCTACCCACAACCTGGCCGCAGGAGAGGCATTCATGGCCCCGACAATGTGAGTGAACGGCCCCGAAAAGCCAAATGAAGCTAGAACTCTAGATAACCAGTCAAAACTCACATTGTCAAAGGCCTTCTCCGCATCCAGGGTGACGATAGCCAGCCCCCCCCCCCCCGAGGAAACCCTGGCCTGGTCCAGAGCCAGGAGAACCTTGCGGATATTAGAGGTAGCCGATCTCCCCTTGGTAAACCCCCATTGGGCTGGGTGTATCAAGGATGGCATGATGAGGGCCAGTCGGGATGCCAGTATTTTTGACAGGATTTTAACATCCAAGTTTAGCAAGGAAATCGGTCGGTAGGATCCTGGTTCCAGAGGATCCTTCCCTTTTTTCGCTAATAGTTTTATTATGGCCTGGTTGCCAGTCCCCTGGTAGGAACCCCCGGTCCATAAGGCCGAGTACACCTCTAGAAGGGTGGGGCCAATCACTTCTATGGCGTTTTTATAGAAATCCCCGGTGAGGCCATCCGGGCCTGGGGCTTTTTTGGGGCAAGGCTTTTTATCGTGTCATGGATCTCTGGAAGGGTCACTGGAGCGTTTAGTGCCTCTAATTGTGAAGGAGAAATTTTAGGAAGGGTGACATTGTCTAAGAAGAAGCTGGCTTGTCAGTCGTCAAATGGGTCTGGGGAGTACAGAGAAGCATAAAAGTCTCTCATAGTCTTCTTCACCTCCGGGGGGGGTGGATACAGTAGTGCCCGAGGAGTTTCGGAGGGAAGCAATATGTGTGGGTTTGTAGGGAGCCCCGCATAGTCTCGCCAAAAGCTTTCCGGCCTTATTCCCAAATTTGTGCATCAGAGCCAAGAAGCGAGCGCGTTTTATATTTTCCAGATTGTCCGCCCACGAGTCAAAGGCCTGCTTGGCTAAGGTCTATTCCTGATGGTTTGCGGGAGAGTCTGTGGTCAGCAGCATTCGTTGAGCCACTCAAAGCCGCTCACTAGCCCGGCGATAGCTTTCAGAGGCGTTTTTCCTATAGACCGAGGCATAGGATATAATTTTACCTCGGAGGTATGCCTTGCCCGTCTCCCAGAACAGATTGGGCTGCGAGACGTGCGAGGCATTGAGCTCTGCAAATTCCTCCCACGCCTTAGCCAAGTATGCCCGGAATCCTGTGTCTGGGAAATCGCCAGAGCCTAGTGTCAGCCTGTTTGTCAGGTGGATCTAATGTCAGGGAGATGGGGGCACGGTCAGATATAACAATATCATGGATGTTCGGATCTTCAATTCTGTGAAGTACGTTGGTCGAGGAAAAAAAGTAGTCTATCCTGGTAAACACCTCATGCGGATGAGAATAGAATGTGAAGTCTCTGTCGGTCGGGTGATGGAGGCGCCATATGTCCGTAAGTTGGAGGGAATCTATTAATTGCGCCAGGGGACCTGGCGGAGCACTTGCATTTGTGTTTCGTCAAAGACTTGTCTAGGAGTGGGTCCATGAGGGTATTAAAGTCACCACCTATGAGATGTGGAATATGGGGGTGTTTGAGAAGATGTAAGGAGAGATCCCTATAGAAGGACTGGTCTGGTACGTTGAGAGCATAAACATTCGTTAACATTATTTCCCTATCATTGATCTTTAAATGGGCAGAGACATAGCGTCCACCGGTGTCTGCGGAAATGGACAGGACGTCACAAGAGAGCCGTTTATGGATTAGTATCAAGACACCTACTTTACGACCTAGGGCGGCTGAGCCCACCACCGTACCTACCCACAACTTCCTCATCCGGAAGAAGTCGTCGGAAGAGAGGTGGGACTCCTGCAACAAGGCAATGTCGGTCTTAAGCCTTTTAAGATGTCTTAAAACCTTCATCCGTTTGATCGGGGCCCGTAGACCCCTGACATTCCAAGACAGAATCCTCATGGAGGGTCAGGGGGGAGGGGGTGTGTTACTGATAAAGGTTTGACAGAGTAGGCAAGTGTATCAGGCAGGGAAGCATAAAAGAAACTGAGAGCTGTAGGGGAGTATTGGTAATAAGGTGACATGAGACACCAGATAGGGTCTGTCCCCGTCCTCGGAGCCGTAGGCGGAAGTGAAAGGAGAGGGATAGAGGAGAGGGTTAGGGGTAGTGGGGGAAGGATAAACAGAAGGATAAACAGAAAAAAGTACAGCATGGACCTCACTTTTTTCCGAATGCTGCGACTGCATCCGCCGGCAAAACCCTAGGTGCGGACCCATGCAGGCCTGACACCGCCCCGTCCCCGTCCCCCTCTAGGAGAGGGGGGGGAGGGGGGAGTGGGTGGGCTCACAAAACACGGCCCTTGTGAGCAGACACAGTGCAGCATGTAAGATGCCCAGACGTGGAGCTGGAGGTGACATGGCAAATCATTTCAACCCATGTTACATGAAACAGTCAGAAACAACATCAATACATCATATGTATGCAGTGAAGCAGTAAAAACAATAAAGTCGAGGGTGGGATTACCACACGACCCCCAGGTTAGACTTGGGGGGACATAAAACAGGAAAATAAACAGTTCAAGAGGTGATACTTTACGTGATCCCAGCTATCGCCCTAAGAAGAGGAGAGAACCACATGCAGGGGTACAGGACTCCTCAGCGGTGCGGGAGGAAGCGATTACCGCTGACAACGTCTGAGTACTTTTGCCTCTTAGGGGATTCCTTGCGAGGACTCCGTGGGACCAGGGGGCGTTGGGTTGGTGGGGGTTTAGATGAAAGAGTGTCCGACCTGTCCGCCTGGAGAGAACGAGCGAAAGCTTCCGCCTCCGAGGGATCCTGGAAAGATAGTTGTTCGCCAGAGGGTGCGCGCAGCCGAAGTGTCGCTGGGTATGCCAACGTGAATTTGATTTGAGCTTGATGCAGCCTTGAGCATACAGTCTGAAAAGCCTTTCTTTTCTTGGACACTTCCACTGAATAGTCCGCAAAAATCAGGACTTTAGCACCATCGATCTGAAGAGACTTGGATTGCCTGAATTTTTGAAGGATCGCGGATTTGTCGGCATAATTCAAGTATTTAGCTATGATCGGACGCGGTGTGGTTCAATCAGATGAGTGAATCCCCATGCGGTGGGCCCTTTCGACAACGCAGATGCCTTGCAGACCCAAAGCCTCCGGGATCCGTTTGTAGCAGAGATCTGGGATGGATGAAGGCTGCATGGATTCCGGTATTCCAATAAAGTGGAGGTTACTCCTGCGTGCTCTATTCTCCAAGTCCTCCACCTTTTGCAGCAGAAACTGGTTGGTCTTGTCTTGGGTTATTTCAAAATTGTGGGAACTGTATATCTCCTCTTCCATGCTGGCCACTCGAGTTTCCACCTCAAGCAGCCTGTGTGAGTGAGCTGTTAGCTGCTTCTTGATGTCCTGCATGCCTGCTGCTACAACCGACTGTACTGCTGCAGAAATAGTGGGGGAGAGAAGGGCCACCACTGTCTGGGCAATGCGGTCTGACTGGGGGTCCCCCAGGGATGGCATTGCTGGGGATGGAGAAGCCGCTGTGTCCATTTGTGAGGCCTCCGCCGCCGCTGCGGGGAAGGCTGAGACCGGGGCCTCGATTTGCGGCGGGCCCGGCGGATTGCGCGGGCCGCCTTTTTCCAAAAATTTGTCCATTGCGGCAAGGGGAATGTCCCTGAGGGTTGTCCAGATGTGGGGGAGCCAGATGCGGACTCGTGCAGGTCGGTTGAGCGGGTTTTTTAAGCGGGTTTCAGGTCCGACCCCGGGAGCCGAGGGAAAGCGTGTCTACCTCATTCGGCGCCGGAACCGGAAGTCACCCCTGACATTCTAACTAAGCCAGAATCTTCTTTCTTCGGCAGCCATAATGTGTTCTATTTATTATTCAAGTATATGCTCTGTTTATTAGGCAATTTACCTCTACCAATAAGGTATGTTCAGTTATCTATGTACTTAGCCCATTCCAATGGTGTACCTAATAATGATGCTAATGATGCTAGATGATTAGCTTGCCATACCCTACACTGTGAATCACCTTATGTATTATGAATGTTGTGCATGTAATACCTGAGGGCCTGTCATAAATAGGGTTACTTCACATTTCTGTCATCACATTGCATTGCCTCGCTGTATGTTGATGATGTAATGAATGCTTGATGAATGTCTTTCTCTGTAAGAAAAAAAAAAAAAAACACTGGCGTGACTGAGAGTCCAGAGAGAGCCACCCTATCGGCAAAAGGAGGGAGGGAGAGGGAGAAAAATCAAACATGATAGTATAGCTGTCAGTGGCAGTGCACCTTCTCTGCAGACATTGCCCCCATATAGATTGTTCCAATCCATTGTATTCATTCTTTATTGCCTCCAGTAGACTGCTCCTTCCATTTATGGAGTGTGCAAAACTGAAAAAAAAAAAAAAGGGAAGGTGTTTATTCATTTGTAAGCAAACCCTGAAATTCTTTTTACCAGAATCATAGTCATAGTGTATGAAAAAGAGAAGAATATAGAACAGAATTTATACTTTTACTCTATGGCAACAATATGCCATAGAGAGATACATATAGAAGAAATGCAAGTAGATTTATTATGTATTTTTGTTTATAGATTGCATAAAAATGTAAAAAATTATTTCAAGACAATATGACCAAAAGAAAGGTTTCTTTATGTTAATATAAAGTACATACTGTATGTATAAATACTTTGTTATCTTATCCTTATTAAGAGAAAGTATGATAAAGATATTGCTGAACAAGGTTCACGGCAGAAATGTAAAAACTGATCTGGTCCATAGGGGGTATAAAGATGTGTGAAACCAAAATTGTTAAATTATTAAAAGTATTATTTTTTATGTTTTGCAAAAAATAGTTTTACAGTGATGCATTTATGGAAAGGTTAGCAAGCAAAACAGAATGAAGAATCATATTCAGTACAATGAGAAATTGAAATATATAAAAAGAGAGGGGAAAGATGAGATGATTACATTGTCACTAACTCACTGTAGCCATGTCACTGGTTAATGTTCAGCATCATTTCACAGAATTATCTACACAGTCTGTGATATTCAGAATGGTAGAGATTGTTTTATTTTCTGTGTATATGAAGATCAATACCTTATTATCATCGAATTCCTATAAAGACCGGTTCCTTTGGATTGTCTTTTGGATGACATTTTTTATATCCAAGACTCAGAGCTCAGAACCGATCCTTAATGTCCGAGAATTTGACACTGATATTTATCAGGAGGGTGATCTTATCATTGGAGGAGTGTTCACAATATCCACATCTATTTTATATACGACACAATTGGAGAAAAATACCATGACACTTTTCTGTTCACTGTAAGTCACACTTTACAGTATTATTTCACATTTTTCTTTGTCCTTTTTTCAATTTTTTTTTTATAAAATGCAGTTGATGACATTTTTAGGAACTTTGTCACAACCAGTGATTAGAAATTAAAAGGTTTTCTGTGAAAATGCAAAAATAGGAGTTGCCTCTGACGTGTCTAGAAACCTGTACTGAAGAAGTGTGGGGTTGTCATTGATGACCTATCTTTCTGCAAATATTACTTTCCTGGCCAACACGCTGATCCTCCAATTACAGTTATTTCTTGATCACAAAACTTGGGATAATATGAGGATCAATAATTCTGATTTTATTAATCTGAAGGCTTGTCTCTGTCTCCTTCCTCAGAATGGTTTAACCAGTTCAGCTCCAGAGCAGTTTTTTCATTTTTTTCACACATGTAAAAATCTTCATTTTGGCAATAAAATAACTTAAACCCACAGACCAATATATATTTTCTGAAAGAAGAGGTCATGTAGAATAAAAGGTGATAGGTTCAATTTTTTATGTCATTTGATACAGTGTTTGCTCACATTTTTATGAAATTTTCAGGAAAAAATATAATGACATTAATTTTATCGTACACTATATAATAACCATTTTTTTGGTAAAATATAAAAGAAGAGGTTGCTTCGAGTACATAGATAGAAAACATGGCAAGTCTTAAAAATGCATGTGCCCGTGTTATCGTAAAAAGCTGTAGTACGCAAATATCCTCTTTGGTTATCATTAGGGTTGAGCGGACACCTAGATGTCCGTGTTCGACGGGTTCGGCCGAACTTTAAAAAAAAGTCCGGGTCCGTGTCCCGGACTTTTACCGAACTTTTCCCGGACACCGAACCCCATTGAAGTCAATGGGGACCCGAACTTTAAGGCACTAAAATGGCTCTAAAACACCAAAGGAAAGGGCTAGAGTGCTGCAAATGGCAGCAAAACGTAATTAAGAGCATGGCAAGTGCTCTGCAAACAAATGTGGATAGGGAAATAACTTAAAACAACAAAAAAAAACAGAAAAATAAAACAATGTTCTTCTTCATCTCTGAAGGACGAGGCCCATATGGAGTAGGAGGGAGGTTGAGGTGGTGGTGGATGTGGCGGTGACATAGGCGTGCGCACAGGGTGTGCTGGGTGTGCCTGGGCACACCCTAATCACCTAGGGCACATAGCATTGCCAGTGAGGAGATGGGAAAGATCTCCCTGGGACCTGCTCTGCTCTATTTCTCCTTGCCTACAGGTACATGGCCCCGATACATTACTCTCCCTGCTGGCAAACACATGCATGTGTATTTCAACTTTGGGGTGCACACCTTAATGCAATAGGCTGCGCACACCTATGGGCGGTGTAGGTGGAAGCGGCGGTGGAGGAGGACCAGGGCCGGATTAACAGCATCATGGGCTTGGTGCTGAGGATTTTGAAGGGCCTTAGGGCCGTGCCTTGCCATGCACCCAGAGGAGGAAGGGTGCAGCCATGCATGCCTAATTCAACATGGGATGCTGTCTCTGAAGCCCATAAACACATCCATGCATCGCCAACTGTCCCTCCTTGTCCGGCCTTCACGCTGTGTGGGGAGGTTCTGAGGGTGCTGCCTGGGGAAGCGAGCATAGAAGCCAGACTTCTGTGTTTACAAGTGACAGAAGAGCGGTAACAGTGAATATGGCCAACCGGGGGCCTATATAAAAGGTAGGGGCCTGGAGCTGCAGCTCCAATAGCCCCTACATTAATCTGGCCCTGAGGAGGAGGACGAGGTAGCCAACACTGCTTCTTTTCACAAATTTTAAATGAGGGTACACCCCAAAAGAGTGAGAAAGAGCAAAAATGGAACAATGGGTGGGTAAGGTCGGTATCCATTGCTATTCTGCATAAGGTACGGAAAAGTCCCGTGGGATCCATGCCTGGTTCATTTTAATGAACGTGAGCTTGTCCACATTGTCTCTGGACAGGCGGCTGCGCTTGTCTGTTATAACGCCCCCAGCCGTGCTAAATACCCGTTCAGATAATACACTGGCTGCAGGGCACGCCAGCACCTCCAAGGCGTAAAGGGCAAGCTCAGGCCATGTGCCCAATTTGGAGACCCAGAAGTTGAAGGGGGCAGACCCGTCATTCACTACATGTAGGCGTGTGCACACATACTGCTCCACCATGTTGGTAAAATGCTGCCTCCTGCTAAGACGTTCCATCTGAGCTGCTGGTGCTGCTGTTTGTTGTGGCGTGCTGACAAAGCTTTTCCACATTTCGGCCATGCTAACCCTGCCTTCTGAGGTGCTGGCGGTGCCCTGGTTGCGTTGGCGACCTCCTCCTCCTCCTCCTCTGCCTTGTGCTTCCACTGTGGCCCCGCTGTCAGATGGGAATGCCAGCAGCATGGCGTCTACCAGCGTGCGCTTGTACTCGCGCATCTTGCGATCGCGCTCCAGTGAGTGAATTAAGGACGGTACGTTGTCCTTGTAACGGGGATCCAGCAGCGTGGCCACCCAGTAATCAGCACAAGTTAGAATGTGGGCAACTCGGCGGTCGTTGTGGAGACACTGCAGCATGTAATCGCTCATGTGTGCCAGGCTGCCCAGAGGCAACGAAAGGCTGTCCTCTGTGGGAGGTGTATGGTCCGTGTCCTCTGTATCCCCCCAGCCACGCACCAGTGATGGCCATGAGCTGGCCTGGGTGCCACCCTGCTGTGAACATGGTTCCATCTCCTCCTCCAGCTCCTCCTCCTCCTCATCCTCCTCATCCTCCAGAACTGTGCCCCTGCTGGACAATTGCGTCCCTGGCGTTTGCGTGTGCAGGAACCCACCCTCGGAGCCCCTTGCGAATGACTGCCCTGAAAGCCTTGGAAATGTTACCTCTTCATCCTCCTCCTCCTCCTCATCCTGTGCCACATCCTCTTCCATCATCGCCCGAATTGTTTTTTCAAGGAGGCATAGAAGTGGGATAGTTAAGCTGAGAACGGCGTCATTGCCACTGGCCATGTTGGTGGAGTACTCAAAACAGCGCAACAAGGCACACAGGTCTCGCATGGAGGCCCAGTTATTGGTGGTGAAGTGGTGCTGTTCCGCAGAGCGACTCACGCGTGCGTGCTGCAGCTGAAACTCCACTATGGCCTGCTGCTGCTCGCACAGTCTTTCCAGCATGTGCAAGGTGGAGTTCCACCTTGTGGGCACGTCACATATGAGGCGGTGAGCGGGAAGGCCGAAGTTACGCTGCAGCGCTGCCAGGCGAGCAGCAGCAGGGTGAGAACGCCGAAAGTGCGCACAAACGGCCCGCACTTTCTGCAGCAGCTCTGACATATCGGGGTAGTTTTTAAGGAACCTCTGCACCACCAAATTCAGCACATGCGCCAGGCAAGGGATGTGCGTCAAACCGGCTAGGCCCAGAGCTGCTATGAGATTTCGCCCGTTATCGCACACCACCAGGCCGGGCTTGAGGCTCGCTGGCAGCAACCACTCATTTGTCTGCTGTTCCATGCTCCTCCACAACTCCTGCGCGGTGTGTGGTTTGTCCCCCAAACAGGCAAGTTGTAAAACTGCCTGCTGTCGTTTACCCCTGGCCGTGCTGAAGTTGGTGGTGAAGGTGTTACGCTGTCCGGATGAGGAGGCGGTAGAGGATGAGGAAGCGGAGTAGGAGGAGTTAGGAACAGGAGGCAAACTGAAGCGCCCTGCAATCCTCGGTGGTGGAAGGACATGCGCCAAATTGCTATCCGCCTCAGGCCCATCCGCCACTGCATTTACCCAGTGTGCCGTTAGGGAGATATAACGCCCCTGACCGTGCTTACTGGTCCACGTATCCGTAGTTAGGTGGACCTTGGCACAGATGGCGTTGCGCAGTGCACACCTGATTTTTTCCCCCACTTGGTTGTGCAGGGAAGGGATGGCTTGCCTGGAAAAGTAGTGGCGGCTGGGCACGACGTACTGTGGGACAGCCACCGACATAAGGTTTTTAAAACTGTGCGTCTCCACCAGACGGAATGACAGCATTTCAAAGGCCAATAATTTTGAAATGCTGGCATTCAGGGCCAGGGATCGCGGGTGGGTAGGGGGGTACTTCCTCTTCCTCTCAAGTGTTTGGGAGATGGAAAGCTGAACGCTTCCACGGGACATTGTGGAGATGGTTGTTGGTGACCCAGGTGGTGGTGTTGCTGACAGATCGTCTGTTTGCGGGGTGGCAGGTGCCGGTATCACTACAGATGTGGCTGGAGCGGCCGAGACTGCAGCAGAAGAGGAAGCAGGATGAGCCAGAGACGTTTCTTGGTTTTGAAGGTGTGTACTCCACTGCAGCTCGTGCTTTGCACTTAGATGCCTGATCATGCAGGTTGTGCTCAGGTTGAGAAGGTTCATGCCTCGCTTCAAGCTCTGATTGCACAGGGTGCAAACCACTCGTGTCCTGTCATCAGCACATTTTCTAAAGAACTTCCACGCTAGAGAACTCCTTTGAGCTGACTTTGGTGCGCTCGTTCCCTTGCTGCGTTGGGCAGTAGCAGGCGTAGTGTCTAGGGCACGGCCGCTCCGCTTCTGCACCCTGCTCCCTCTTCTGCTGTGCTGGTGGCTCTGTGCGACCACCGCCTCTTCCTCCAAACTACTCAGTTCACCTGCATGACGTTCATTCCATGTGGGGTCGAGGACCTCATCGTCCTCCACATCATCTTCCACCCAGTCTTCACCCCTGCCCTCCTTGTCGGTCTCCACAATGCTGAACGCCGCAGCAGTTGGCACCTGCGTTTCGTCATCATCGGAGACGTGCTGCGATGATCCTTGCATGTACTCATCTTGAGAAATAAGTGGTTGGGCATCGCTGCACTCAATCTCTTCCACTTCTGGGGCAGGGCTAGGTGGATGGCCCTGGGAAACCCTGCTGACAGAGTCCTCAAAAAGAATAAGAGACTGCTGTATGGCTTGGGGCTCAGACTGCTGGCCTGATTTGCAAGGGGGTGAGGTGAAAGACGGTTGGACATTGGCTGCAGGTGCCAACTCTGACCTTTCTGCAGTAGACTGGGTGGGAGACAATGTGAAGGAACTGGAGGCACTGTCAGCAGCAAACCAATCTACTATCGCCTCAACTTGTTCTGGCCTCATCACTTCTAGGGGCGTTTGATGCCCTACCAAATACTGATGCAGGTTCTGTCGCCTACTCACACTTGAGGAAGGTGTTTCACTTGTGCGTGTAGCTGGCACAGATCGACCATGTCCTCTCCTTGCAACAGGAGCTCTACCAGCAGCACCACGACCCAGGCCACGGCCCTTATTTGACGGTCTCCTCATATTTCTGTAATTTAAGATCTTGCCCTAGAAAGGTTTTTATTGAATAGCGGAATAGAAAATATGATCCAAAAAAAGTGTATGTATATCACACGTACACAACCACACTAGGCCCCAATTACTATTGTTTGTACCCCTAAAAGGCTAGATGAGGAGTAGGGGGAGTATGGAACAGGCAGCACCCTCAAACCTTCAGAAGTATGAGATGAACCCCAACAACTTGGAAAGGTGGATCTCTCTCACACGTACCGACACAGACTATCCCGCAATTCAATTGATCCTCAAAGGTTTTTATTGAATAGCGGAATAGGAAATATGATCAAAAAAAGTGTATGTATCTCGCACGTACACAACCACACTAGGCCCCAATTACTATTGTTTGTACCCCTAAAAGGCTAGATGAGGAGTAGGGGGGGTATGGAACAGGCAGCACCCTCAAACCTTCAGAAGTATGAGATGAACCCCAACAACTTGGAAAGGTGGATCTCTCTCACACGTACCGACACAGACTATCCCGCAATTCAATTGATCCTCAAAGGTTTTTATTGAATAGCGGAATAGGAAATATGATCAAAAAAAGTGTATGTATCTCGCACGTACACAACCACACTAGGCCCCAATTACTATTGTTTGTACCCCTAAAAGGCTAGATGAGGAGTAGGGGGGGTATGGAACAGGCAGCACCCTCAAACCTTCAGAAGTATGAGATGAACCCCAACAACTTGGAAAGGTGGATCTCTCTCACACGTACCGACACAGACTATCCCGCAATTCAATTGATCCTCAAAGGTTTTTATTGAATAGCGGAATAGGAAATATGATCAAAAAAAGTGTATGTATCTCGCACGTACACAACCACACTAGGCCCCAATTACTATTGTTTGTACCCCTAAAAGGCTAGATGAGGAGTAGGGGGGGTATGGAACAGGCAGCACCCTCAAACCTTCAGAAGTATGAGATGAACCCCAACAACTTGGAAAGGTGGATCTCTCTCACACGTACCGACACAGACTATCCCGCAATTCAATTGATCCTCAAAGGTTTTTATTGAATAGCGGAATAGGAAATATGATCAAAAAAAGTGTATGTATCTCGCACGTACACAACCACACTAGGCCCCAATTACTATTGTTTGTACCCCTAAAAGGCTAGATGAGGAGTAGGGGGGGTATGGAACAGGCAGCACCCTCAAACCTTCAGAAGTATGAGATGAACCCCAATAACTTGGAAAGGTGGATCTCTCTCACACGTACCGACACAGACTATCCCGCAATTCAATTGATCCTCAAAGGTTTTTATTGAATAGCGGAATAGGAAATATGATCAAAAAAAGTGTATGTATCTCGCACGTACACAACCACACTAGGCCCCAATTACTATTGTTTGTACCCCTAAAAGGCTAGATGAGGAGTAGGGGGGGTATGGAACAGGCAGCACCCTCAAACCTTCAGAAGTATGAGATGAACCCCAACAACTTGGAAAGGTGGATCTCTCTCACACGTACCGACACAGACTATCCCGCAATTCAATTGATCCTCAAAGGTTTTTATTGAATAGCGGAATAGGAAATATGATCAAAAAAAGTGTATGTATCTCGCACGTACACAACCACACTAGGCCCCAATTACTATTGTTTGTACCCCTAAAAGGCTAGATGAGGAGTAGGGGGGGTATGGAACAGGCAGCACCCTCAAACCTTCAGAAGTATGAGATGAACCCCAACAACTTGGAAAGGTGGATCTCTCTCACACGTACCGACACAGACTATCCCGCAATTCAATTGATCCTCAAAGGTTTTTATTGAATAGCGGAATAGGAAATATGATCAAAAAAAGTGTATGTATCTCGCACGTACACAACCACACTAGGCCCCAATTACTATTGTTTGTACCCCTAAAAGGCTAGATGAGGAGTAGGGGGGGTATGGAACAGGCAGCACCCTCAAACCTTCAGAAGTATGAGATGAACCCCAACAACTTGGAAAGGTGGATCTCTCTCACACGTACCGACACAGACTATCCCGCAATTCAATTGATCCTCAAAGGTTTTTATTGAATAGCGGAATAGGAAATATGATCAAAAAAAGTGTATGTATCTCGCACGTACACAACCACACTAGGCCCCAATTACTATTGTTTGTACCCCTAAAAGGCTAGATGAGGAGTAGGGGGGGTATGGAACAGGCAGCACCCTCAAACCTTCAGAAGTATGAGATGAACCCCAACAACTTGGAAAGGTGGATCTCTCTCACACGTACCGACACAGACTATCCCGCAATTCAATTGATCCTCAAAGGTTTTTATTGAATAGCGGAATAGGAAATATGATCAAAAAAAGTGTATGTATCTCGCACGTACACAACCACACTAGGCCCCAATTACTATTGTTTGTACCCCTAAAAGGCTAGATGAGGAGTAGGGGGGGTATGGAACAGGCAGCACCCTCAAACCTTCAGAAGTATGAGATGAACCCCAACAACTTGGAAAGGTGGATCTCTCTCACACGTACCGACACAGACTATCCCGCAATTCAATTGATCCTCAAAGGTTTTTATTGAATAGCGGAATAGGAAATATGATCAAAAAAAGTGTATGTATCTCGCACGTACACAACCACACTAGGCCCCAATTACTATTGTTTGTACCCCTAAAAGGCTAGATGAGGAGTAGGGGGGGTATGGAACAGGCAGCACCCTCAAACCTTCAGAAGTATGAGATGAACCCCAACAACTTGGAAAGGTGGATCTCTCTCACACGTACCGACACAGACTATCCCGCAATTCAATTGATCCTCAAAGGTTTTTATTGAATAGCGGAATAGGAAATATGATCAAAAAAAGTGTATGTATCTCGCACGTACACAACCACACTAGGCCCCAATTACTATTGTTTGTACCCCTAAAAGGCTAGATGAGGAGTAGGGGGGGTATGGAACAGGCAGCACCCTCAAACCTTCAGAAGTATGAGATGAACCCCAACAACTTGGAAAGGTGGATCTCTCTCACACGTACCGACACAGACTATCCCGCAATTCAATTGATCCTCAAAGGTTTTTATTGAATAGCGGAATAGGAAATATGATCAAAAAAAGTGTATGTATCTCGCACGTACACAACCACACTAGGCCCCAATTACTATTGTTTGTACCCCTAAAAGGCTAGATGAGGAGTAGGGGGGGTATGGAACAGGCAGCACCCTCAAACCTTCAGAAGTATGAGATGAACCCCAACAACTTGGAAAGGTGGATCTCTCTCACATGTACCAACACAGACTATCCCCCAATTTAACTGATCCCCAAAGGTTTTTGATTAAATAGCGGAATAGAAAATATGATCCCAAAAAAGTGTATGTATATCACACGTACACAACCACACTAGGCCCCAATTACTATTGTTTGTACCCCTAAAAGGCTAGGAGTAGGGGGAGTATGGAACAGGCAGCACCCTCAAACCTTCAGAAGTATGAGATGAACCCCAACAACTTGGAAAGGTGGATCTCTCTCACACGTACCAACACAGACTATCCCCCAATTTAACTGATCCCCAAAGGTTTTTGATTAAATAGCGGAATAGAAAATATGATCCCAAAAAAGTGTATGTATATCACACGTACACAACCACACTAGGCCCCAATTACTATTGTTTGTACCCCTAAAAGGCTAGGAGTAGGGGGAGTATGGAACAGGCAGCACCCTCAAACCTTCAGAAGTATGAGATGAACCCCAACAACTTGGAAAGGTGGATCTCTCTCACACGTACCAACACAGACTATCCCCCAATTTAACTGATCCCCAAAGGTTTTTGATTAAATAGCGGAATAGAAAATATGATCCCAAAAAAGTGTATGTATATCACACGTACACAACCACACTAGGCCCCAATTACTATTGTTTGTACCCCTAAAAGGCTAGGAGTAGGGGGAGTATGGAACAGGCAGCACCCTCAAACCTTCAGAAGTATGAGATGAACCTCAACAACTTGGAAAGGTGGATCTCTCTCACACGTACCAACACAGACTATCCCCCAATTTAACTGATCCCCAAAGGTTTTTGATTAAATAGCGGAATAGAAAATATGATCCCAAAAAAGTGTATGTATATCACACGTACACAACCACACTAGGCCCCAATTACTATTGTTTGTACCCCTAAAAGGCTAGGAGTAGGGGGAGTATGGAACAGGCAGCACCCTCAAACCTTCAGAAGTATGAGATGAACCCCAACAACTTGGAAAGGTGGATCTCTCTCACACGTACCAACACAGACTATCCCCCAATTTAACTGATCCCCAAAGGTTTTTGGTTAAATAGCGGAATAGAAAATATGATCCCAAAAAAGTGTATGTATATCACACGTACACAACCACACTAGGCCCCAATTACTATTGTTTGTACCCCTAAAAGGCTAGGAGTAGGGGGAGTATGGAACAGGCAGCACCCTCAAACCTTCAGAAGTATGAGATGAACCCCAACAACTTGGAAAGGTGGATCTCTCTCACACGTACCAACACAGACTATCCCCCAATTTAACTGATCCCCAAAGGTTTTTGATTAAATAGCGGAATAGAAAATATGATCCCAAAAAAGTGTATGTATATCACACGTACACAACCACACTAGGCCCCAATTACTATTGTTTGTACCCCTAAAAGGCTAGGAGTAGGGGGAGTATGGAACAGGCAGCACCCTCAAACCTTCAGAAGTATGAGATGAACCCCAACAACTTGGAAAGGTGGATCTCTCTCACACGTACCAACACAGACTATCCCCCAATTTAACTGATCCCCAAAGGTTTTTGATTAAATAGCGGAATAGAAAATATGATCCCAAAAAAGTGTATGTATATCACACGTACACAACCACACTAGGCCCCAATTACTATTGTTTGTACCCCTAAAAGGCTAGGAGTAGGGGGAGTATGGAACAGGCAGCACCCTCAAACCTTCAGAAGTATGAGATGAACCTCAACAACTTGGAAAGGTGGATCTCTCTCACACGTACCAACACAGACTATCCCCCAATTTAACTGATCCCCAAAGGTTTTTGATTAAATAGCGGAATAGAAAATATGATCCCAAAAAAGTGTATGTATATCACACGTACACAACCACACTAGGCCCCAATTACTATTGTTTGTACCCCTAAAAGGCTAGGAGTAGGGGGAGTATGGAACAGGCAGCACCCTCAAACCTTCAGAAGTATGAGATGAACCCCAACAACTTGGAAAGGTGGATCTCTCTCACACGTACCAACACAGACTATCCCCCAATTTAACTGATCCCCAAAGGTTTTTGATTAAATAGCGGAATAGAAAATATGATCCCAAAAAAGTGTATGTATATCACACGTACACAACCACACTAGGCCCCAATTACTATTGTTTGTACCCCTAAAAGGCTAGGAGTAGGGGGAGTATGGAACAGGCAGCACCCTCAAACCTTCAGAAGTATGAGATGAACCTCAACAACTTGGAAAGGTGGATCTCTCTCACACGTACCAACACAGACTATCCCCCAATTTAACTGATCCCCAAAGGTTTTTGATTAAATAGCGGAATAGAAAATATGATCCCAAAAAAGTGTATGTATATCACACGTACACAACCACACTAGGCCCCAATTACTATTGTTTGTACCCCTAAAAGGCTAGGAGTAGGGGGAGTATGGAACAGGCAGCACCCTCAAACCTTCAGAAGTATGAGATGAACCCCAACAACTTGGAAAGGTGGATCTCTCTCACACGTACCAACACAGACTATCCCCCAATTTAACTGATCCCCAAAGGTTTTTGATTAAATAGCGGAATAGAAAATATGATCCCAAAAAAGTGTATGTATATCACACGTACACAACCACACTAGGCCCCAATTACTATTGTTTGTACCCCTAAAAGGCTAGGAGTAGGGGGAGTATGGAACAGGCAGCACCCTCAAACCTTCAGAAGTATGAGATGAACCCCAACAACTTGGAAAGGTGGATCTCTCTCACACGTACCAACACAGACTATCCCCCAATTTAACTGATCCCCAAAGGTTTTTGATTAAATAGCGGAATAGAAAATATGATCCCAAAAAAGTGTATGTATATCACACGTACACAACCACACTAGGCCCCAATTACTATTGTTTGTACCCCTAAAAGGCTAGGAGTAGGGGGAGTATGGAACAGGCAGCACCCTCAAACCTTCAGAAGTATGAGATGAACCCCAACAACTTGGAAAGGTGGATCTCTCTCACACGTACCAACACAGACTATCCCCCAATTTAACTGATCCCCAAAGGTTTTTGATTAAATAGCGGAATAGAAAATATGATCCCAAAAAAGTGTATGTATATCACACGTACACAACCACACTAGGCCCCAATTACTATTGTTTGTACCCCTAAAAGGCTAGGAGTAGGGGGAGTATGGAACAGGCAGCACCCTCAAACCTTCAGAAGTATGAGATGAACCCCAACAACTTGGAAAGGTGGATCTCTCTCACACGTACCAACACAGACTATCCCCCAATTTAACTGATCCCCAAAGGTTTTTGATTAAATAGCGGAATAGAAAATATGATCCCAAAAAAGTGTATGTATATCACACGTACACAACCACACTAGGCCCCAATTACTATTGTTTGTACCCCTAAAAGGCTAGATGAGGAGTAGGGGGAGTATGGAACAGGCAGCACCCTCAAACCTTCAGTATGAGATTGTGTTCACTGTACCCCACAAAGATTGAGTTCACTGCACCCCACAATGATTGTGTTCACTGCACCCCACAAAGATTGTGTTCACTGCACCTCACAAAGATTGTGTTCACTGTACCCCCCAAAGATTGTGTTCACTGCACCCCACAAAGATTCTGTTCACTGTACCCCACAAAGATTGTGTTCACTGCACCCCAAAAAGATTGTGTTCACTGCACCCCAAAAAGGATGTTGTTCACTGCACCCCAAAAAGGATGTTGTTCACTCCACCCCAAAAAGATTGTGTTCACTGCACCCCACAAAGATTGTGTTCACTGCACCCCAAAAAGATTGTGTTCACTGCACCCCAAAAATGATTTTGTTCACTGCACCCCAAAAAGGATTTTGTTCACTGCACCCCAAAAAGGATGTTGTTCACTCCACCCCAAAAAGATTGTGTTCACTGCACCCCAAAAAGATTGTGTTCACTGCACCCCACAAAGGATTTTGTTCACTGCACCCCAAAAAGATTGTGTTCACTGCACCCCAAAAAGGATGTTGTTCACTGCACCCCAAAAAGGATTTTGTTCACTGCACCCCAAAAAGATTGTGTTCACTGCACCCCACAAAGGATTTTGTTCACTGCACCCCACAAAGATTGTGTTCACTGCACACCAAAAAGGATTGTGTTCACTGCACCCCAAAAAGATTTTGTTCACTGCACCCCAAAAAGATTGTGTTCACTGCAGCCCAAAAAGATTGTGTTCACTGCAGCCCAAAAAGATTGTGTTCACTGCAGCCCAAAAAGATTGTGTTCACTGCAGCCCAAAAAGATTGTGTTCACTGCAGCCCAAAAAGATTGTGTTCACTGCAGCTCACACACAGAAAAATGGATGTGGATCACTGACACCTGCCTATCTCCAATCCCACACCACACAGCAATATCGATTGTAGTTTGTAGAACACAGTTTCCCTAAAATTCAGCAGACTCTGTCCCTAACAGGATTGAGAAGAGATCGTAGATCAGGATTGAGTGCAGACCCCACCCCCCACACAGCAATATCGATTGTAGTTTGTAGAAGACACTGACCCTATATAATTCAGCAGACTCTATCCCTAAAATGCCTACAACTCGCCCTGCCTAAACACTCCGACCTGTCCCTCAATTCTATCCGGACACAAATGGTTTTTTCCTGCCTATCTTTCCCTAATCAGCAGCCAGCACGTTGATGTGTGCTCTGTCCCTGAATCTAAGCAGCATAATGACGCCGCTGCGGCTGCCTCGAACTTATAAAGACTTGGTCACATGCTTCAGACGGCCAATCACAGCTACTGAGACATTTGCAGGCATGGCTGGGATGGCTTAAGGCACACCAGTTAAACGATTGTTGATTGGCTGTTGAAAGCCCGCCATGAAAAGAGCGCCAAAGCATGCAAAACCCGGAAATAAAACGACCGAACACGGATTTTTACCCGAACATACAGTAAAGTGTCCGTGTCCGTGTTCGGGTACAAAAAATCCAATTATTCGGTACGAACACGAATAATACAGTCCGTGTTCGCTCAACACTAGTTATCATTTAAAACTCCTTGCAGCTCATCATTAGATTTAACTAGGAACTCTTGCGGTGATAACTCCCATGTGCGGTGCGACTGAGGTATACATTTGCATGTGCACCCTGGGCTTGTGTTTGCATTTGCACATGTGTGCAGGGCAATGGGAGTTATGGCACTGTTTAAAAAAAAAAATATTCTAAATAGATTTTTATTGAGGATTTTAAAAAATAAACAAAGAAAACAAAATACAAAGTGCAAAAAAAGTCACTGAAGCTGGTAATTACAAATAGTATTGTTACAAATATCAGATGTACATAGTGGATAGAATATCATATACATGAATGATAATGCAATTTAGTTATTATGCATATATCAATAAAACGTTTTCAGCATGGAAGTAATTACCAGGCCTTGACTAACCCAAATACATATACTGGAAGGATGCTAAGGAAATTTGTTTATGATGAAAAGAGTTGTCAGAGAAGAGAGTATACTTTAGCATTATACCTAGGCATACAAAAAAAAAGACCAGTCAACATGACTAACAAACAGAAATTACCAAATCCGAAAAGATGAAATTCGGATATCTTTAGTGTACTATAGGATTACCCTTACATTGTGAGATTTTATCACTTAACTTTAATGTACCGTATGAACGCCATGGTTGCCTTGCCATTGGTGTTGCCATCCTGCCCTCCTTGGAAGCCATTATTTGTTCAAAAGTGTGTACCTCGTTAACCTGCTTAATAACCACTCCTATTTCAGGAACCTCGTTAGTAGGGTTGAGCGAACACGGACTGTATTGTTCAGGATCGTACCAGAGTTTTTGGTGTTCGGTACCCGGACACGGACCCGAACGTTTCACTGTATGTTCGGGATACAGTTAGTTGTTCAGTAATTTATTTCATGTTTTGGCGTGGTTTTAATGGCGCGGTTTCAACAGCTGCAGGGCAGCCAATAAACAAGCGTTTAACTAGTGTGCCCTTAGAAGCCATCACAGCCATGCCTACTAATGGCATGGCTATGATTGGCCAGTGCATCATGTGACCCAGCTTATATAGAGGCACATAGCACCGCACGTCACTCTGCTCTAACTACTGTAGGGAGAGGTCCCTGATGCTGCTGAGGGAGAGATAGGAGATTATTGTAGGGTCAGGCTGGAGATTGCTTTCAGGGAAAGAATAGGAAGAATCTTCTTTAATCAGACAGCGATCTACATTGATTGCATTGTGTGGGGGTGCAGTGCACAATCTTTTTGCCCTGACCTGAGCCCAGTGAGGAGGAGGGAGAAAAAAAAAACTTTTATCAGTCTGTTAGGTGGGCGGCGTGCGGCGTGCGGCGTGCGGCGTGTAGCGGCCATGTAATGCAAGCTCAGTGCATATGTGTCTGCTTAATCTGGATTAAAAAAAAACAAAAACATTTTTTCCTTCATATTTTACTGTGATATACTGTACAGTGTTTAGACACTGCTGTTCTTATCTGCTATTCAAAAAGTACCAATTTAAGGGGACAATTATTTTTCAGTTTTTCATTCATACTTTACTGTGACACTGGCATACAGCGTTTAGACACTGCTGTTCTAATCTGCTATTCAAAAAGCACCAATTTAAGGGGACAATTATTTTTCAGTTTTTCATTCATACTTTACTGTGACACTGACATACAGTGTTTAAACATTGCTGTTCTAATCTGCTATTCAAAAAGCACCAATTTAAGGGGAAAATTATTTTTCAGCTTTTCATTCATACTTTACTGTGACATTGACATACAGCGTTTAGACACTGCTGTCCTAATAAGGGAGCTTACTGGAAGTGATGCGACGCTGCAGAAGACGTCTGATGATGAAACACGTACAGTACCGTCACATCACTTCCGGTTCCGGCATTCTGGTGGAACGCATTGCGTTCCAGGACGCTATTACTCTGCTCGTGTTTATCACTGCATTGTGAGTACCGATCGAGCTATCTTTGCCCTTTATGACCCTCCTGTCCCTATACATCATCGAGTGGCCTCAGTCCACCTACGGACCACTGGACATACTACTGCCTTGATAGGAGAGGACCATAGGATCCTGCTTTTCTTCTGGGACACCTCGGACCCCCAGGGACGCCCCCCAACAACCCCCCCCCATTACAGAAGGGAGTTAGGAGTCAACGGAAGGAGCCTCATTTGCACCTCAATACCCGCTCTATACCCCTGTGTGGGGTGGATATATCTGGTTAGTAGGTCATTTTACTTTAGGGGTCACCCAGCACCTCGCCAGTTACCCACCACAGGGTCATTGTAAGATTGATTCAGAAGCCACCTGTGCATCTATCAAGTTATGGACTAATCTATTTTCCATATAGCACCATTCCAACACTGGCTATTAGGACTTTATCCCAGCCAGGCACTATAGTATATCTATTAGTCACTCTCCGTGCACCTTATTGCACCATTGGTTGTCACATTTATTTATATTGACTGTTCCAACCACTTTTTATATTCTATAGTGCAATTTCCCAGCACTCCTTGCCACTGTCACTTTACCTTGTTATTACCATCACTGTACTTATTTATTTATTACATTTATTCACTGCTTGAGTATATTTATTTATTTATACTTATTCTATCACTCATATAGCACCTTATCACGGGGATATTTATTAATTAATGCATTTTTTCATATGTTGATTTTATATTTTTATTGTGTATATTTATTTGTTGCACTGATAATTTATTCTACACTACATTTTATATACACATTACGGTGCACTTATTTATTTATCCATACACTGCAACCCTCAATACAGGCAGCGCCAATTACCCAATTTTTTCCTTCATTTCATACAGTCTTCTGACTGTAGTTCAGGGTAGGCTGCAGCCTATTTACACCTTCACATCCCTTGGATATCCTTAGCGCGGAGTTCACTTTTTACTATTTTTCAATTTTTCAATTATACTTTACTGTGACACTGACATACAGCGTTTAGACACTGCTGTTCTAATCTGCTCTTCAAAAATCACCAATTAAAGGGAAAAATAAAAAATTTTCAATCATACGTTACTGTGAGATACACCCGTTGGATACTGTTGTTTTATTCCACTTTTCAATAAAAACCCATTTAGGGAAAAAAAATTAAATTGCGGCCTAGTCTGCATATGTTACTGTGAGATATGCCTGTTAGATACTGTTGTTCTATTCCGCTTTTCAATAAAAACCCATTTAGGGAAAAAAAATTAAATTGTGGCCTAGTCTGCATATGTTACTGTGAGATACACCCGTTGGATACTGTTGTTCTATTCCCCTATTCAATAAACACCCATTTAGGGGAAGATCCTAAATTAGAGAAATATGAGGAGGCGGTCAAATAAGGGACGTGGCCTGGGTCATGGTGCTGCTGGTGGAGCTCCTGTTGCAAGGAGAGGATATGGTTGATCTGTGCCAGCTACACACACAAGTGAAAAACCTTCCTCGGGTGTGAGTAGGCGACAGAACCTGCAGCAGTATTTGGCAGGGCCTAATGTGCCTCTACAAATGTTGAGGCCAGAACAAGTACAGGCGATAGTAGATTGGGTTGCTGATAGTCCCTCTAGTTCCTTCACATTGTCTCCCACCCAGTCTACTGCTGAAAGATCAGAGTTGGCACCTGCAGCTGATGTCCATCAATCTTTCACCTCACCCCCTTGCAAATCAGCCAAGCAGTCTGAGCCCCAAGTCATGCAGCAGTCTCTTCTTCTTTTTGATGACTCTGTTAGCATGGTTTCCCAGGGCCAACCACCTAGCCCTGCCCCAGAAGTGGAAGAGATTGAGTGCACCGATGCCCAACCACTTATGTCTCAAGATGAGTACATGGGAGGACCATCGCAGCACATCTCGGATGATGACAAAACACAGGTGCCAACTGCTGTGGAATTCCGAATTGTGGAGACCGACAAGGAGGGCAGGGGTGAAGACTGAGTGGAAGATGATGTGGAGGACTATGAGGTCCTCGACCCCACATGGAATGAACGTCATGCAGGTGACCTGAGTGGTTTGGAGAAAGAGGTGGTGGTTGCACAGAGCCACCAGCACAGCAGAAGAGGGAGCAGGGTGCAAAAGCGGAGGGCCGTGCCCTAGACACTACGCCTGCTACTGCCCAACGCAGCAAGGGACCGAGCACACCAAAGCCAGCTCAAAGGAGTTCCCTAGTGTGGCAGTTCTTCAGACAATGTGCTGATGACTGGACACGAGTGGTTTGCACGCTGTGTAATCAGAGCCTGAAGCAGGGCATAAACCTTCTCAACCTGAGCACAACCTGCATGACCAGGCATCTAAGTGCAAAGCACGAGCTGCAGTGGAGTAGACACCTCAAAAACCAAGAAAGGTCTCTGTCTCCTCCTGCTTCCTCTTTTGCTGCAGTCTCGGCCTCTTCATCCACCTTTGTAGTGACAGTGGCACCTGCCACCCCGCAAACAGAGGATCTGCCAGCAACACCACCACCTGGGTCACCAACAACAATCTCCACAATGTCCCGTGGAAGCATTCAGCTTTCTATCTCCCAAACACTGGAGCGGAAGAGTAAGTACCCCCCTACCCACCCCCGATCCCTGGCCCTGAATGCCAGAATTTCCAAATTCCTGGCCTTCGAAATGCTGTCATTCCGTCTGGTGGAGACGCAGAGTTTTAAAAGCCTTATGGCGGTGGCTGTCCCACAGTACGGCATGCCCAGCCGCCACTACTTTTCCAGGCAAGCCATCCCTTCCCTGCACAACCAAGTGGGGGAAAAAATCAGGTGTGCACTGCGCAACGCCATCTGTGCCAAGGTCCACCTAACTACCGATACATGGACCAGTAAGCACAGTCAGGGGAGTTATATCTCCCTAACGGCACACTGGGTAAATGCAGTGGCGGATGGGCCTGAGGCAGATAGCAATTTGGCGCATGTCCTTCCACCACCGAGGATTGCAGGGCGCTTCAGTTTGCCTCCTGTTCCTAACTCCTCCAACTCCGCTTCCTCATCCTCTACCGCCTCCTCATCCGGTCAGCGTAACACCTTCACCACCAACTTCAGCACAGCCAGGGATAAACGACAGCAGGCAGTTTTAAAACTTGCCTGTTTGGGGGAAAAACCACACACCGCGCAGGAGTTGTGGAGGAGCATGGAACAGCAGACAAATGAGTGGTTGCCACCAGCGAGCCTCAAGCCCGGCCTGGTGGTGTGCGATAACGGGCGAAATCTCATAGCAGCTCTGGGCCTAGCCGGTTTGACGCACATCCCTTGCCTGGCACATGTGCTGAATTTGGTGGTGCAGAGGTTCCTTAAAAATTACCCCGATATGTCAGAGCTGCTGCAGAAAGTGCGGGCCGTCTGTGAGCACTTTCGGCGTTCTTACCCTGCTGTTGCTCGCCTGTCAGCGCTGCAGCGTAACTTCGGCCTTCCCGCTCAACGCCTCATATGTGACGTGCCCACAAGGTGGAACTCCACCTTGCACATGCTGGAAAGACTGTGCGAGCAGCAGCAGGCCATAGTGGAGTTTCAGCTGCAGCACGCACGCGTGAGTCACTCTGCGGAACAGAACCACTTCACCACCAATAACTGGGCCTCCATGCGAGGCCTGTGTGCCTTGTTGCACTGTTTTGAGTACTCCACCAACATGGCCAGTGCCGATGACGCCGTTGTCAGCTTAACTATCCCACTTCTATGCCTCCTTCAAAAAACGATTCGGGTGATGATGGAAGAGGATGGGGCACAGGATGAGGAGGAGGATGAAGAGGTAACATTTCCAAGGCTTTCAGGGCAGTGATTCGCAAGTGACTCTGAGGGTGGGTTCCTGCACACACAAACACCAGGTACACAATTGTCCAGCAGGGGCACAGTTCTGGAGGATGAGGAGATGGAGGAGGAGATGGAACCATGTTCACAGCAGGGTGGCACCCAGGCCAGCTCATGGCCATCACTGGTGCGGGGCTGGGGGGATACAGAGGACACAGACGATACACCTCCCACATAGGACAGCCTTTCGTTGCCTCTGGGCAGCCTGGCACACATGAGCGATTACATGCTGCAGTGTCTCCACAACGACCGCCGAGTTGCCCACATTCTAACTTGTGCTGATTACTGGGTGGCCACGCTGCTGGATCCCCGTTACAAGGACAACGTACCGTTCTTAATTCACTCACTGGAGCGTAATCGCAAGATGCGCGACTACAAGCGCACGCTGGTAGACGCGATGCTGCTGGCATTCTCACATGACAGCGGGGCCACAGTGGAAGCACCAGGCCAAGGCAGAGGAGGAGGAGGAGGAGAAAGAGGTCACCAACGCAACCAGGGCACCGCCAGCACCTCAGAAGGCAGGGTTAACATGGCCGAAATGTGGAAAAGCTTTGTCAGCACGCCACAACAAACAGCAGCACCAGCAGCTCATATGGAACGTTTTAGCAGGAGGCAGCATTTCACCAACATGGTGGAGCAGTATGTGTGCACACGCCTACATGTAGCGAATGACGGTTCTGCCCCCTTCAATTTCTGGGTCTCCAAATTGGGCACATGGCCTGAGCTTGCCCTTTACGCCTTGGAGGTGCTGGCGTGCCCTGCAGCCAGTGTATTATCTGAACGTGTATTTAGCACGGCTGGGGGCGTTATCACAGACAAGCGCAGCCGCCTGTCCAGAGACAATGTGGACAAGCTCACGTTCATTAAAATGAACCAGGCATGGATCCCACAGGACTTTTCCGTACCTTGTGCAGAATAGAGATGGATATCGACCTTACCCAGCCATTGTTATATTTTTGATCTTTCTCACTCTTTTGGGGTGTACCCTAATTTAAAATGACTGAAAAAAAGCAGTGTTGGCTACCTCGTCCCCCTCCACCGCCGCTTCCACCTACACCGCCACATCCACCACCACCTCAACCTCCCTCCTACTCCATATGGGCCTCGTCCTTCACAGATGAAGAAAATTGTTTTATTTTTCTGTTTTTTTTGTTGTTTTAAGTTATTTCCCTATCCACATTTGTTTGCAGAGCACTTGCCATGCTCTTAACTACGTTTTGCTGCCATTTGCAGCACTCTAGCCCTTTCCATTGGTGTTTTAGAGCCATTTTAGTGCCTGAAAGTTCAGGTCCCCATTGTCTTCAATGGGGTTCGGTGTCCGGGTAAAGTTCGGAAAAAGTCCGGGACACGGACCCAGACTTTTTTTTCAAGTTCGGCCGAACCTGCCGAACACGGACATCCAGGTGTCCGCTCAACTCTACTCTTCACTTTGTTGGAGGAACTGCGGACACATGGGTGACGTTTACCACATCCTATGGGACTGCCCGCTTCTTCTCATTTACTGGCACGACGTCTTTAGTGTACTCATAGACATCACGAAATCCGTAGTACCACCTTCTGCGGCCCTTGCCCTGTTAAATCTTACAATTGAAACGTACCCCTCAGTTTTTAGGCACATCATTACCCATGTCCTATTGGCAGTTAGACTGACCATTATTAGAAACTGGAAACATGTACAACCCCCTTCAATCCAGGATGTTCTAGATATGGTACACACACACAGTACATATGAGCTGATGTTTGCCTCCAGTAGAGGGAACTATCAAAAGTCCCTCTCCTTGTGGCAGCCATGGTTACAATGGTACCAACCACTCCCTACGCCTGCTCTACCCTGAAGTTCGGTTCAGCCCTAGTTGATGGCGCATTGACACTTTCTGATGTTACTATGATGAACCAATGTTTTTTGATGCATTGTATCTTGCTACTTTGCATGAATTATCACTGCGGTTGGCTGTAATATATCTTTACTTGGAACAATATACTCTGTAAGTTTGTTTATACCTTTTGTTTGTTGTACTGCAAATATTCAATAAAAACTATTGAACAATAAAAATCTGCTTAAAGCCATATCGCATCTCAGAAGCATATAGGAAAACAGTGTCTGAAGAGGTAAAAAGAATTCTGTAACTTGACGTCATTGAGAAATCGCAGAGTGAATGGTCAAGTCCTATCATTCTGGTACCTAAACCCAACGGCACTCTGCGATTTTGTAAAGATTTTAGAAAACGTAGTAAAGTTTCAAAATTTGATGCATATCCGACCCCCGGGTAGACAAATTGATTGAGAGGTTGGGTCCCACCCCGTATGTTACCACATTGGACTTCACAAAATGGTATTGGCAGATGTCCCTTACCAAGGAAGCCAGGGAGAAAACAAATTTTTCCACTCCAGAAGGCCACTGGCAGTATAAAAGTATGTCGTTTGGCTTACACTCTGCCCCAGCCACATTCCAAAGGCCTATGGACAAAACATTATGGCCCCATGGACAATACGCTTCTGTATATCTGGATGACATCGTCATTTTCAGTACTGATTGGGAGTCCCATCTATCTGGGGTCTAGGCAGTCCTAGACTCTTTGAGAAGAGCAGGGTTTACCGTAAATCCGGAGAAGTCGGCTGTTTGGATGGAGGAAGCAAAGTACCTAGGGTACATTGTGGGTAGGGGACTGGTAAAGCCTCAGATGAACAAAGTAGAAGCCATTTAGAACTGACCCCACCCCCTAACAAAAAACAGGTCAGGGCCTTTCTGGACATAGTCGGCTACTATCGAAGGTTCATCCCCAACTTCGCTACCATTGCGGCCCCCTTGATGGACTTTACGAAAGGGAGGAAATCTGTGGTGATAACGTGGAATGCAGAGGCCGAGAAAGCTTTTCAGAAAAAAATATGTAGCAGAAAACTAATTGGCCTAAAATAATAAAAAAAATTGATTTTTTACATTTTTTTTGAGAATTTCATATAAAAAAATGTGAAGAATATTGTTTTTTTTTAAATATTCGCTATTTTTTGTTTATAGCGCAAAAAAAGAAAAATCGCACAGGTGATCAAATATGACCAAAAGAAAGCTCTGTTTGTGGGGAAAAAAGGATGTCAATTTCGTGTGGGTACAGTGTCGCACGACCGCACAATTGTCCGTTAAGGTAACGCAGTGCCAAATCGCAAAACAGGGCCTGGTCATTGAGCAGCCAAATCCTCCGGTCTGAAAGTGGTTAATATATATTTTCATGTGACAACACTGAAGAAAACACACTTTGCTACAATGTAAAGTAGTGAGTGTACAGCTTGTATAACAGTGTAAATTTGCTGTCCCCTCAAAATAACTAATCACACAGCCATTAATGTCTAAACCACTGGCAACAAAAGTGAGTACACCTCTAAGTCAAAATGTCCAAATTGGGTTCAATTAGCCATTTTCCCTCCCCCGTGTTATGTCATGACTCGTTAGTGTTACAAGGTCTCAGGTGTGAATAAGGAGCAGGTGTGTTATATTTTGTGTTCTCACTCTCACTCTATCATATTGGAACTGGCAAAGAACTCTCTGAGGATCTGAGAAAAAGAATTGTTGCTCTACATAAAGATGGCCTAGGCTATAAGATTATTGCCAAACCTTGAAACTGAGCTGCAGCGCAGTGGTCAAGACCATACAGCGGTTTAACAGGACAGGTTCCACTCAGAACAGGCCTCGCCATGATCAGCCAAAGAAGTTGAGTGCACATGCTCAGCATCATATCTAGAGGTTGCCTTTGGGAAATAAATGTCTGAGTGCTGCCAACATTGCTGCAGAGGTTGAAGGGGTGGGGGGTCAGCCTGTCAGTGCTCAGAATATATGCCACACACTGCATCAATGAGTCTGCATGGCTGTCATCCCAGAAGGAAGCCTCTTCTAAAAATTATGCACAAGAAAGCCTGCAAACAGTTTGCTAAAGACAAGCAGACTAAGGACATGGATTACTGGAACCATGTCCTGTGGTCTGATGAGACTAAGATAAACTTTTTTGGTTCAGATGGTGTCAAGCATGATTGGCAATAACCAGGTGAGGAGTAAAAAGACAAGTGTGTCTTGCCTACAGTCAAGCATGGTGGTGGGAGTGTCTTGGTCTGGGGCTGCATGAGTGCTTCCGGCACTGGGGAGCTACAGTTCATTGAGGGAACCATAAATGCCAACATTTACTGTGAAACACTCAAGCGGAGCATGATCCCCTCCCTTCGGAGACTGGGCCGCAGGGCAGTATTCTAACATGTTAATGACCCCAAACACACCACCAAGACTACAACTGCCTTGCTAAAGAAACTGAGGGTAAAGGTGATGGACTGGCCGAGCATGTCTCCAGACCTAAACCCTATTGAGCATCTGTGGGGCATCCTCAAACGGAAGGACATTACATTACATTAGACATTAAAGAGGTTGTAAACCCACCTCACAAACTTTTACCTATATGTAAGCCTATATTAAGGCTTACCTATAGCTGCTATAAATATCTCCCAAACTTGCACCGTTTAGGAGATATTTAGAGTGCATACTGCCGATGATGTCATCGGCGCAGGCGCTCTGAAGGAACGGCCACCCATGCCGTTCCTTCAGAGCTCAGTGCCGTGAACGGCGGCTCCCGCGCGCAGGCACGGGAGTGGTGTAATCGCGCCTCCGGCCAACCAGATGGCCGGAAGGACGCGAACCCGGAAGCAGGACGGCCGGACATGTCGCCGTCCTGTCGCTGAGGTGGCGGCACGGCGGGGGCTTCGTTTTAAGGTAAGTACTACATAATGAGCTAGTATGCGATGCATACTAGCTCATTATGCCTTTCTCTTTACAGGGCTTTTTTTTCTCGTTTTTTTGGGGGACGTTACTTCCTCTTTAATGTCTGTGCATTGAGTTATTTTTAGGGGACAGCAAGTGTCATTTCTTCAGTGTTGTCACATGAAAAGATATAATAAAATATTTACAAAAAAATGTGAGGGGTGTACTCACTTTTGTCAGATACTGTGTGTGTAGTTTCCTCCAATTGTCCATCCAACACATTTGACATTTTTAGTGACACAGCCTCTGCCTTTACTGCTGAGTTCTGCTTCTCCCATGAAGGCATTCTACAACCATTATTTCTTCCATGGAAAGTTGGTATCTTAATTATTTCCATTGCACAAGGACAAGTAAGTGCCTGTCCTGTCAGAGGTGCAGAAAAGGCCCATTGGAGGTTACTAAATGTAAGATTATTTCAAAATTTACTATCCTCTAACATAAATATTTTTGCCTTTACAGTGCAGATCAACAAACACCTGTAAATGGTTTGGCTTTTATTTCTGCTATTCACAATGTTAACCAGAATCCAGACATTTTGCCCAATATTACACTGGGATTTCATGTGCTAGATTCATGTTTATATCCTAGTTTTGCTGTAAGGAATGTTATAAACATTTTATCTGGACCACAGAAGACAGTCCCTAATTACTCATGTTCTGAAAAAGCTGAACTGGTGGGATTTATTGGAGATCATTACTCAGTTACAACAATTCCAATGGCACAAATACTTGGCATTTATGGCTATACCCAGGTAGGTGCTAAGTCTTTCATATTTGCCCTCAAGACTATCGAGTGCAAAATTCTTATAATACATAGCTACAATGAAAAAAAAAAAAAAATTCCAATTCAACTGAAATTTTTATGAAGAATAATTTTTCTATCCTTAGATAATGAAAAGTGTTTCTTTATTGTTGTCTTTTGATTAACCCCTCCACCCCCCTAAGTGCAGTCTACTTGGTAAAATTTTTACTTCCTCCCTGCTCACACAATCTTCACTGTGAGACCCTGAGCAGAACAACCCGGCCTTCACAAGTAAATTCTTCCTGCTGTGCACAGACAGCATAACCCCAATCATTCCTATGGATGAGCCGTACTTTGCTGTATGGCCATCATGAATATGGCTCTTGTATAGGAATAAATGGATCTGTGAGCATAGGCTCAGAAGAAAGAGAGTTTTGCAAAACTAAAGGCTCTCAAAACCAAATGTAATTATTTGCGAGTGCCTAACTCACTTATAGCATTGTGTTGTATACAAAAAAGGCAGCTACAAGAACATATTTCCATCAATAATGGATTGCTGTGCTTTTATCACCCCAAACTTAAAAAATTCAACACACAATAAAAACTATAATACCCCATACAAGTAAAAGCATAAAATACTATCTTTCCAAAAGAGGTCACTTTTAAAAAAAATAGCATTGTTATGGATGGATGGATGGATGGATGGATGGGCAGAAAAAATTGACAGCTGAAACAGAGAAGATAATTGTTTTTTTAATATGTTTTTATTTTGATTTAAATAAAGAAAAATGAACATACAAGAAAGAAAAAAAAACAACATTAACGATATACATTTCATATACAGTTAATACTCTTCCAAATACAGAATCACATCAAGTTAATTAACAACAAGAAAAAAAAAGAGAAGAAGAAAAGAAAAATAAATAAATAAATTTATAGTGCTGGCAATGGGTGGTGGGTAATAACAAACCAACTCATAATTAACTTCACATAACCAATTATATCCATTAATCCATATAGTCTTATGATCAATATAGAAAGTCAGGGTACTCAATCCACTAAAACAACCCACATGACATTAATCAATCACTTTACATTATCACAATCACCCTGTAGTTTGGAGTAGTTTTAAAATAATGCCATCCACTCCATGTAGCTATATGTCTATCCGTGTTTCCTCAAGAAATATACGTAAGTTCCTCCATCAGACAGACATCATCCACCCGCTTCACCCATTGTTTTAATGTTGGAGCTTCTGGTTCACCCCATATAACAGGAATCAAAGCTTTTGTAGCATTCAAGAGATGTGGGATAACCAATCTCCTATATATATTGGGTGATTCCATAATGCAATGGAATAATATTATCCAAGGGTCTATCTGAATAGAACAGTTAGTTATTTTATTAATATACTCGACAACTTGTGACCGAAATGGGCAAATCAGTGGGCAATCCCACCAAACATGAGTATGAGAGGCCTTATTTCCGCGATTCCTCCAGCACAGCGGAGACCTAAAAGGGAACATTTTCTGCAGCTTAACAGGTGTATAGTACCACTTAACCAATAATTTATAATTTCTGCCATTTTTGATGAAATTGAGGTGATGCATGATAATAGAATTTTATCTTTCTGGGTATCCGACAATGGAAGATGTAGGTCCGATTGCCACTTATTGGGAAAATCTGGATATAAAGCTGAACGGAGACCTATAAGGGCTTTATAAAATTTAGATATACCATGGGTTGGAAGCAATTTATTTTGAAATATAACTTCAAACGGGTTTAAATCCTTCAAATCCCTTAGAGGTTGGGGCAACGTTTGAATAAATCCAGCAAGCTGATTATATCTCCATTTGTCTAAATAGGTAAGTGGTTTATTTCTCAAAAGCGTTGGAAGAGGCTTAAGGGAGCCTGCATTGAGTACCTGATGGAGTAACAAAGGTCCATCTAAGGATCAGTGAAGAAATCCCTAAACAATCAAACCTGGGGGAAAGAGATTGTGATAAAGTAAGGACATTAATGGTGAATTATATGACCAAGTGAATCTTTTATGTAACATATCCCATATAGCTAACGTTGAGGTGGTTAAAGGTGAGGAACAAGGTGATATGCCTCTGAAGGCTCTCGGAAGCCATGGAATAACTGCCAGGTCAGCTTTACACTTTCCAATCCTTAATCCGATTCAGAACAATAGTGTGATAATAGGTTTTAATGTCAGGAAGAGAGAGAGAGAGACCTCCGTTATAGTTAGGTCGAGAAAGAATTAACTTAGATATTCCCGGGTGTCTTCCTCCCCAGACATATCGAGAGATCATAGTTTCTAGTTTTGAAAAAAAAGCCAATAGGAACCCCTAAGGGAACCATTTGAAGCAAGAACAAAATACATGGTAGGATATTCATCTTTATAATTTTAATTCTTCCTACCCATGAGTGAGAAAATGGTGACAATTTGTGAAGATCAGCTTTAATTTCATTCAATATGGGAATTAAATTGTATTGGAAAAGCAATGATAAACGGGAGGTTAAGTAGATTCCCAGGTACTTAAGTTTATTAGGCTGCCATGAAAAGAAAAACAGGTGTTTCAACAAGTTTGCTTCCTTGGTTGGAACGCTAATATTCAATATTTCTGATTTTGTTAAATTTATTTTAAAGTTTGAAAGACTCTGAAATAACCGAAATGCCTTCAGCAGATTAGGTATCGCTATGCGTGGGCTTTGAATAAAAAATAGAATATCATCTGCATATGCGGCATATTTATGGACAACTGTACCTATCGTTACTCCTCCTCCTCCTCCTACATCATTCAAGATGATTATTTTTAATTTTTCCATTTTTTTATGTTATTTTAAGTTATTTCCCTATCCACATTTGTTTGCAGAGGACTTGCCATGCTCTTAAGATGAGTTTGCTGCCATTTGCAGCCCTCTAGCCCTTTCCATGTTTGTTTTAGAGCCAATTTAGTGCTCAAAAGTTTGGGTCTCCATTGACTTCAATGGGGTCTGGGATTGGGGTAAAGTTTGGGTTAAGTCCGGTTCACGAACCCAGACTTTTTTTTCAAGTTCGGACCTGCCGAACCCGGATATCCAGGTGTTCGCTCAACTCTAATCGTTACTCCTTTAATATTGCAATTATTCCTGACCATAATCAAAAAAGGTTCCAAAGCTATTGCAAACAATAAGGGTGATAACGGGCACCCCTGTATTGTTCCATTAAGCAGGGGAAAAGAGTCACATTTAACAAGCCATTGATTTGCACTTTGGCCGTGGGATGAGAGTATAAAGATGATATCCAATCATACATTCTGGGCCCTACTCCAAAATATCGAAGTGTCATTATGAGATAGTCCCAGTCCACCCTATCAAATGCCTTTTCAGCATTGGTTGACAGGAGAAGGGTGGACTGGGACATCCTACGGACAAAGTGCATAATGGAGACAACACGCAGAGAGTTATCTCTGGCTTCCCTCCCGGGGAAAAACCCCATTTGTTCTAATGAAACCCATTTAGGAAGGAGACCCAATGATCTAGTGGCCAGAACCTTTGAGTATAATGCAACATCAAGATTTAATAAAGAAATTGGACGATAGCTATCACAACTGTTAGGAACTTTACCTGGCTTAGGGATGACTGTAATATAAGCACTAAGAGTTTTTAAACGTAATCCACTGGGGCAGTCAATCGAATTGGCATATTTGGTTAAATTAGGCAGCAGAATATCACTAAATGTCTTATAATATAACACCGTAAACCCATCTGGGCCCGGAGCCTTGCCCAGAGGTACAGATGCTAGCGTGCGTTTAAATTCCTCTACTGTAAAATCTGCTTCTAATTGCTCCAATTCTACCCTAGGTAACTTAGGGAGATTAGAAGATAGTCCTGTATTCTTTTAACTTTATTTTTAGATTGGCCAAGTGAGGAATTATCTTTAATGTTATAAAGAGCCACATGAAATTCTTTGAAAGCCTTGGCTATATGGGGTGAAGACAGAGTGGACCAATTCACCCGAGGGTAGTTTAATTTTAGAAATAAATGTCGCTGATTTCTTGTCCTTTAAGGAACGTGCCAGTTACTTCCCCGGTTTGTTACCCCACACATTTTTTGTGTTATAAGATAAGATTTATTTTTTACTTCTAGATCAAGAATGGCCTTAAGTTCCTCCCTCTTCTCCATCAGAGCCTCCAAGTGCGACCTATGTAAAGACAGTTTATGAACTTTTTCTAGTTCAGCCACTTGCTGTATTGTGTCTCTAAGCAGTTGTCCATGTTCTCTCTTCTTCCACACCCCAAGTCAGAGGCGTAACTAGATTTCTCAGGGCCCCGGCGCAAGAAATCATGAAGGGACCCCCCCTCCCTGAAAACCATGTTTTTGACACTTTTTTTTTTGCACTATAACAAAGTAAAACTTTTTTACTTGGGGCGGTAATGGTGGTGAGGGGTGTGGGATCAGGAGCGGCGGTGGTGGGGAGGGGTGTGGGATCAGGAGCGGTAATGGTGGTGCGGGGGGTGGGATCAGGGGCGGTAATGGTGGTGAGGGGTGTGGGATCAGGGGGCGGCGGTGATGGGGAGGGGTGTGGGATCAGGAGCGGTAATGGTGTTGAGGGGTGTGGGATCAGGAGCGTTAATGGTGTTGAGGGGTGTGGGATCAGGAGCGGTAATGGTGTTGAGGGGTGTGGGATCAGGGGCGGCGGTGGTGGGGAGGGGTGTGGGATCAGGGGCGGCGGTGGTGAGGAGGGGGGTGTGATCAGAGGTGGTGATGGTGGTGAAGAGGGGGGGTGAGATTAGTGGCGGCGATGGTGAGGGGGGTGGGATCAGTGGCGGTGGTGAGGGGGGGGTGGATGGTGGGGTGGGATCAATGGCGGTGATGAGGGGGGTGATGGTTGGGAGGGGGGTGGGATCAATGGCGGTGGTGAAGGGGTGATGGTGCAGGGGGATCAGTGGGGGCGATGGTGGGGGGGGGGGGTGGAGGAGGGGTGGGATGTGGTGTCACCACTACCTCTGTCTTACTGATATCATTCCCCCACCACCGCAGATCTCATCCCTACATCCCCAAAAGCTCTGTTGTAGAGGATGAGATCTGTTCTGTGCCAGGCATGGGATGGGATCATTAAGAGGCAGCTTTCCAGTAAGCCAGCAAGGGTGGAGTTTGGGATCAAAAAGGCAAGTTGAAGTTCATTTACGATTAGCAGTCAGTCAGCGTCGAGACGATGGATTTTCCCCTCACTCAGGCTCAGCAACTCCAGCCAGGCAGACACAGCATGTGGTCTCCTCGTACTCGTCTGGCAGTGGGGAGAACTCCTCCTCCCCCCTGCACTCTATTGGTGTCAGCTGACTTTCAGTGACTGTCCACCCCTGCTGCCTCACTGCATCAGCCATCTCACGGATTGGAGGATCGGCAGGGCTGAGGGCGGTGCAGGCAGCACAGCAGCAGAATGCAGGATTGCAGGTACTCGTAGATTGCTTTACACTGCACACACATGACATACCGCTGTACCTCTCCGCCCCCCCCCCGCACAACGATCGGGGAAGGCGGCATCCAGCCCAGACTAGTCTCTCACTCAGCTCAGCCACCACTAGCGAACAGTCATCAGGCGGATGGACGGGCCCCCTCACGCCACGGCCGCTGTAAGAAAACAGGGGCTGGCGGGCCCCCCCTCAGGTAGCGGAACTCCAGGGCCCGGTCACAACCACAACCGCTGCGACCCCAAGTCCATCAATCTACCCCTCATAGTGGCCTTATGGGCCTCCCAAAGTAAAGATCATGAAATCTCTATGGAACTATTTTCCGTGAAGTATTCATACATCTTTTCCGATAACAAACCAACATCTATTGGGAGATGAGATACTCATTGAGTTTCCAATTATTGGTGCATGGCAAAAGAGATGGAGAGAAGATAAAAAAAAAAGAAAGCAAGGGGGGTGAGTGCCCAAGAACTGGTAATCAAGCTTATCATTGACATTGGATGTAGTCCTAATTAGGGATGATCGAACTTTTCAAAAGTTCGGTTCGGCCAGAACATCCGAACTTCCCGAAAGTTCGGCCCGGATTTCAGAACTCCATTGAAATCAATGGGACCGAACTTCGGTAATCAAAAAACACCATTTTGAAGCCCTAAAACCCAATAAATGCCCCTAAAAAGTGCCTAGGGTTCTGGGTCATGCCCCAGGGACTATTAATCACACAAAAAAAAAAGTTCTTAAAAATTGTCATTTTTGATAGTGAGCCAATTATTGAAAAAATTAAAAAAAAAAAAAAATAGATTTTTGGATTTAGTGTCTGGGGGGTCTAAAAAGTGTACCTGTGAAGTTTCAGCTCTGTAGCATGTCCAGAACCATAAAAAAAAAAAAAAGATGTTTGTATTTTGTCACTTATAGAACAGGGATATGGCTCCGCTCTTTTCACACCTTGCCGGTTTAGTATCAAGCATTTTTTTGGGCATTTTTTGGGGGTTATTGGAGGCAGGAATTACATCAGAACTTCTGTGTAGGGGTATATATACACACATACTTATATGTATATATATCCATACACATATATAGGTGTGAAAGTAGCAGAACACTATACTTGAGCTAATGAAATAATTAACACTAATATGGCTCCGCTCCTATTACACCTATATATGTGTAATTGTAAAATACATATAAGTGTGTGTGTATATATATATATATACCCCTATACAGAAGTTCAGATGTTTTGCCTGCCTCCAAAGAACCCCCAAAAAAATGCCTGCAAGAACAAACCTGGGCATTTTTTTTTGGCGCTGGCATTTTTTTGGGCATTTTTTTGGGTTCTTTGGAGGGAGGCAAAACATCTGAACTTCTGTATAGGGGTATATATATATATACACACACACTTATATGTATTTTACAATTACACATATATAGGTGTGTTAGGAGCGGAGCCATATTAGTGTTAATTATTTCATTAGCGCAAGTATAGTGTTCTGCTCCTTTCACACCTATATATGTGCAGGTGTGTATATATACCCCTATACAGAAGTTCAGATGTCATGCCTGCCTCCAAAGAACCCCAAAAAAATACCCCAAAAAACGCCTGCAAGAACAAACCTGGGCATTTTTTTTTTGGCGCTGGCATTTTTTTTTTTGGGCATTTTTTTGGGTTCTTTGGAGGCAGGCATAACATCTGAACTTCTGTATAGGGGTATATATACACACACACTTATATGTATATATACCCATACAGATATATAGGTGTGAAAGTAGCAGAACAATATACTTGCGCTAATGAAATAATTAACACTAATATGGCTCCGCTCCTAAGACACCTATACATGTGTAAGTGTAAAATATATATAAGTGTGTGTGTATATATATATATATATACCCCTATACAGAAGTTCAGATGTTATGCCTGCCTCCAAAGAACCCAAAAAAATGCCAAAAAAATGCCAGCGCCCCAAAAAAATGCCCAGGTTTGTTCTTGCAGGCGTTTTTTTGGGTTCTTTGGAGGCAGGCAAAACATCTGAACTTCTGTATAGGGGTATATATATATATATACACACACACTTATATGTATTTTACAATTACACATATATAGGTGTGTTAGGAGCGGAGCCATATTAGTGTTAATTATTTCATTAGCGAAAGTATAGTGTTCTGCTCCTTTCACACCTATATATGTGCAGGTGTATATATACAGACATGTGTGTGTATATATAACCCTATACACATGTTCAGATGTCATGCCTGACTCCAAACATGTCCTCAAAAAAGCACTATCAATGCCTGCAGCAAAAAGAATGCTGACAGGAACGAAGCCATATTAGTGCACTGAATGTGACACAAGAGAAACGATCTTTTCTCTATAGAGGTCACCCTGCTATGGAAGGGTTTTGTCACCCTGCCATAGCAGTCACAGTCAGTTAACCCTACACTACACTACGGTTCCCTTACACTTAACACTTTCCCTACAGAAACTGAATAATTACAGCTAACTATAGTGGAAAATAGCACCCTAACTACACTAGATATCCCTTTCCTCACACTAAAAATTGCTAAATGACACTTTATAGCAAAAGTCACAGAACTGCTTCCACTCTCTTCCATGTCCCTGTATAACAATGCTAGGAATTTGGCGGGGGCTATCTTATATACTGGGGGGCGTATTCACTAATGATTGGCCTAGGGACCCCCTAGTCACTCCAATCACATTCCTAGCATTCTCCTGCCCCCTCAATTGGCTTTTACTAATGGTTCTGGTCCAATCACAGGCTTTTAAAGCCCATTTCCTGAACCATTGCATTTTGGTCGGTTCTGATTGCCGAATTCCAAACTTTTTCAGCGAAAAGTTCTAAATTCGGCCGAACCTCGAACAGCCAATGTTCGGGTCGAACCGATGGTCGACCCGAACCGTTCGATCATCCCTAGTCCTAATAAGGACTTTTGAGGTTTAAACACTTCTGGACCAGAAGGATTTGCCCCCTTAATGACCAGGCCATTTTTTGCAATTCGGCACTGCGTTATTTTAATGTAAAATTGCACAGCCGTGCGACACTGTACCGAAATAAAATTGGTGTCCTTTTTTCCCATAAATAGAGCTTTCTTTTGGTGGTATTTGATCACCTCTGTGATTTTTATGTTTTGCACTATAAACCAAAAAAGAGCAACAATTATAAAAAAAAAACACAATTTCTCTTATGTCTTCCGACAGTTGCCGCCCACTCATACAGTCGTCACCAATGGGTATTGACTTCCACTCCGCAGGAGTAGCTAGGCATAAGACTTGTTAGTCACAAAAGCTTTTAGCATAGACACACCCTTGGTGGCTGTTCTACTGGTCAATACCCCCCTGCATTAAACCATCCCAACTCAGTTTGTCTCTGCCTAGCGTCAGGAGTAGGGTTGAGCGGACACCTAGATGTCTGTGTTCGACGGGTTCGGCCGAACTTTAAAAAAAAGTCCGGGTCCGTGTCCCGGACTTTTACCGAACTTTTCCCGGACACCGAACCCCATTGAAGTCAATGGGGACCCGAACTTTAAGGCACTAAAATGGCTCTAAAACACCAAAGGAAAGGGCTAGAGTGCTGCAAATGGCAGCAAAACGTAATTAAGAGCATGGCAAGTGCTCTGCAAACAAATGTGGATAGGGAAATAACTTAAAACAACAAAAAAAACAGAAAAATAAAACAATGTTCTTCTTCATCTCTGAAGGACGAGGCCCATATGGAGTAGGAGGGAGGTTGAGGTGGTGGTGGATGTGGCGGTGACATAGGCATGCGCACAGGGTGTGCCGGGTGTGCCTGGGCACACCCTAATCACCTAGGGCACATAGCATTGCCAGTGAGGAGATGGGAAAGATCTCCCTCGGACCTGCTCTGCTCTATTTCTCTTTGCCTACAGGTACATGGCCCCGATACATTACTCTCCCTGCTGGCAAACACATGCATGTGTATTTCAACTTTGGGGTGCACACCTTAATGCAATAGGCTGCGCACACCTATGGGCGGTGTAGGTGGAAGCGGCGGTGGAGGAGGACCAGGGCCGGATTAAGAGCATCATGGGCTTGGTGCTGAGGATTTTGAAGGGCCTTAAGGGCCGTGCCTTGCCATGCACCCAGAGGAGGAAGGGTGCAGCCATGCATGCCTAATTCAACATGGGATGCTGTCTCTGAAGCCCATAAACACATCCATGCATCGGCAACTGTCCCTCCTTGTCCGGCCTTCGCGCTGTGTGGGGAGGTTCTGAGGGTGCTGCCTGGGGAAGCGAGCATAGAAGCCAGACCTCTGTGTTTACAAGTGACAGAAGAGCGGTAACAGTGAATATGGCCAACCGGGGGCCTATATAAAAGGTAGGGGCCTGGAGCTGCAGTTCCAATAGCCCCTACATTAATCTGGCCCTGAGGAGGAGGACGAGGTACCCAACACTGCTTCTTTTCACAAATTTTAAATGAGGGTACACCCCAAAAGAGTGAGAAAGAGCAAAAATGGAACAATGGGTGGGTAAGGTCGGTATCCATTGCTATTCTGCATAAGGTACGGAAAAGTCCCGTGGGATCCATGCCTGGTTCATTTTAATGAACGTGAGCTTGTCCATATTGTCTGTGGACAGGCGTCTGCGCTTGTCTGTTATATAACGCCCCCAGCCGTGCTAAATACCCGTTCAGATAATACACTGGCTGCAGGGCACGCCAGCACCTCCAAGGCGTAAAGGGCAAGCTCAGGCCATGTGCCCAATTTGGAGACCCAGAAGTTGAAGGGGGCAGACCCCTCATTCACTACATGTAGGCGTGTGCACACATACTGCTCCACCATGTTGGTAAAATGCTGCCTCCTGCTAAGACGTTCCATCTGAGCTGCTGGTGCTGCTGTTTGTTGTGGCGTGCTGACAAAGCTTTTCCACATTTCGGCCATGCTAACCCTGCCTTCTGAGGTGCTGGTGGTGCCCTGGTTGCGTTGGCGACCTCCTCCTCCTCCTCCTCTGCCTTGTGCTTCCACTGCGGCCCCGCTGTCAGATGGGAATGCCAGCAGCATGGCGTCTACCAGCTTGCGCTTGTACTCGCGCATCTTGCGATCGCGCTCCAGTGAGTGAATTAAGGACGGTACGTTGTCCTTGTAACGGGGATCCAGCAGCGTGGCCACCCAGTAATCAGCACAAGTTAGAATGTGGGCAACTCGGCGGTCGTTGTGGAGACACTGCAGCAGGTAATTGCTCATGTGTGCCAGGCTGCCCAGAGGCAACGAAAGGCTGTCCTCTGTGGGAGGTGTATCGTCCGTGTCCTCTGTATCCCCCCAGCCACGCACCAGTGATGGCCATGAGCTGGCTTGGGTGCCACCCTGCTGTGAACATGGTTCCATCTCCTCCTCCAGCTCCTCCTCCTCCTCATCCTCCTCATCCTCCAGAACTGTGCCCCTGCTGGACAATTGTGTCCCTGGCGTTTGTGTGTGCAGGAACCCACCCTCGGAGCCCCTTGCGAATGACTGCCCTGAAAGCCTTGGAAATGTTACCTCTTCATCCTCCTCCTCCTCCTCATCCTGTGCCACATCCTCTTCCATCATCGCCCGAATTGTTTTTTCAAGGAGGCATAGAAGTGGGATAGTTAAGCTGAGAACGGCGTCATTGCCACTGGCCATGTTGGTGGAGTACTCAAAACAGCGCAACAAGGCACACAGGTCTCGCATGGAGGCCCAGTTATTGGTGGTGAAGTGGTGCTGTTCCGCAGAGTGACTCACGCGTGCGTGCTGCAGCTGAAACTCCACTATGGCCTGCTGCTGCTCGCACAGTCTTTCCAGCATGTGCAAGGTGGAGTTCCACCTTGTGGGCACGTCACATATGAGGCGGTGAGCGGGAAGGCCGAAGTTACGCTGCAGCGCTGCCAGGCGAGCAGCAGCAGGGTGAGAACGCCGAAAGTGCGCACAAACGGCCCGCACTTTATGCAGCAGCTCTGACATATCGGGGTAGTTTTTAAGGAACCTCTGCACCACCAAATTCAGCACATGCGCCAGGCAAGGGATGTGCGTCAAACCGGCTAGGCCCAGAGCTGCTATGAGATTTCGCCCAGGCCGGGCTTGAGGCTCGCTGGCAGCAACCACTCATTTGTCTGCTGTTCCATGCTCCTCCACAACTCCTGCGCGGTGTGTGGTTTGTCCCCCAAACAGGCAAGTTGTAAAACTGCCTGCTGTCGTTTACCCCTGGCCGTGCTGAAGTTGGTGGTGAAGGTGTTACGCTGTCCGGATGAGGAGGCGGTAGAGGATGAGGAAGCGGAGTAGGAGGAGTTAGGAGCAGGAGGCAAACTGAAGCGCCCTGCAATCCTCGGTGGTGGAAGGACATGCGCCAAATTGCTATCCGCCTCAGGCCCATCCGCCACTGCATTTACCCAGTGTGCCGTTAGGGAGATATAACGCCCCTGACCGTGCTTACTGGTCCACGTATCGGTAGTTAGGTGGACCTTGGCACAGATGGCGTTGCGCAGTGCACACCTGATTTTTTCCCCCACTTGGTTGTGCAGGGAAGGGATGGCTTGCCTGGAAAAGTAGTGGCGGCTGGGCACGACGTACTGTGGGACAGCCACCGACATAAGGTTTTTAAAACTGTGCGTCTCCACCAGACGGAATGACAGCATTTCAAAGGCCAATAATTTTGAAATGCTGGCATTCAGGGCCAGGGATCGCGGGTGGGTAGGGGGGTACTTCCTCTTCCTCTCAAGTTTTTGGGAGATGGAAAGCTGAATGCTTCCACGGGACATTGTGGAGATGGTTGTTGGTGACCCAGGTGGTGGTGTTGCTGACAGATCGTCTGTTTGCGGGGTGGCAGGTGCCGGTATCACTACAGATGTGGCTGGAGCGGCCGAGACTGCAGCAGAAGAGGAAGCAGGATGAGCCAGAGACGTTTCTTGGTTTTGAAGGTGTGTACTCCACTGCAGCTCATGCTTTGCACTTAGATGCCTGATCATGCAGGTTGTGCTCAGGTTGAGAAGGTTTATGCCTCGCTTCAAGCTCTGATTGCACAGGGTGCAAACCACTCGTGTCCTGTCATCAGCACATTTTCTAAAGAACTTCCACGCTAGAGAACTCCTTTGAGCTGACTTTGGTGCGCTCGTTCCCTTGCTGCGTTGGGCAGTAGCGGGCGTAGTGTCTAGGGCACGGCCGCTCCGCTTCTGCACCCTGCTCCCTCTTCTGCTGTGCTGGTGGCTCTGTGCGACCACCGCCTCTTCCTCCAAACTACTCAGGTCACCTGCATGACGTTCATTCCATGTGGGGTCGAGGACCTCATCGTCCTCCACATCATCTTCCACCCAGTCTTCACCCCTGCCCTCCTTGTCGGTCTCCACAATGCTGAACGCCGCAGCAGTTGGCACCTGCGTTTTGTCATCATCGGAGATGTGCTGCGATGATCCTTGCATGTACTCATCTTGAGAAATAAGTGGTTGGGCATCGCTGCACTCAATCTCTTCCACTTCTGGGGCAGGGCTAGGTGGATGGCCCTGGGAAACCCTGCTGACAGAGTCATCAAAAAGAAGAAGAGACTGCTGTATGGCTTGGGGCTCAGACTGCTTGCCTGATTTGCAAGGGGGTGAGGTGAAAGACGGTTGGACATCGGCTGCAGGTGCCAACTGTGACCTTTCTGCAGTAGACTGGGTGGGAGACAATGTGAAGGAACTGGAGGCACTGTCAGCAGCAAACCAATCTACTATCGCCTCCACTTGTTCTGGCCTCATCACTTCTAGGGGCGTATGATGCCCTACCAAATACTGATGCAGGTTCTGTCGCCTACTCACACTTGAGGAAGGTGTTTCACTTGTGCGTGTAGCTGGCACAGATCGACCACGTCCTCTCCTTGCAACAGGAGCTCTACCAGCAGCACCACGACCCAGGCCACGGCCCTTATTTGACGGTCTCCTCATATTTCTGTAATTTAAGATCTTGCCCTAGAAAGGTTTTTATTGAATAGCGGAATAGGAAATATGATCAAAAAAAGTGTATGTATCTCGCACGTACAAAACCACACTAGGCCCCAATTACTATTGTTTCTACCCCTAAAAGGATGGATGAGGAGTAGGAGGAGTATGGAACAGACAGCACCCTCAAATCTTCAGAAGTATGAGATGAACCTCAAAAACTTGGAAAGGTGGATCTCACACGTACCGACACAGACTATCCCGCAATTCAATTGATCCTCAAAGGTTTTTATTGAATAGCGGAATAGGAAATATGATCAAAAAAAGTGTATGTATCTCGCACGTACACCACCACACTAGGCCCCAATTACTATTGTTTGTACCCCTAAAAGGATGGTTGAGCAGTAGGAGGAGGAGTATGGAACAGGCAGCACCCTCAAATCTTCAGAAGTATGAGATGAACCCCAAAAACTTGGAAAGGTGGATCTCACACGTACCGACACAGACTATCACGCAATTTAATTGATCCCCAAAGGTTTTAATTGAATAGCGGAATAGAAAATATGATCAAAAAGAAAGTGTATGTATCTCACACGTACACCACCACACTAGGCCCCAATTACTATTGTTTGTACCCCTAAAAGGATGGTTGAGCAGTAGGAGGAGGAGTATGGAACAGGCAGCACCCTCAAATCTTCAGAAGTATGAGATGAACCCCAAAAACTTGGAAAGGTGGATCTCACACGTACCGACACAGACTATCACGCAATTTAATTGATCCCCAAAGGTTTTAATTGAATAGCGGAATAGAAAATATGATCAAAAAGAAAGTGTATGTATCTCACACGTACACCACCACACTAGGCCCCAATTACTATTGTTTGTACCCCTAAAAGGATGGTTGAGCAGTAGGAGGAGGAGTATGGAACAGGCAGCACCCTCAAATCTTCAGAAGTATGAGATGAACCCCAAAAACTTGGAAAGGTGGATCTCACACGTACCGACACAGACTATCACGCAATTTAATTGATCCCCAAAGGTTTTAATTGAATAGCGGAATAGAAAATATGATCAAAAAGAAAGTGTATGTATCTCACACGTACACCACCACACTAGGCCCCAATTACTATTGTTTGTACCCCTAAAAGGATGGTTGAGCAGTAGGAGGAGGAGTATGGAACAGGCAGCACCCTCAAATGTTCAGAAGTATGAGATTGTGTTCACTGTACCCCACAAAGATTGTGTTCACTGCACCCCACAAAGATTGTGTTCACTGCACCCTAAAAGGATTTTGTTCACTGCACCCCAAAAAGATTGTGTTCACTGCACCCCAAAAAGGATGTTGTTCACTGCACCCCAAAAAGGATTTTGTTCACTGCACCCCAAAAAGATTGTGTTCACTGCACCCCACAAAGATTGTGTTCACTGCACCCCACAAAGGATTTTGTTCACTGCACCCCAAAAAGATTGTGTTCACTGTACCCCCCAAAGATTGTGTTCACTGCACCCCACAAAGATTCTGTTCACTGTACCCCACAAAGATTGTGTTCACTGCACCCCACAAAGGATTTTGTTCACTGCACCCCAAAAAGATTGTGTTCACTGCACCCCAAAAAGGATTTTGTTCACTGCACCCCAAAAAGATTGTGTTCACTGCACCCCACAAAGATTGTGTTCACTGCACCCCAAAAAGTATTTTGTTCACTGCACCCCAAAAAGGATGTTGTTCACTGCCCCCCAAAAAGATTGTGTTCACTGCACCGCACAAAGATTGTGTTCACTGCACCCCACAAAGGATTTTGTTCACTGCACCCCAAAAAGATTGTGTTCACTGCACCCCAAAAAGGATGTTGTTCACTGCACCCCAAAAAGGATTTTGTTCACTGCACCCCAAAAAGATTTTGTTCACTGCACCCCAAAAAGGACGTTGTTCACTGCACCCCAAAAAGATTGTGTTCACTGCAGCCCAAAAAGATTGTGTTCACTGCAGCTCACACACAGAAAAATGGATGTGGATCACTGACACCTGCCTATCTCCTATCCCACACCACACAGCAATATCGATTGTAGTTTGTAGAACACAGTTTCCCTAAAATTCAGCAGCAGCAGCCTCTCCCTAACAGGATTGAGAAGAGATCGTAGATCAGGATTGAGTGCAGAGTCACCCCACCCCCCACACAGCAATATCGATTGTACTTTGTAGAAGACACTGACCCTATAATTCAGCAGACTCTATCCCTAAAATGCCTACAACTCGCCCTGCCTAAACACTCCGACCTGTCCCTCAATTCTATCCGGACACAAATGGTTTTTTCCTGCCTGTCTTTCCCTAATCAGCAGCCAGCACGTTGATGTGTGCTCTGTCCCTGATCTAAGCAGCAGAATGAAGACGCTGCGGCTGCCTGGAACTTATAAAGACTTGGTCACATGCTTCAGACGGCCAATCACAGCTACTGAGACATTTGCAGGCATGGCTGGGATGGCTTAAGGCACACCAGTTAAACAATTGTTGATTGGCTGTTGAAAGCCCGCCATGAAAAGAGCGCCAAAGCATGCAAAACCCGGAAATAAAACGACCGAACACGGATTTTTACCCGAAAATACAGTAAAGTGTCCGTGTCCGTGTTCGGGTACAAAAAATCCAATTATTCGGTACGAACACGAATAATACAGTCCGTGTTCGCTCAACACTAGTCAGGAGTAGTCAGGCTTCCCTGTGCTGGGGCTACAGTCTCAGCATTCTATCTTTTCTTTTGATTTTATTTCAAAGTTGTTCTCTTTACTTTACTAGCTGTTATTTTGCCAGCTTTAGATAGTGGATCTTCGGATGAAGATAGATCACGCGGAGCTGGGAATCGGACTGGCTGCCCTGGCTCTCCAGGGCAGAGGGTCAGATGGATCCCCAGCCTGCCATCGAGCGTTCGGCTATGGTTCGCCCTGGCGCTATGAACGACCCATCCCTGCTCGCAGCAGGGATGCAGCCTGTGAGGTGGCTAACTCACTGGACGTTTTTTCTGCGGTCTTGTGCTGCAGTGTCCTGCATTATGGCTGACGGCATTTCCTGTCATATGAGGACAGAGGCTTTCCGTTAATGGAGGCACCCCACGCCATCCGGTACAGGTAAGTACCTTTCTGTGTGGGGGCCTCTGTCTGGGGTGGCAGTCTGTGTTGCTGTGTGTTCCCCTCATGTCTGTGTTGTTGTGGGGCTCCCGAATGCGACCCCTGCGGGGGTCCTCTTTAATCACTGCTAGCGCTGTGTGGGTGGGGGCCCTTTCTCCTGTGTCACTTTGTGAGTGTGTTGTAGGAGATACAGACATGTGTGCGGCGACTGCTGCGGCTGAGAACCGCGCGGTCCGCCATTTTTGATATGGGCGCCATGCTGGCTTCACTGTGGGCCTTTGCAATGCATACTGTATAGTGCTTTTGGCGCCAATCGGCACCATATTGTGTGTGGCAGAACGATCGTTCCGAGCACATGTCGGTGGCCATTTTGCCGAAGCCTTCCATTCATTTCTATGGGCAGCCATTTTCCCAGGGCCTGGCAGCATATAGTTCAGCCTCTGGTGACCTCACTTCCTTTTCTCCTGGAACAGCGATCGGTGTGGTAACACTCTGTGGGGCTCTGCAGACTATCTCTTCCATATCTCTCTGTGCTATCCTTCCTGGCTCAGTTTTGTCCCCTTTTTGGGGTCTGTGTGTACAGTGGTTATAGCGGTGGGCTGCGCTATCCGCAGCGGTTTTAAAGGGCCAGTACCTTTTTCCCTTATTGTTGGGCAATGGATTCTCAGGACAGCAAGTTCCCCCCAGCCTTGGTGGGGGACCCCAGTTCTGCTGAACCCCCCGTTATGCCTAATTTGGCCGCTGTAGTGGCATCTTTGGTGTCAAAAATGGAGGTGCTGATGGCTGAACGTGCTGCTAGGAAACGGCCCAGGTTATCTCTCTCCTCTGATTCAGATGGTGATGTGGCTGCTGTGGCTGACCTGCCCTTTTCAGGGTCTCGTTCGTCCCTGGACCTTTTGGGGTCTGAGGGGGAGGCGGAGGTAGAGGGGGTTGATGTGTCTCCCCCGGGGTCGCCTGAAGAGCTCGCTCTCATGGATGAGCTGATTTCTTCTATTAAAGAAACGCTGCATCTGGAGGATGAGCCCACTCCTCAGGCCAGTGTGTCCTCTTTTGGGACACATAGAACCCGCAAGTCGGCGCAGGTTTTTCCCTGCCCCACTGAGTTTCATCGCACAGTGAATGAACAATGGCACAGTTTAAAACGCCCCTTCACGGTGCCTAGTCGGTTTAAACTGCTTTACCCTTTTGCGCCCTCTACAGATGTGCGCTGGTGCGTGGCTCCCCAGGTGGATCACGCTGTGGCCGTGTTAAACAAGGCTACCTTGGTTCCTACTGAGGATACCCTGGTGTTCCGGGATCCTACGGACAGGAGGTTGAAGTCTCCTACCCGCCATGCATATATAGTGGCGGGCTCTATGCTCAAACCTATTTTCGCTTCTGTCATGGTGGCCCAGGCGGTGGCAGACTGGAATAAGGTGCTTAGACGCACTCTCGTGTCTGATTCTGCCCCACCTGCTACGCTGGAAATGGTGGACCAGATTCATCAGGGGGTCATGTATTTGTGCGATGCGGCCTTGAATGAGGCCCCTTTAGCTGCACGCCTGTCTAGTGTCGCGGTGCTTAACCGTCAACTGATCTGGCTGAAGAGCTGGTCAGCTGACCAGACGTCACGGAAAATGGTGGCTGACTTTCCTTATGCTGGGTCTCGCCTTTTTGGCGAGGCGTTGGATACTTTGGTGAAAGGAGTCACTTGGGGCAAGAGCACTCTGCTGCCCCAGAATCCGAAAAACAAGTCCTTTCGCGGCAAGCGGGGTCCCGCCTTTAGGCCCTCTCAGGGGTTCTTTCATGCCTTTAAGTCACAGTCCAAGGGCAAACCTTTCAAAGGTCAAGGTGGCCAGAAGAAGCCCTGGGCGGGTAAGCAAAAGTCCGGCCAAGCCGGTACGATGCCTCATTCTGCCTCTGCCTTAGGGACGCCCTCACCCGTATCAGGGGTGGGGGGATGTTTGCGCGGTTTCCTCCAACTTTGGCTGCTCCGTATTCCAGACAGGTGGGTTCAGGAAATCATGCGATCAGGATACAAGATCGAATTCCTTTCTCGGCCGGCGGACAGATTTTTTCCCTCAAATCTTCAGTTGACCCCAGGGCGTTTACAGGACCTGCATCAAGTGGTGCAGGATCTCCTGGCCCAGGGGGTGATTGTCCCAGTGCCTCACCAGGACAGGTTTCGGGGGTTTTACTCCAATCTGTTCACTGTGCCCAGAAAGGAGGGCAAGGTGCATCCTATCCTGGACTTAAAAGCTCTGAATCGCTTTGTGCGCGTTCGGAAGTTTCGCATGGAATCCCTCCGCTCAGTGGTGGCCTCCCTGAGTCCATTCCTGGCCTCTATCGACCTGAAGGATGTGTATCTACACATCCCCATTTTCGAAGGTCATCAGAGGTACCTTCGGTTCGCCATTGCGGAGGATCATTATCAGTTTGTGGCGTTACCTTTCGGTCTCGCTTCAGCTCCACGGGTCTTTACCAAAGTGCTGGCGCCTGTTCTGGGCCTATTGAGGGCCCAGGGCGTTGCGGTCTTGGGATATCTGGACGATCTCCTGTTAAGATCGAGTGCCAGTCAGAGCCTGCTGTGCGTTCTGTCCACTACGGTGCAGATGCTTCAGGAGTTCGGTTGGACCATCAACGTTCCGAAGTCCACACTGTCTCCTTCGGTTCGCCTTCCATATCTGGTAATGGTTCTGGACTCTGCTCAAGCGAAGGTTTTTCTGCCGGAGGACAAACTCTGGACCCTTCAAGACGAGGTCAGGTCCCTCAGGGACAACCAGTCCTCGTCGCTCAGGACCTGTATGCGGTGCCTGGGGTTAATGGTTTCAGCCTTCGAGGCGACCCCGTTTGCTCAGTTTCACACTCAATCTCTCAAAGCGGAGATTCTGGCCAGGTGGGACAGGCGGCCTCAGTCCTTGGATCTGAGGGTCTCGTTGAGTCACCGGACCAGGAGGGACCTTCTGTGGGGGCTCCAGTCCCCGGCTGTGTCGGAAGGCAAGTCCTTCCGCCCGTTACTGTTCACAGTAATTACCACGGATGCCAGCCTGTCGGGCTGGTGTGGAGTTTTGGGCAACCTGTCTGCCCAGGGCACTTGGTCGGAGGAGGAATCCTCCCTTCCGATCAACATATTGTAATTGAGAGCGATAAAACTCTGTCTTCTCCAGTGGTCGGAACGACTTCAGGGCCGTCCTGTTTGGGTACAGATGGACAATGCTACCGCGGTGGCTTACATCAACCACCAAGGGGGCACCAGGAGTGGCCGGGCGGCCCGAGAGGTGACCGACATTCTGTCTTGGGCCGAGACTCATGTCCCGGCAATATCGGCAGTGCACATTCCGGGTGTGGAGAATTGGCAGGCCGATTATCTGAGCCGCCAGACCCTGGACCAGGGGGAATGGTCCTTGCACCCGGAGGTCTTCCAAATGCTGTGTGCGAAGTGGGGATCCCCAGATGTGGATCTGTTCGTGTCTCGGCTAAACCACAAGGTGGAAAGGTTCGTGGCAAGAACACGCGATCCTCGGGCGGACGCCTCGGATGCGTTAGTGGCACCTTGGCATCAGTATCGTCTGATATATGCCTTTCCTCTGATTCAGTTGTTGTCCAGGATCCTTCGCAGGTTGGCCTCGGAACCGAAATCAGTGATTCTGGGGGCACCGGACTGGCCTCGCTGGTCCTGGTACGTGGACATTGTTCACCTAGCAGTCGAGCCTCCTTGGTGACTGCCACTGCGGGAAGACCTACTGTCTCAAGGACCGATCTTCCATCCTGCTTTACAGTCGCTGGCTTTAACGGCCTGGCTGTTGAAAGCCAGGTCCTGAGGGATAGGGGTCTCTTCCCAGAGGTCATTCCTACTTTAATCAAGGCTAGGAAAGCCTCGTCTGGTAAAATTTATTACCGTACCTGGAAAGCCTATTTTGCCTGTTGTGAGTCCAGGGGGTTCTCTCCTCGCTCATACTCGGTGTCGAGAGTGTTGGCTTTCCTTCAGACTGGTGTGGACCAGCGTCTGGCGCTGGCCACGATTAAGGGCCAGGTTTCTGCACTGGCTGTTCTGTTTCAGCGCCCTGTGGCATCTCATTCTTTAATTCGCACCTTCGTTCAAGGTGTGTGACATTTGGCCCCTGCTCGGAGGGAGCCTTTACCTCCATGGGACTTGAACTTGGTTCTGTCCGTATTACAGCGTGCTCCCTTTGAAAACATCCGGGAGATATCGTTGCCTCTGCTGTCTAAGAAGGTTGCCTTTTTGGAGGCGATCACTTCGGCTCGCAGAATGTCAGAGCTGGCGGCGTTGCCCTGCCGTTCTCCCTACTTGGTGGTTCACAAAGATAAGGTGGTCTTGCGACCTCATTCATCCTTCCTTCCTAAGGTGGTCTCTGACTTTCACCTTAATGAGGACATTGTTTTTCCTTCGCTCTGTGCGAAGCCCAAGCATCCTAAGGAGGTTGCTTTGCATTCCTTGGATGTTGTCAGGGCGATCAGGGTTTACCTGTCGTCCACTGAATCCTTTTGAAAATCAGATTCCCTCTTTGTCCTTCCTGAGGGACCTCGGAAGGGCATGGCGGCGTCTGCAGCGACCATTGCCAAATGGATCAGACAGACAATTGTAAAGGCCTATGCCTTGAAGGGCCGGGTTCCACCCTTTCCTGTTAAGGCACACTCTACCAGATCTCTGAGTACGTCTTGGGCCTACCGGCATCAGGCCTCGGTGGCCCAGGTGTGCAAGGCTGCGACTTGGTTGTCGGTGCACACTTTTTCCAAATTTTATAAGGTGGATGTTCTGGCATCAGCCGATGCCTCCTTTGGCTGCAAAGTTCTCAGTGCGGCAGTGCCATAGCGGACACTTGTTTTTTGTGGGTCCTTGGCTGTTGGGGTTGTTTACCCCCTGTGTTATTTCCTTTCCTGGGCTGTTGCTCCTGTTGAGCCTGTTTCCGTTGCCCAGATGGTTCTCTTACTGTGTGTACGGTTCCTTTCTCTGATGTGGGTACTGTGTTGCCTTTTCTACGGTTGCGTCTCCCACCCCTCATGTCTTCACTGCTTTGGGACATCCCATTGGTGACGACTGTATGAGTGGGCGGCGACTGTCGGAGGACGTAAGAGAAAACTGAATTTTTGTAACATCTTACCGTAAAATTCCTTTCTCTGAGTCCTCCGACAGTCGCCGCCCCCGCCCCTCGTTTGGGGTCTTTTTGTACACTTACTGCTATGCTACCAAACTGAGTTTGGATGGCTTAATGCAGGGGGGTATTGACCAGTAGGACAGCCCCCATGGGTGTGTCTATGCTAAAAGCTTTTGTGACTAACAAGTCTTCTGCCTAGCTACTCCTGCGGAGCGGAAGTCAATACCCATTGGTGACGACTGTATGAGTGGGCGGCGACTGTCGGAGGACTCAGAGAAAGGAATTTTACGGTAAGATTTTACAAAAATTCTGTTATTTTTCACATTCTGTTATATAACATTGCCAAGAAAAAAAAATAATAAAAAATCTAAATGTTCATCCTTTTAGGCCAGTTTGTATTCTGCTACATATTTTTGGTAAAAAAAAAAATTGCAATAAGCGTATTTTGATTGGTTTGCGCAAAAGTTATTACGTCTACAATCTAGGGGAAATATTTATGTCATTTTTGTTATTTATTTTTTTACTAGTAATGGCAGTGATCTGTAATTTTTAGCAAGATTTCGACATTACGGCGGACATATCAGACCCCTAACTGACATTTTTTACACTTTTGGGGGGACCAGTGACATTACTACAGTAATCAGTGCTAAAAATATGCACTGTTACTGTAATAATGACATTGGCAGGGAAGGGGTTATCACAGTGGTGATCAAATTGTTAAGTGTGAGCTTAGGGGAGTGTTTTCTAACTGTATGGGGTATAGGCTTGTGAATTGAACACAGAGACATGTGATCCTATATAGAAGGATCACAGGCGCTCTGTGATCTTTTCAGAGAGAAGAACGGTCAGATGTGTTTACAACAGCTAACTGTCCTTCTCTCTCAGCGGGGAGCGATCGCGGGTGCCCGTTGGCAATCGTGGCCGCCGGTCCTGTGGATCGGCATCCTCGTTGCCTATTGGGAACGGGAGTGCGCCGCCGAAGGTACGCACTTGCCCCCTAGCAACAATTGCACGACCGACATAGACCTACGATGTTTCGCACACCCGAGCCAGCCTGCCTCAGTAAATCTGCGGTGGGCGGCCGGGAAGTGGATAAAAGAGCTGAGAACAAAGAGGGCAGGGGGCACACAAGAAAATTGACCTTACCAATGTGATTCACCAAAATAAAACACAGTTTTCTAACTGATCCAAACCTTTCCCTATGTAATCAGTAATCTCTCTCTATTATCTTCATACATGCTGACAGTGTGGCTTTTCTCAGATCATCCTTTTGTTATTGGCCAGTGTGAGTCTGCTGGCCAAGATTATAGGGTGCACAGGGCATTATGGGTGGGAGCCAAAATATACTTTTTACAAATTTTCCAAAAATGTTTGTGACTGGGTGTAATTCAAAATATGGAAATTCATAAAAAATTCATCATTAGCCAAATTCCATTTCCATCTCTACATTGCAGTTTCTGAAACCAATATATGTAAATGATAGAAATAATTATAGTTTTTCTTCACTGAAATATAAGTATAAAAAAAGTATATGTCTGAATTTTAGTAGTATTTTTTAAATTATTTTTACCTTTTAGAAATATTATTATTCCTATTATTAGTCACAGACATTGAAAATGAATGAGTGTTTTTTTCTGTTTTGAAGATCAGTTACGGAGCTACGGATTATTCTCTAACCAATAGGCTTCTCTATCCCCATGTATTCCGGACAGTTCAGAATGACCATGTTCATTTTATGGCTGTAATTAAGTTGTTGAAACATTTTAGTTGGACGTGGGTTGGAATATTTGCATCACAAGATGATGCCGGAGACAAAGATAAAGAGATATTAGTAAAGTACATGAAAAGTAATGGTATTTGTGTTGAATATTCGGTATCATTTGTGTATGATATGTATTTTATCAATAAAGTAGAAATCGCTATAAATAATCTAATTTCTATTATTAAAAACTCAAGTGCTAAAGTAATTGTATTATGTGGATCTTATATCAGCCAGTATGTATTTGAAAGCTATTTCCTTGATAATAATAATGCCATCTATGATAAAACATTTATTTTTCCTCCTCTGAGGTCCCTTAGTCAGTCAGGATTTGATCCATATCCTTTCTTTAATGGTAGCTTGGCTGTGGATTTATATCCTATATTCTTTCCAATAAAAGAAGATTTTGTTGATGGAATTGAAATGATACAAAGCTTAACTAATTCATCAGATCCCTTCTATATTTTATCGATTGCGAAGTGTATGTCTGCAAACAAAGGAAACAAAAATAGTTTCATGTCATGTACACTTCGCATTGATGGTTCTATGGCAGAATATATGTATCCAAATGTATTTCACTTTCTGCATCAAGGACTTTCCCCACGAATTTATTATGCGGTAGAAGCTATGGCCAAAGCACTGCATGATATGAATCTGCTCTATAAAGGAAAATTATATAAAAAACAACAATATCATTACAGACATAAGGTACAGTATACAGACTTTTTAAGGGATTTTAGAAAATGTAAAAGATTAATACCTTATTGGTATTGGTAATCATTTAACCGGTTGCTGATCACCCGCCGCAGTTATACTGTGGCAGGCTGCCGCTCCTGCACAAACCACCATAGGTATACGTCGGTCACGCGCCTGCAGCTAGGGAGAAATTGCAGGCCGCCGACGGCGTGCTCCCACCCCCACTCATCAGCGGGGACTCTGATGCACAGGTCGCTCCCCGCTGAGAAAGAAGAACGATCAGCTGTTATATACACAGCTGATCGTTCTTCTCCCTGGAATGATCACAGAGCTCCTGTGATCCTTCTATAAAGGATCACATGTATCTATGATCATTTCACAAGCCACGCCCCCCCCCCCCGACAAAAAACACGCCCCTAGGTACACATTTTTTTTTTTTTTTACATTGAAATTTATATTTTATTTTCAAGAATTTTAACATCTTTACACCATTTTCAAGTCATAAAATCAGAGTGCGTTTCTTTTTTAAATCTCTCCTTCCATAACTTTTACATCTCAAAAGAAAAACAAAATAAGAATGATACAGTGAAAAAAAAGCTCAACACTTACCTAGGTACACATTTAACCCCTTGATCAACCACAGTGTTAACCCCTTCCCTGCCAGTGTCATTATTACAGTAATAGTGCATATTTCTAGCACTGATTACTGTAGTAATGTCACTGGTCCCCCCAAAAGTGTCAAAAATGTCAGTCAGGGGTCCGATCTGTCTGCCGCAATGTTGTAGTCCTGCAAAAAAAAAAAAAAAAAAATTGCAGATCGCCCCATTACTAGTAAAAAAGCAAAAAAATAAAAAATAAAAATGACATAAATCTTTGCTGTAGTTAGTAGACGCAATAACTTTTGCGCAATCCAATCAAAATAGGCTTATTGCGATTTTTATTACCAAAAATATGTAGCAGAAAACAAATTGGCCTGAAATGTTAAAAAATTTAGATTTTTCCTTTTTTTTTTTTTTTTTTTAGGAATGTTATATAGCAGAATGTGAACAATATTGTGTTTTTTTTTTTTTTCAGAATTGTCGCTCTTTTTTGTTTATAGCGCAAAAAATAAAAATCGTACAGGTGATAAAATACCACCAAAAGAAAGCTCTATTTGTCCCATTTTGCCTGCAGTTGAATTTTTGAGGGACAAACACAACCAATTGCCCCTTTCATGGTAATGGAATTTGCATGTGAGTTAAAGAAGAGAACGGCACAAAGCATGCTGCAGCACAATGTGAACAAATGCTCTTTTTTTGCACCAACATTTTCATTAGGAACGAGGTTTGAATTTGGAGCTCAGGTGCATATAACATACAACATAAAATATAGAATGCAGGGGACATGAGTATGTAATGTACAACACAGTGTATAGGGTGCAGGGTACAGTATAAGTAGCATACAATATAGATTTCAGACATCAAAAGTGCGCAATAAACAACTTAACTATAGAGTGCAGTGGTCAGGAATATGTAACATACATTAAAGTGGTTGTAAACCGCTGCACTTTTTTTTTTCTTACCTGCAAGGCAAAAGCATAATGTGCTAGTATGCATTGCATACTAGCACATTATGGTAAACGTACCTGAAAGTGAAGCTTTCCAGCGATGCGATGTCATCGATGGAGACGGCGTCCATCTATACCCATTCTTAACTTCCAGGTTTGTGGCTCCGGCTCTGTGACTGGTCACTGCCACCAGTCACGGCACACTGCTCTGAAGAAACAGCACAAGCGGCCATTCCTTCGGAGCGCATGCGCCAGTGACATAACTGACTGTTAGACCAGTAAATATCTCCTAAATGGTGCATGTTTAGGAGATATTTATACTACCTATAGGTAAGCCTTAATATAGGCTTACCTATGGGTAATAGGTAAAAAGTATACCGCACTTATCAATGATTACCTGCAGCCAGCAAAAAAATGCATGACAATTATAAATGATAAAAAAAATTGCAGTGCTGGTAGTATAAATGTCAATAAATATATAAAGGGAAATTCAAAAATTATATTTAAATCAGTATGTGCAAACAAAGCAAAAATAGTGCAAACACTTATTAAAGTGCATAGTGACATAAACCTTATTAATGGTCATAAACGTGCATATAGACAACAAATGATAGTTTAACCACTTAAGCCCCGGAATATTTTACCCCCTTCCTGACCAAGGCTTTTTTTGCGATTCGGCACTGCGTAACTTTAACGGACAATTGCGCGGTCGTGCGACACTGTACCTAAACGAATTTGACGTTCTTTTTTTTTCCACAAACAGAGCTTTCTTTTGGTGGTATTTGATCACCTGTGGGATTTTTACTTTTTGCGCTATAAACAAAAAAAGAGCGTCAATTTTGCAAAAATAACAATATTTTTCAAATTTTTTTATATGAAATTCCCCAAAAAAATATAAAAATCTAAATTTTTTAACATTTTTGGCCAATTTGTTTTATGCTACATATGTTTGGTAAAAAAAATCACAATAAGCGTATTTTGATTGGTTTGCGCAAAAGTTATTGCGTTTACTAACTAAGGGAACGATTTTTGTCATTTTTGTTGTTTTTTTTTTTCAACGCGTAATGGCGGCAATCTGCGATTTTTTTTGCGTTACTGCGACATTGCGGCGGACAGATCGGACCCTTGACTGACATTTTTGACACGTTTGGGGTTACCAGTGACATTACTGCAGTAATCAGTGCTATACATATGCACTGTTACTGCAAAATGACACTGGCAGGGAAGGGGTTAACTTTATTGGGGAAGGAGGGATTAAGTGTGTCCCTAGGGGCGTGCTTCTAACTGTGATTGGACATGGCTACTGGTGTAGGAACAGTGATCAACGGTCCTACATAGTAGAACCGTATGATCACCATTCCTACACAGGGGAGAATAACAGGCGGCTTGCACCGACAATCGCCGAGTGACCGGTGGACATCAGGTCCGCCGGTCACACGCACGGACTTGCTAGGGAACGAGCCGGGGCGGGAGCGCGCCTCCGCGGGCGCCCGCTTGCCCGCTATTGGCTCCCAAGCAAGTGACAGGCTAGTGATGTATATATACGTCACTTTGCCTGGCCGGGGCTGACCGCCGCTGTATATAGTCGTGCGTCGGTCGGCAACCGGTTAAAAGTATATGTAGTCCATCCAGTTCAAGAAAATAAAAAAATGTATGAAAATAGAATATTGTCTGTAGAAAAGTCCACTAAAAGTGCAAAGTGCAAAAACTCCTTTGGAAGAAATAGCTGTGACCACCACCGGGGAAAGGGGTAGGTAGGAGGCTTACCAGATGTTTGGGACCCAATAGAGTGTACACTCTTTAGGTCACTTGTGCTTATGAGGAGAAATTGATGTCACTGTATTGCTGACGCTGGAATGCCTTCAGTATTCAGAAACCAAATTCAAACCCATCACAGAATCCATATGGAAAGATCAATGGATAACAACAGCAGCAGAGATGTCCTCCCCGAAAGCTCAATGAAATAGAAAGCTCACATAGTGTGTACCAGGAAAGGAATCATTTATTTTAAAAGTAGGAACACTTACAGTATGGGTGATAAAACAAAAAAAAAAAAAAAAAAAGATAAAACAGCGCTTGTAAATAATAGACAAAGTAATCGTAAAACCTGTAGCTGACCCAACGCGTTTCGTCTCACAAGACATCATCTGGGGTGTCATGCCACTGGTGTTGCTACAATAAATACCTTTCAGGGGGGTCCCCACAATTAGATGCTCACATGACCTCAAAATTCATATTGGTTCTATGTATAACTACAGTTCCTGTTTAGGTCAAAATGGCAATGGAGAGTGCTCTCCAAGCCTCGTTTTGGAGAGCATAGGGGAATAATGTTATTTCTGGGTGTGAATCTCAAGCCTCAGTATGGATCCCTGTAAGTAACCACAGAGAGGAAATGGGAGCCAAGCCTTGTTGTGAAAATATTTGAAACAGGTAGTGGCTGTTACCACAGAAAGGAAACGGAAGCCAAGCCTCGTTGTGAGAATATTTCAAACCGGAAGTGGCTGTTACATCTACATTATAGCCTTGTTTAAAGGAAGCATCAACACTGGCTACAGGCATGCATATCACACCTCTCTATCAGAACCAGTAGGGAATCATCAGAGATGGAGGGCACAGGCCAAGCCTCATTATGGAATTAATGCAAAAGGCTGAATTAGTATTTCACACTAAGAACGGCACAACTAATTGAAAATAGAAACAGGAAAAAAATATAGCTTAAACTAGTAATGATACCATTTAAGACAGATCTATCAACAAATTAAAATGGATAATGTGTAAACTGTGTAAAAACGGGGCTCAGTAAGGGAGCTGGTACTAAAAAGTGGCTAAAAAAAGGAAATAAAACGTGTATGTACAAAAAACTGTCCATTGTGAAGATGACACCTTTCAAATGAAAAGCAAATAGGATGATGATATATCTAAATTAAAAAAATATATATTAAAAATTGTTATATTGATAATAGACTATATGCATAAAAAGAGGAAGAGTAAAGGATAGTGATGGACGAACATCGGTAGGGGCGGTTCACGAACGTTAGCCGCAAATTTTCTCAAATGTCCACGGCGGGCCCCATTGACTTTAGTGGGCGGCGAAATTTAAAAACTTTTAGGTCATATTTGCAGCCACAAAATACTTACTAGCTGTGCACAAATAGTCCCACCACATGGACACTGTCATAATAGAAGTATTGCAATTGGAAAAGTTGCCCTACATTTTTTTTTTTTTTTTACAGCAAAAAAATTTTTTTTTTTTTCATAAATCAGCCAGAACTGACAGCAGCCAGTAAATACATGTCAAATACATATAGGGTCCATTCACGTGTCTGTAAAATGGGTCCGCATCCATTCCACAATTTGGCGGAACGTTTACAGACCCATTGATTTTCAATTCCATTTTGAAAAATTAGGCATTCACAGGTAAAGAAGTAAGTGTTGGCCATTCCAGGCCCCAAAAATTAGCCAACATGCGTTTACCTGACAGCTAAGAACGTTGTATTCTGTGGCTGGAGGTACATTAGGCATTCACAGGATACAAAAGTAAGTGTCGCCCATTCCAGGCCCCAAAAATTAGCCCACATGCATTTACCTGACAGCAAAGAACGTTGTATTCTGTGGCTGGAGGTACATTAGGCAATCAAAGGATAAATAAGTAAATGTCGCCCATTCCAGGCCCCAAAAATTAGCCCACATGCATTTACCTGACAGCAAAGAACGTTGTATTCTGTGGCTGAAGGTACATTAGGCATTCACAGGATACAGAAATAAGTGTCGGCCATTCCAGGCCCCAAAAATTAGGCCACATGCGTTTACCTGACAGCAAAGAACGTTGTATTCTGTGGCTGGAGGTACATTAGGCATTCACAAGATAAATAAGTAAGTGTCGCCCCTTCCAGGCCCCAAAAATTAGCCCACATGCGTTCACCTGACAGCTAAAACCGTTGTATTCTGTGGCTGGAGGTACATTAGGCATTCACAGGATACAAAAGTAAGTGTCGGCCATTACAGGCCCCAAAAATTAGCCCACATGCATTTACCTTACAGCTAAGAACGTTGTATTCTGTAGCTGCCTGGAGGTACATTAGGCATTGACAGGAAAAATAATTTTCGGCCATGAAAGGCCCCAAAAATTAGGCATTCAATTGACATGAAATGCCTTGTATGCCGCTGTATTTACCGAAGACAAGGACCATGAATTGTTGCGGGTGGATGGCAGTCTGGCGGATATTTGTGGCCTGTCATGAGGAATTATAAATAAACTGGTCTACTAGTCACATGTGTTGAATTCCTCTGAGATCCGGTGTAGTGGCCTGGCTCCAGCTCATCATCCAGGATAATGTCATCCTCGTTCTCCTCCCCTCATCCATGGACAACACCAGGGATCCCAGAAAGGTTTAAAGCATGCTCTTCTTGCTCCTCCTCATCCCCCCCCAGCACTATCCTCCTCTGAATCCTCTTCAGACTCCTGTTGTTGACTTGTCTCAGATGGAGTAGCACCCACTGGGAATTCATCCAACAATGCGACTTCCTCATCTTCCTGCTCCTGCTCCTCGATGGCTTGATCAATGACACGACGCAATGCACGCTCCAGAAAGAAGGCGTAAGGTACGATGTCACTGATGGCGCCCTTACCGTGACTGACCAGTTTGGTGATCTCATCAAATGGCCGCAGAAGTCTGCATGCTTCGCACATGAGCAGCCACTGGCGAGGTGAAAAAAACCCAATCTCCCGAGAACCTGTCCTGCCGCAGAGTTCGTACAGGTAGTCATTAACTGCACTATCAAGCATATACAAGGTTGAGTTCCATCGCGTCGGGCAGTCACAAATAAGACACCTGACGGGCAGGTTGTGTCACTGCTGAATTTCAGCAAGGTGAGCCATGGCTGTGTAAGATCTTCTGAAATGGCCCGAGATTTTCCTGGCCTGCCGCAAGATGTCCTGGACCCCAGGGTATTTGGCAACGAATCGCTGCACGGCCAAGTTCAGGATGTGTGCCATGCATGGCACGTGTGCAATTTTGTCCTGTTTCAGCGTGCTCAGCAGATTGGCACCGTTGTCGCACACCACTTTGCAAACTGTCAAATCGAGCAGTGTCAGCCACTGATCTGCCTAAGAATGCAAAGCTGAAAGGAGTGCAGGACCAGTGTGGCTCTTGGCTTCCAGGCACAACAGACGCAGCACAGCATGGCAACGTCTCACCTGGCATGTGGAATAGGTTCTGGAGATCTTGGGCAGCGCAGCGGAAGAGACGGTAGCAGCAGAAAAGGAGGAGTCAGCCGAGGAGGAGAGGGAGGATGGAGTAGGAGGAGGAAAAGAAGAGGCAGGCCTGCATGCAATCCGTGGCAGTAAAACCAAATCTACACGGGTGCCACGGGTTACATGCTTGGCGGCCATCAGAAGGTTCACCCAGTGGGCAGTAAAAGTGATATACCTTCCCTGCCCGTGTTTGCTAGACCATGTGTCTGTGGTCAGATGTATCTTGGCACTGACACTGTGTGCCAGAGATACATTCACTTGCCGCTGAACATGGCCATACAGCTCTGGAATTCCCTTCTGTGAGAAATATTTCCTGCCTGGGACCTTCCATTGTGGTGTTCCAATGGCCACAATTTTCCGAAAGGCCTCAGAGTCCACCAGTTGATATGGCAGTAGTTGGCGGGCTATCAGTTCCGACAAGCCAGCAGTCAACCATTGGACAAAAGGCTTATCTGGCGTCATAATTTTTTTACGCTCCAACATTTGGGCCACGGAAGCCTGCCTTTTTCCAGAACAACGTGAGGACGGCATGATGGAGGACAATTGTGAGGAGAGAGGAGAAGGAGAAGAGTCTGGAAGGTGAGAGATTGGAGTTTGGCTTTGTGGGTTCTGATGCCGTTGCTCCCACTGGGCTCGGTGATGGGAGTTCAGGTGCCTTCTTAAGGCAGTCGTCCCTAGGTGAGTGTTGGGCTTACCGCGACTTATGCGTTGACTGCAAAGGCTGTAGATGGCAACGCTATTGTCAGCAGCGGACACATTAAAAAAGCCTACACTGTGGAGCCATGTGCCAGCATCCTGGGAGCACCAGATGTGACTGTACATGGTTGATGGCTCGCTCCTGATACATTAGCAGTCTGCTTTGCCCCTCCTGTGCAATGTAACTTCCGCCTGCTTCTCCTCCCTATCTGCTTCTCCCTCTGAACTCCCCTCCTCTTCCTCTCTTGTGGGCACCCATGTGACCTCCATAGACACATCATCATCCATGTCACCTTCCCCACCACTAACATTCGAGATCTCGGAGTAGGCAGCAACAGCGGGGACCAACCTCCTTGGGCTGATCTGGGTACTGTCGTCAGACTGCTGAGTGGCGGCTGTTGCTACCTCCTCTTGCTGATCCGATGCCAAGAATGGTTGCACATAGCAAATGTCTTGTGATGGATCGGAAAATAATTCCAGTGATTCAAGCGGAGGGTATATGGTGGTGTTGGTGGTGGTGTCTTTGGGGGTGTACACATGAAAGAATGAGGAGGGTGCAGATAGAGAGGATGAGGAGGGTGCAGAAGGATGAGGAGGGTGCAGAAGAGGAAGGCTGAGTGAGCCACTCAACCAAGTCTGGTGCGTCCTTTGATGTAATTGAACGCAGCTTCTGAAACTTCACACTTTGGGTTAGGTGGACCTTGACAGATGGCGTTGTGCGGTGCACACCTGTCACAACCCACCTGGGGTCTTGCAGTGGAGAGGGAACCCAGTTGCAGTGGAACAGCACTCCCTTACAATCACGACCCTCAGGAGTCCCTGGAAGTGGGTGGCACGGAGGCCTTTAATGAAGAGGAGGAGGTAAGGTCGACAACTCTGGAGTCAGGTCTGGCAGGCAATCAAGGAGTATCCACCTGAGGGAGAAAGGATCAGGAACCAGAAACACAGACAATGCAATTAGCAGACACACAGGAGCAAGGAAAATAACCAAGCACTGACTGGAAGGTGTGCTTGGTTTATATAGGGAGCCAGGATCACATGACCCGCCACCTCCCACCAGTAGGTGGGGCTGCCAGGGGCTATAAAGGGAGGTCAGAGACCCAGCGCCATCTTGGTTTGCTTCATAGAACCTGATCTTACCAGATCTTCAACTCTCCTCTCTCCCTCTGTGTAAAACACTGTAACCGCATGGCGGCCGCCATCTTGCCATGACAGTGTGCTGCTGCAGTCCTCAGAGGTGAGGGGAGGAGAAGGAGCCACCGCAGACCCAGAGGGGGTGTCTCTGTGACCGGCAAGCACCGAGACTCTGTTGCGAGAACGCCGCAGGCGCCCAGATGCAGGTGAGTACGCGGCAGTGCCGTGACAACACCTGATTTTGTCACCAACTTGGTTGTGCAGGGAAGGGATGGGTTGCCTGGAAAAGAAGTGGCGTTTGGGCACGACGTACTGTGGGACAGCCACCGCCATGAGGCTTTTAAAACTCTGCGTCTCAACCAGCCGGAATAACAGCATTTCAAAGGCCAGGAATTTTGAAATGCTGTCATTCAGGGCCATGGATCGCGGGTGGGTAGGGGGGTAATTTCTCTTCTGCTCCAGTGTTTTGGAGATAGAAAGCTGAACGCTTTCATGGGACATTGTGGAGATGGTTGTTGGTGACCCAGGTGGTGGTGTTGCTAGCAGATCCTCTGTCTGCGGGGTGGCAGGTGCCGGTATCACTACAGAGGTGGATGAAGAGGCCGAGACTGCAGCAGAAGAGGAAGCAGGAGGAGCCAGAGACCTTTCTTGGTTTTTGAGGTGTGCACTCCACTGCAGCTCGTGCTTTGGACTTAGATACCTGGTCATGCAGGTTGGGCTCAGGTTGAGAAGGTTTATGCCTCGCTTCAGGCTCTGATTACACAGCATGCAAACCACTCGTGTCCTGTCATCATCACATTGTCTGAAGAACTGCCACGCTAGGGAACTCCTTTGAGCTGGCTTTGGTGTGCTCGATCCCTTGCTGCATTGGGCAGTAGCAGGCATAGTGTCTAGGGCACAGCCGCTCTGCTTTTGCACCCTGCTCCCTCCCTCTTCTGCTGTGCTGGTGGCTCTGTGCGACCACCGCCTCTTCCTCCAAGCTACTCAGGTCACCTGCATGACGTTCATTCCATGTGGGGTCAAGGACCTCATCGTCCTCCACATCGTCTTCCACCCAGTCTTCTCCCCTGCCCTCCTTGTCGATCTCCACAATTCGGAATTCCGAGCAGTTGGCACCTGTGTTTCGTCATCATCCGAGACGTGCTGCGATGGTCCTCCTATGTACTCATCTGGAGACAAAAGTGGTTGGGCATCGGTGTACTCAATCTCTTCCACTTCTGGGGCAGGGCTAGGTGGATTGCCCTGGGAAACCATGCTAACAGAGTAATCAAAAAGAAGAAGAGACTGCTGCATGACTTGGGGCTCAGACTGCAAGGGGGGAGGTGAAAGATTGATGGACATCTGCTGCAGGTGCCAACTCTGAACTTTCAGCAAAAGACTGGGTGGGAGACAATGTGAAGGAACTGGAGGCACTGTCAGCAACCCAATCTACTATCGCCTGTACTTGTTCTGGCCTCAACATTTGTAGAGGCACATTAAGCCCTGCCAAATACTGCTGCAGGTTCTGTCGCCTACTTGCAGCTGAGAAAGGTGTATCACCTGTGCATGTAGCTGGCACAGTTCGACCACTTCCTCTCCTTGCAACAGGAGCTCCACCAGCAACACAACGACCCAGGCCAGGTCCCTTATTTGACCTTCTCCTCATATTTATCAAATTTTGGATCTTCCCCTAAATGGGTTTTTATTGCAAAGCGGAATACAACAACAGTATGCAATGGGTGTATCTCACTGTACCATATGCAGACTAAGCTGCAATTAACTTTTATTTTTCCCTAAATGGGTTTTTATTGCAATGCGCAATACAACAGTATGCAATGGGTGTATCTCACTGTACCATATGCAGACTAACCAGCAATTAACTTTTTTTTCCCCTAAATGGGTTTTTATTTCAAAGTGGAATACAACAACAGTATGCAAAGGGTGTATCGCACTGTAACGTATGAATGAAAATCTGACAAATAATTGTACCCTTAATTGGTGCTTGTTGAATAGCAGATTTGAAATGCAGTGTCAAAACGCTGTAAGTCACAGTAAAATATGAAGGAAAAAAGTTTTTTTTCTTTTTTAAATGCAGCTTAAGCAGACACATATGCACTGAGCTTGCATTAAATGTGCAGTACCGCACGCCTCCCACCTAACAGACTGATACGTTTTTTTTTTCTCCTTTGTCATCCTCACTGGGCTCTGGTTAGGGCATAAAGATTGTGCACTGCACCCCCACACAATACAATCAATGTAGATCGCTGTCTGATTAAAGTAGAAGATTCTTCCTATTCTTTCCCTCAAAGCAATCTCCAGCCTGACCCTACAGTAATCTCCTATGTCTCCCTCAGCAAAAGTATCAGGAACCTCTCCCTAGTATAGTTTGAGCAGAGTGACGCGCGGCACTATGTGACTCCAGCTTGTATAGACTCTGGGTCACATGTTGCACTGGCCAATCACAGCCATGCCATTAGCAGGCATGGCTGTGATGGCTTCTAAGGGCACACTAGTTAAACGCTTGCTGATTGGCTGCCTTGCAACTGTTGAAACCGTGCCATTAAAGCCGCGCCAAAACATCAAATAACATTACCGAACAACAGACAGTACCCGAACATACAGTGAAATGTTCGGGTCCGTGTCCTGGTACCAAATACCCAAAAGTCCGGTACGATCCCGAACAATACAGTCCGGGTTCCCTCAACCCTAGTGGTCAAGAATATGTAACATACATTAAAGTGGTTGAAAACCGCTGCACTTTTTTTTCCTACCTGCAAGGCAAAAGCATAATGTGCTAGTATGCACTGCATACTAGCACATTATGTTAAACTTACTTGAAAATGAAGCTATCCAGCGATGGAATGTCATCGATGGAGGCGGCATCCATCTACACCCGGTCTTACCTTCTGGGTTCGTGGCTCCATCTCTGTTATTGTATCTATAAATACAATAATATATAATTATTAGTGTATATGTATCTATATTCCATAGTTGTAGTGAAAAGTATTATGCAAAAGGCTTACATTTGGTTTTTTATGCAGATGTGTTTTAAGATCAATGAACGCAGGGTACCTCTCCCTTTTCCCTCCTCTTCCTGAGCAGCAACGAGAGCCCATAGAGGTGGGAGTGTGGCAGATCGTGGGGTGCTACAGGACATAATGAATGACATTTTTGTGGAGTAAAATATCATCTCTGAGGTATATAGGGTCCTAAAAAAAGTGTCATACTTACATGGTCTACGGCAGGTATTTAGTTAAGGATCCCGTCAGTTTGAATCTCTTCCTGAGGTTTCCTTAATAATCTAATATTAGGAGGTGGAGGTGGGTTAGCAGTTTATATGTCCACTCAAGCTTCAAAGAAACATGTGGATCATGTGATGTGATATGATAAAGAAGGTTTTACTCACATTTTTGGGAAGCATCAAAGAGAGGGGGGGGGGAGGGGTTTGTTTAGGGGTTATTTTCTCCCATCAATAATTCGATATGGTGTATGCCGGTATCTGATGTGGTAAAGTAATTTATTAACTTGGCAGTCTTAAGAGTCATATATTTTTCTAAAAAGTCAGGACCAGAGCCCTCCTTTAGCCTGTATGATTTGATCAAAGATTAACTTTACCTTGTATGCCGTGTATTCAAGGCAGAGGGAGGAGAAGAAAAAAGTCCCTTATGTGTCCTGGTCCGCCGTCTCCTGGAGGTGCTTCCTCTTCTGTGGTTAGAAGGGAATGACACTCTCCTTGGGTTCCCCGGCGTCTTTTATGTAGGCCGCGCATGTGCAGTGCTGCGCAGCGCGGCCCTACATGTCAGGGTGGAAGGCCCTCACCGGTCCCCACTGCGCATGCGCCAGACAGGCTGCGCGCATCGGCGGGGAGCCCGTCCACTCCTGACATGTAAAGAACACCGCCGACATGGAGGGAAGAGCCAAGGCCCTAGGCGGGCTGGAGACAGGGATGGAACAGTCTGCTGGCTAGTGTTGCCCCTTGTGTATTTGCATACATGGCGGGGCTTTCCGTGCCGGGTGCTGCGGGAGGAAGATGTGGGGGATATTTGGAGAGGGGGATTCCATGGATCGTGACCTTGCATCTGCATTTACATGGTGTCTAATATTACATGTGATTTATACATACTACAATTATTGATTTAAATAAATATAAATATATATACATCACGATTCAGTTACATTTTTCTTCTATATACAGCAGTAGAGGTTTAATTTGTAGTATTCCAAGGTGGAGTAAAAACTGGTTATTCAGGGAGTTATGAAGACAGGGGGCCACTGGATGGGGTTTGGTAGACCCGGATGGAACATGGAATAGCACAGGAGAACAGTTGTTTCACCTAATGGCACTTTTCCACTGCAAGTACCGGCTCGGCTCTACTCGGCCCTGCTTGCCCGGTTTGCTTTTCCACTGCTGGCACCGCATGGTACGGTGTTGGAATGGTTCGGTACGGTACGGTATGGTTTGCTTTTCCACTAAAATAGTACTAAAGTTAAGTGGGTGGGATAACAAGGGGGTGGGTGGGATTCTCTGACCAATCAGTGGCTAGTAGTGACTGCATGCAAAGGATTGTGGGATATGGTACCGGGTATGGTACCTCTTGGAACCACAATCGAGGTAGTACTGTTTTTGAGAGCCGTACCGTTCGGTCCCATGCAGTGGAAAAGCGCTGCCGTACTGTACCGTACCGAACCGTTCCTACACCATACCATGCGGTACCAGCAGTGGAAAAGCACAAAAGTGAGCCAAACCGTTCGGTTCCATGCAGTGGAAAAGCGCCATATGACTGCTCTAACAGTATGCTAAAAGTTTGCTGTATTTTTTTTTATTCTAAAAAGAGTAAGAGGTCAGGATATCATGCAGGTTCTCATCCTGGAGAGTCTTCTGGAATTTGGCTTCCCACTTCACACAGCCCTCAGACACAGGTACTTCACCTACCCCTCCATTGACAGTGCCAGCATTTGGTTTGGAGGAATGCAGTACTATAGTACTGAGTGTGCCAAAAAAGACATTTGACCGCCTTACTGATGTACAGAAAGTAAACAAGCCACACCACGCCACATGTCCAAAATACTGTGAGTGCCTTCCAATTATGGCCACCCCTACCCTGATGACTTAGTTTACATAACCCAGCAACAGAAAGTTCAGAGCCTGCTTAGCAGTGCATAAAAGACAGAAGATACATGATAGGAAAAAGCGTTCCCAATTTGAACTTTATCAAACATTTATCAAATTAAAGGGGCATCATTGTTCAAAGATGTGTACAAGGCTCATAGTACCAATTCCATTCTACTAATTAAAAGTAAAATTGCCTGCGATTCAAGAATGTATTCCTGAGACAACCTATAATGTAACCAAGGAGGATCATATGCCTGAGTATCCTGAAAATATCCCGGGTGCAATTTGCATTTGAGGCAAAATCAGTATACTCCAAACTAGTCATAAAAGGAAAAAAAAAACTAGGGCCAACCTACGTAGTTGTTAGGTGTTTATGTTCTAAAGTCTTGCTACCAGTTTAACATTTTTCTCAGAAGTCAGTCTCTTCTCTTGTGGTTTCTTAAAGTGATTGTAAAGACTCCTTTTAAAAATAAAATAACAAACATGTTATACTTGCATGCTCTGTTCAGCTGGTTTTGCACAGAGTAGCCCTGGTCCTCCTCTTCTCGGGTTCTTCATCTGTGCTCCTAGCCCCTCCCTCCTGTTGATTGCCTCCACAGTAAGCTTCAGACACGGGGCCTGCGATCCAGCCCACCCCCTCTCTATCCTGATTGGCTGACTGTGTTTGACAGCAGTGGGAGCCAATTATGCCGTGCTGCTGTCACAGCCAATGAGGAGGGGAGTTCCAGGCAGCAGAGAAACTCCTGCAACGTTGCTGGATGAAGATGGGCTCAGGTAAGTATTAGGGGGGCCGAGGGGGGCTGCTGCACACAGAAGTTTTTTTTTTTTATCTTAATGTATAGAATGCACCTTCTGCCTTTACAATCCCTTTAAAGATTCTGTCAGGGTGATGATATTTTTAACAACATAATATAATCCACAGGAGCATTGTATGCCAGTCACAAATATAGTATTCCAAGACAGGTGACATTTAATCAGGATATATTTGCAGTTTTGGGTGTAAAAAGTCTGTCCATGTACACTTTGAATGACAATTACTCATGTAACACTGTGCCCATATGACATTTATGTCCTTTTTTTACACATAAATAGAGCTTTCTTTTGGTGGTATTTAATAACCATTGGGTTTTTTTATTTTTTTGCACTATATGTAAAAAAATATTACACATTTTGTAAAAAAAGTGCATTTTTATTTTTGTCTGTTATATAAGCCACTTAGTAACTGTTCTTCATAAATTTTGACCATAAGGCTGGGTTCACACCACACAAATTGAATGCAGGGGCTCACTGTGGAGCCAGTTCACATATCTCTGGAGCAGCTCCGGTGCGAATTGCACAGGAGTCCTGTGCATCTTCTGGTCCATTTCAGCTAAAAATTCAGACCTGAAACGGTGAACAGAGATTTCCCCTGGACCCCTGCTGTGAGTCACTCCGTGTGGCAGTGTGACCTAGCCTCATTTATAGAGAAAAAACACTATAGAATCCGCGCTTAGGATATCTTCAGTGACTTATATAGCTGGCTGCAGCCTACCTCAAAAACTATAATCCTAGGATTAATAGTGCAAATGAACAAGTAAAAGGGAGGAAATGGCGCTGCCTATGGCTTCCTGATTGGTTAGAATAAAAAGTGCTAGTTGCAAATAAATAGTCAGTGCCCTGGTGTAAAAAAGTGCTATAGTGCAAAAGAATGACCAATAGGATAAATAACATATAATAAATGGATATTAAAAATGTGTAATGCACACGTATCCAAAAAATTGTATGATGGAAAAAAATTAATAATCAGTGGTCTGGTATGAAAAAAAGTGCTGAGGTGCAAATAAATATGTGTATATTCAACAATTATCAAAAAATCAGAAAATGTAAAACCTCAACAAGTGAGTGATATAAAGTGAATCTGTGTATAAATGTGATAAAATTAAGTCGATACAAAGGGCAACGATCAAAAATGAATGACCAGTGGGTGTGTCATAAACCAATAGGGTGCCACAAGATCCTCAGTATGTAATAATAAATATTAGAAATATTGAAAAATCAAAAATATATATAAAAAAAATCAAAAATATATATAAGAAATATATATAAAAAACAGCAGGGACTCCCACACAGTGAACCTGGGGTGGGTGCAGGAATAAATATATAGATATAAATATATGGCAATATGAGAACCAATTTCAGTCCATGGGATCAAGGATTAATGGAGTATAGTATGCACAATTTCACAGTAAATGTCCGATAGTATATGATCCACAGAGTAAACAGGTGACTGTCCCAAATGGTTTAAAGAGAAAACAATTTCCCAATAAGGTGACTTCAGTGCAGGTGTTCCAGTAATTCCTTAAGGTGCTAGCTATGGTGATCACTCGGTGCTCCCCACGTCCCCTATGCCGCACTCACCAGAAATAATTACCCTAATTTATACTGCTACATTTCTTTAGTAAAAAATAACCCAAATCAGTGTATATTATTTAGTCTTTGTGAAGGTTCTAGAGTCTACAAGCTATGGTTGCCAATTATTGAAAATTGATCACACCTGATCACACCTGATGTACTGAGGAACTATCTAATTTCTTGAGAAACTAACATACCAGGTGTTTTGTCACGTTTTTGGGGTTGTGTTTAATATGTGCAAAGAGAGATCACACAAATATTTAAAAGTATAACATTTATTAAAAGTAATAACCAATACAGATAAAGATAAAGAAAATATAACAAGAATACTTAACCAAAGATGTTTCCCGCCATGGAGTCCCATTTGCTATTATGCAACATGGCACAGGTAATCAGTACCAGACACTTGCCTCATGGCTGTTCTTGGTGAGAACAGCCATGTTCTCACCCAGAACAGTCTTAACAGTTTGGGCAGTGGTATTTAGACTTGTAAATGGAAAATACCACCCCTGGCCAACACCCTTGTCAGCAACAATATGACATTCACATTCCTGAGGAGAAAGGAAACGCTTATCCATTGTTTGGATATTGATTTCACCTTTTAAGGGGAAGGGTGGGCTTGGTCATCCTGCATTCCTCAAGCCTTACATCAGAAAGGTATAAGCTATGACCTTATATGGCTTCTTGACCAGGATTTGGAGGCTTAGAATGCAGTGAGCCACTGTATTAATAAGGAAATATGTAATATGCAATTTCCCCAACACCAGGACAGTACAAATATCCCCCAAATTACCCCTTTTTCGAAAGTAGAAATTCCAAAGTATTTAGTAAGAGGCATGGTAAGTTTTTTGAAGTTGTAATTTTTTCCCACAATTCTTTGCAAAATAAAGATTTCTTTTTTAAAAAATGGTCATATTTAACAGGTTATTTCTGTCACATGGGATATGCATAATTACAGTTACATCCCAAGACACATTCTGCTACTCCTCCAGAGTATGACAATACCACAGGAAGTTTTAAGTCCTTTTCCACCGTATACAGCGAGAGGGGTATAGTAAGTGTCCAGGATTTTAGGATGGCCTTCTTTGAGGCTAGTAGACACAGATGAGCCCATTGAGGGATGCTATCTTGGCGTTGGTTGTTGTGTGTGTGGTCCAAATAGCATAAATTTGGCAGCAGGGTATCTATGGACATTTTATAGAATTCAGTCATGTAGCCATCTGGTCCTGGTGCTTTATGGTTGGCCATGAATTTAATAGCTTTGGTTATTTCATCCTGTGAGATTGGTGCGTTAGGGAACTCCAGTTGCAAATGTATTAGAGTGGGTAGCTCAACTTTTTCAAGCAAAGTGTTAGCAGTGTCTATTTTAATGGAATCTTTAGAATATAAACTTGCTGTGATGTTTGTGCAGGATCACTGTGACCCTTCCCCTTTTTCTCCTGATGCATGATGGGGGGAGGGGTTGTACCAGGAAGTCTGACACAGTGTGTGTGAGACTGGAAGCAGACACATGGTACTGAGAAGAGATTACATCTGGTAGGAACAGAAGCCTGTTGTAATAAGTCTCCTCCATATAAGAATGTCATCATGTCTCTGAGTGAGTAATAAACCTTTCCCAGGTTAAGAAGCACATCCGGCCTGTGTGTAACTTGCTGAGCAGATACAGGCAGCATTGCTAGCAAAATCCCAAGAGACCTTATGTCTGAGGGACATAACACTTGCATAGTAAGTTTCCAGGATATATGTAATCTCCTTTGGATTTTGGGTAATGTGGCCTTTTCCATCTTTTAGGGACATATTTTTCAGCATGTAGGGACCCTTTACCAATCCAGAGAGCAATCTACCCAGTTTGTTTCCAAAGCAGTGAAGCTTTGCGTCTAGATGTGAGCGCTTTGATTGTTCTAGGTCAATGATGGCGAACCTTGGCACCCCAGATGTTTTGAAACTACATTTCCCATGATGCCCAACTACACTGCAGAGTGCATGAGCATCATGAGAAATGTAGTTCCAAAACATCTGGGGTGCCAAGGTTCACCATCACTGTTCTAGGTGTTCCGCCCCTGAGATCGAATTGACGCTTGGCCAAGTACCAGGCATCTATGTTTTCGGGGGAGTTTGACCTAGCTAGATCATTTTGTGCTATGCGTAGCTTTTTGCTCATTTGTTGATACTTTTTATGCATGTTTTTCTTGTATTGTGTTGTATATGAGATAATATCCCCCCTCAGTACAGATTTGCCTGCCTCCCAAAGCAATATAGGGTTATTCTCATGATCTTGGTTGTGTGAGATGTATTCGGTACAAGAGCTACGTAGGTGGGGTTGAAAGTCTTCATTATTAACCAGGTAATTGGAAAATCTCCATAAATCGGGGGTCGGGAAAATTTGTAACAGCTCTGAGAGTGAAATTAGGGAGTGATCTGATATCACTTGTTCGTGTATATCCGAGGTTTGAATGTTAGATATCAGCTTCGGGGTGCAAAAGAGATAATCTAATCTGGCCAGGTAGTTGTGTGGAGGAGAATAAAACATGAATTCTCTGTCTGTGGGATGGCTGAGTCGCCATACATCTATCAGGTTGAGAGCAGAGACCATGGATGAGAGTGGGATTTCTCGTGTGCGGGAAGGTGTCTTTGCATCCGATTGTGGTTTCGTTTGAGATTTACGATCTTCATTAGGGTACATAACCTTATTAAAGTTGCCCCCTATAATGTGTGACACGGTCTGGTTTTTAAGAAGCCATTTAGCAGCTTCTTCAAAGAAACTATTTTTTGGGGAGTTTGGCGCATATATATTAGATATCTGTATATCATATGATGGGAATTTGAGGCAGATGGATATTTTTCTACCCGCATTATTCTTCATATAATGAAAGTCAGTATCAGATAGGTGTGTTTCTTGTAGAAGTGCAATATCTGTTTTTAACCATTTGAGATGGCGTAGTATCATCATACGTTTATTAGGAGATCTTAGACCCTTGTCGTTCCAGGAAGTTATTTTGAAGGTGGCCATATTGTCATTGGGTTGAGGTTAGTTGTAGTAATTATATTTGCTAAATTCAACCTACTGGGGATGTTGGATGTAAAGAGGATGTAACCTTTAGGAGAGAGGAAGCTGATATGTAGAAGATGTTTGTGTAGAGACCAGGAATAAATCATGGTGGGTGTCCAGTGGTAGTGGGGATATCCCTCTACCCAAACAAACATAAAAGGAAAACTTTTTCAGGACTTCACTGTTTTCTACATGTCAAGGAGAGTGCCATGATGGCTCCACAAGCCTGATAAGTCACCAAGAGGGTGGTATATCATAACAGGGGCAGATGTGTACAGCCTTACTTCAACTTTGCCCTGGATGGAAGGTTTACCATGTATTATAACTCTAACACTAGTCCAAAGCTATAAACCTGTATAGGGGTGTAACATTTTCATAGAGGGAGTTAATATATATCAATGATATTCAAATATACAAATAACAAAACAGAGCATACTGTTACCAACAATTGCATTGTTGCTTCCAGTGGTAGAGGACCGTACAGTATGTGTCTGGAAGATGCGGTCATGTCTCAGTTCAATTCAGTAAAGCAGTCTGCGTGTGCTGGCAGTGCCATATTTAATTTTCTTTGATGCTTCTTTGGTAGGGGTGAGTTGTGCTTTGTGGGACAATGATGCCTTCCTAGCTGGTGAGGAGCTGTCATCCATAGGGGCAGTGGTAGAGGATAAGTAGTGTTCCACGTCTGAAGGGGAATGAAATGACAGGTGGTCTCCTGGGGTTGGTATGTGCAATGTCACTGGGTAGGCCAGTGTAAACTTAGTTTGCTGTTGAAATAAATTTTTGCTTCTAAATCCAAAATTCCTTGACTTTTTGCTTCCAGTAGTGAGACAGGCAAGAGTTTGGGGAAAAGAGGGAATAGACACATTCCTTCTTCCTCGGTGCGAATACCATTTGTCCCCCAAAGATAAACGCACATATTACTCAAAGATTCGACAAAATATATCTAAAGCATATATTGCTTCACTGGAAAAATGTTGAAATTACCCGTTGAGGCAATAGATTTATAAAAACCAACCTATTTTCTTTTAAACCCCCCAATTTTTCTTTTTTTTTAAATTTAAACATGGCATACTCTTAACTTGGGAAACACCATGCTACTATCTTACATAATGTCAATGGCCTGAACGTACCAGAAAAAATAACTAAAATACTAACTGAACTCAAGAAAGCAAAACAGATAGTCTTCTTACAAGAAACTCACTTCAAAAGCTTTCAAATACCACGACTTACAAACAATTACTTCCAAAAAGCTTATCATGCAACAAACCCAATTGCCAAAATCAAAGGAGTCTCCATTCTCTTTAGTAAAAATAAGCCTTCACCATGACACAACAACACATTGACCCAGAGGATAGATATATTGGACTTGAAGTAATTGCAAAGTCTCGTTTTTTTCCTTTAAAAATTATATTTTTTCTTTACTCAGGAGAGAGTATCCCGGACGGCTGAGGGACTCGAGGACATCGCTGGTAAGAGATGGGGCACAGGTAAGTATTAGGGGGTGCTGGGGAGGCTGCTACACCCAGAAGGCTTTTTATCTTAATGCATAGAAGGCATTAAGATAAAAAAACCTTCTGACTTTACAACTCCTTTAAAAGAACATTTAATGGCAAACCAACAACACTTGCCAACATATATTTTCCAAACAAAGCCCACATCTCATTCTACCAACACATCACAGACAAATTAAAACGGTTCACAAGCAGATATATAACCTTGGGAGGTAATTTTAACATCCCTCTTAACCCTCTAAAGGACACATCAACAAAAAAACATGTCACAGATAAAGTACTCAATAAAGTAAAATCGCTATTACAATCACTGACCTTAATAGATACTTGCAGAACACTCCACCCAACTGATAGAGGTTTAATTTTCTACTATAACCCTCATAAATGATATACAAGAATTGACCAAATATTTATCACCCAAAGAGACATCTCATACCCGAGAACTGAAATAGGCATCATCTCTATATCAGACCACGCCCCCACCTCAATCTCTTTCGACCCGCTCAAACATAACCTCCAAAACTTTAACTGGAGAATAAACCATCCTTGTTAACAGGTCCCACCATACATTCACACATACAGAAAGCCATCACTGACTATTTCTTCATCAACACTCCCACTCAAGTTGCAGCCATAACAACTTGGAAAGCACACAAAACAGTCAGAAGAGGAGAACTCATTAAATGGGGAGCCAAAAGTAAAAAAGATAAAAAAAAGCAAAATCAACAAATTGTCAACTGATATAGCTTGTCTAGAACTACAACACAAACACTCCTTACTGAAAGGGACAGAAAAAGAATTGATAGAAAGTATAAGGCCCTCCAACAATCTTAGATTTTAAATCCAAAAGATCTCTGTTCTTCAAGAAAGCGGATCATTGTGAATTTGTTGACGTAGGTGGCAAATTCCTAGCTAGAGCCCTAAAAGATGGAAAGGCAGCAAGCACCATTCACAGTATACGTAACTCTGAAGGAAGACTGATACACGATTCGAACAAAATTGCAGACTATTTTCACAAACTTTTGCAGTCTTCCCCACACAACATAAATCATATAAGTTATCAGAAAACAGGGAACAAATAATAAAAGAATTCTTAAATAATTGTAATATGCCCAAGCTCTCACATAGTCATAGAACAATTAGAAAAACGGATTCTCAAAGAAGAAATCTTGACAGCTATCAATTATTGAAACCTGGGAAAAGCCCATGATGGTTTTACATCCCAATACTACAAATTATTGTCATCATTGATAACACATTTACCAATAGGGATGATCGAACGGTTCGGGTCCACCATCGGTTCGGCCCGAACATTGGGTGTTCGAGGTTCGGCCGAATTTAGAACTTTTTGCCCAAAAAGTTCGGAATTCGGCAATCAGAACCGACCAAAATGCAATGCTTCAGGAAATGGGCTTTAAAAGCCCGTGATTGGACCAGAACCATTAGCAAAAGCCAATTAAGGGGGCAGGAGAATGCTAGGAATGTGATTGGAGTGACTAGGGGGTCCCTAGACCAATCATTAGTGAATACGCCCCCCAGTATATAAGATCGCCCCCGCCAAATTCCTAGCATTCTTGTACGGGACATGGAAGAGAGTGGAATGCTGTTCTGTTCTAATGTGTTACAAAGTGTCATTTAGCTATTTTTAGTGTGAGGAAAAGGATATCTAGTGTAGTTAGAGTGCTCCTTTACACTTAAGTTAGCTTCAAAAATTTAGTTTCTGTAGGGAAAGTGTGAAAAAGGAAAAGTACTGCGCTACCCTTTTCTGACTAAATGAACAGCTCATATAATGGGTTAATCAACGGTGTACAATATTATAAATACTATTGTATAATGAGTGGAAATAAATAAGTATGGATCACTCCAATAAACTCAAATATAAGGTGCAATAATTACCCATACAAAATAATGCAAAAACAATGTATACAATGGCAAAAATACGTGCAAATAATATATAGTGACAGTCCATTAAAACGTGACTAAAGTGCAAAGGTGCTGTATAAAAAGTCTCTTTCGTGCAATTTGCGATCGGTGGTGACTCCTGTGACCCTCTGTATCACCCTTCAGTGCTCAAAGGTAAGGTAGCCCACTTACCAGATGTAGTGGATTCTTAAGGCTTCTTGCATTCTTGTATGGGACATGGAAGAGAGTGGAATGCTGTTCTGTTCTAATGTGTTACAAAGTGTCATTTAGCTATTTTTAGTGTGAGGAAAAGGATATCTAGTGTAGTTAGAGCGCTCCTTTACACTTAAGTCAGCTTCAAAAATTTAGTTTCTGTAGGGAAAGTGTTAAGTGTAAGGGGACCGTAGTGTAGTGTAGGGTTAACTGACCGTGACTGCTATGGAAGGGTGACAAAACCCTTCCATAGCTGGGTGACCGCTATAGAGAAATGATCATTTCTCTGAGTTGCTTCGGGACAGGAATATGGCTTCTCACCAGCCAAGCATTTTTCATGCTGCAGGGGCTGCCACTGCCAGTGCTTTTTTGAGGACATGTTTGATGTCAGACATGACATCTGAACATGTGTATAGGGGGTATATATACACATATATGTCTGTATATATATACCCCTAGACATATATAGGTGTGATAGTAGCAGAAATATATGCTTGCGCTAATGAAATCATTTACAGTAATATATTTCTGCTACTATCACACCTATATATGGCTAGGTGTCTATATACATATAATTATGTGTGTATATATACCACTATACACAAGTTCAGATGTTTTTCCTGCCTCAAAAGAACCCAAAAAAATGCCAAAAAAACGCTAGCGTCAAAAAAAAAAAATGCCCAGGTGTGTTTTTGCTGGCATTTTTTGGGGGGTTTTGGAGGCAGGCAAAACATCTGAACTTGTGTATAGTGGTGTATATACACACATACATATATTTATATACACACCTAGACATATACAGGTGTGATAGTAGCAGAAATATATGCTTGCGCTAATGAAATCATTTACAGTAATATATTTCTGCTACTATCACACCTATATATGGCTAGGTGTCTATATACATATAATTAGTAGTGATGTCGCGAACCTAAAATTCGGCAAATTCGGCAAATGTTTCGCGAACCGGCGAACAGGGCGAACCGCCATAGAATTCAATAGGCAGGCGAATTTTAAAACACACAGGGACTCTTTCTGGCCACAATAGTGATGGAAAAGTTGTTTCAAGGGGACTAACACCTGGACTGTGGCATGCCGGAGGGGGATCCATGGCAAAACTCCCATGGAAAATTACGTAGTTGACGCAGAGTCGGGTTTTGATCCATAAAGGGCATAAATCACCTAACATTCCTAAATTGTTTGGAATAACATGCTTTAAAACATCCAGTGTGTGAATACGATCAGGTATGATGTTTTATCGGTCAAGTAGTGTAAGGGTTACGCCCGCTTCACAGTGACAGACCAAACTCTGACAGACCAAACTCCCCGTTTAACAGTCAGTCAGTCCATTTGCACAACCGCAAACTCCCCATTTGCACAAGGTTAGATACCAAGCTAGCCATGTCCCGTTCCTTGTCCTCACTGACATCATTGAAGGTCTCTTCCTCCACCCAGCCACGTACAACACCAAGGGTCCCCGAAAGGTGAGAACAAGCCCCCTGGGATGCCTGCTGTGGCTGGTATTCCACCTCCTCAAAGCCACCTTCCTCCTCTGACTTCTCTTCTTCAGACTACTCTCTCTGCGTTGCCACAGGTCCAGCAATTGACAACGACAAGGCTGCTTCTGGTGGTGATGGGGAGTGGACCACAACTCTTCCTCTTCATGCTCATCTACAGCCTGATCCAGTACTCTTCGCAGGGCACGCTCCAGAAAAAACGCATATGGGATGAGGTCGATGATGTTGCCTTGGGTTCGACTGACCACCAGGGTTGTCACCTCCGCAAAAGGACGCATGAGCCTACAGCCATTGTTCATGAGCATTCAGTAACGCGGCCAAAAAATACCCAGCTCCGCAGAAAGAATGAAAGAAAATGAATGTTTTTTCTATGAAAAATTATCCTGCGGTTCGCTTTTGGTCTGTTCACAATGAAGCAACGACCTTATCATCTGGGGTGTGCCAACAAACTCCTAGAGGTGATCGCTTCATTGTGATACGCAAGCCCCTTCACCACGACAAGGTAACGATCACGAAGGGGAATTGACACATGTATGTGCCTTTTTTTTTGTTTTTTGTTTTTTTGCAGCCACAGTGTAGCACCAGAGGCCAGAAAAATTAGGCATGTACACATGCATGAAAAAGCAGGTATTGTTGCAGCCGCTGCTGTAGCAGCGGCCTGAAAAATTGAGGTTTTCAAGGCAGAAAGTGCACTAAAACATTGCGGCTTGAACCGTAGTTGGTGGCGGAGACGTCACGTAAGTCATCCGGCATGCAGAGAATGATTAAATACAGCAGCGTATGGACCATTTTTAGCCCAAGGCATCTCAGTCATCACCAGGCCTTTTTTAGTCAAATGCATCCCCCACTGTCAGTCCCTTCGGGATCCATGCCTCATTCATCTTAATAAACGTGAGGTAATCAAGACTTTTTTGACCTAGGCGACTTCTCTTCTCAGTGACAATACCTCCTGCTGCGCTGAAGGTCCTTTCTGACAGCACACTTGAAGCGGGGCAGGCCAGAAGTTCAATGGCAAATTGGGATAGCTCAGGCCACAGGTCAAGCCTGCACACCAAGTAGTCAAGGGGTTCATCGCTCCTCAGAGTGTCGATATCTGCAGTTAAGGCAAGGTAGTCTGCTACCTGTCGGTCGAGTCGTTCTCTGAGGGTGGACCCCGAAGGGCTGTGGCGATGCATAGGACTAAAAAAGCTCCGCATGTCCTCCATCAACAAGACATCTGTAAAGCGTCCTGTCCTTGCCGGCGTGGTTGTGGTGGTAGGAGGAGGATTACTTTTACCTCTTCCCCTGTTGGATTCCCGTTGTGCTGTGACATCACCCTTATCTGCTGTGTAAAGCATACTTTTCAACTTATTTTGTAGCTGCTGCATCCTTTGCGACTGACGATAATTGGGTAACATATCAGAGACTTTCTGCTTATACCGGGGGTCTAGTAGCGTGGCCACCCAGTACAGGTCGTTCTCCTTCAGCCTTTTTATACGAGGGTCCCTCAACAGGCATGACAGCATGAAAGACCCCATTTGCACAAGGTTGGATGCCGAGCTACTCATGTCCAATTCCTCGTCCTCACTGATGTCATTGAAGGTGTGTTCTTCCCCCCAGCCACGTACAACACCACGGGTACCAGATAGGTGACAACGAGCACCCTGGGATGCCTGCTGTGGTTGGGGTTCCTCCTCCTCAAAGCCACATTCCTCCTCTGACTCCTCTTCCTCACACTCCTCTTCCAGTGTTGCCGCAGGTCCAGCAAGCGATAGTAAGGCTGTTTCTGGTGGTGGTGATGGTGACCACAACTCTTCCTCTTCCTCTTCACGCTCATCTACGGCCTGATCCAGCACTCTTCGCAGGGCACGCTCCAGGAAAAAAACATATGGGATGATGTCACTGATGGTGCCTTCGGTGCGACTCACTAGGTTTGTCACCTCCTCAAAAGGACGCATGAGCCTACAGGCATTGCGCATGAGCGTCCAGTAACGTGGCAAAAAAATACCCAGCTCCGCAGAGGCTGTCCTAGCACCCCGGTCATACAAATACTCGTTGACCGCTTTTTCTTGTTGGAGCAGGCGGTCGAACATTAGCAGTGTTGAATTCCAACGTGTCAGGCTGTCGCAAATCAAGCGCCTCACTGGCATGTTGTTTCGCCGCTGAATATCTGCAAAGTGCGCCATGGCCGCGTAGGAACGCCTGAAATGGCCACACACCTTCCTGGCCTGCTTGAGGACGTCCTGTAAGCCTGGGCACTTCTGCACAAAACGTTGCACAATCAGATTCAACACATGTGCCATGCACGGCACATGTGTCAACTTGCCCAAATTCAATGCCGCCAACAAATTGCTCCCATTGTCACACACCACTTTGCCGATCTCCAGTTGGTGCGTGGTCAGCCACTGGTCCACCTGTGCGTTCAGGGCGGACAGTAGTGCTGGTCCGGTGTGACTCTCTGCTTTCAGGCAAGTCAACCCCAAGACAGCGTGACACTGTCGTATCCGGCATGTGGAATAGCCCCTGGGGAGCTGGGGGGGTGCAGTTGGTGTGGAGCAAGACGCAACAGCAGAAGAGAACTCAGCCGAGGAGGTTAGCAAAGAGGATGGAGTAGGAGGAGTAGAGGAGGTGGCAGCAGGCCTGCCTGCAAGTCGTGGCGGTGTCACCAACTCCTCTGCAGCAGAGCCACGCATTCCATGCTTGGCAGCCGCCAGCGGGTTTACCCAATGCGCAGTGTAAGTTATATACCTGCCCTGACCGTGCTTTGCAGACCAGCTATCAGTGGTCAGATGGACCCTTGCCCCAACACTGTGTGCCAGACGTGACATGATTTCCTTTTCCACAATAGAGTACAGGTTGGGGATTGCCTTTTGTGAAAAATAATTTCGGCCGGGTACCTTCCACTGCGGTGTCCCAATAGCGACAAATTTTTTGAAGGCCTCAGACTCCACCAGCTTGTATGGTAAAAGCTGGCGGGCTAAGAGTTCCGACAAGCCAGCTGTCAGATGCCGGGCAAGGGGGTGACTCTGTGAGATTGGCTTCTTACGCTCAAACATTTCCTTGACAGACACCTGACTGTGGGCAGGTGACGAGCAGGAACTACTGAAGGTGAGAGGCGGAGGGGCGGGTTGTTGATAGGGGGCATGGAGGACAGCAGTGGTTGACGTGGCTGAAGATGCTGGACCAGGAGGAGGATGGTGGCTTTCAGTTTGTGTGCTGCTTTTACTCATGTGTTGATCCCATAGGCGTTTGTGATGTGAGATCATGTGCCTTCACAAAGCAGTTGTATCTAGGTAGGTGTTGGACTTCCCACAACTCAGTTTCTTTTGGCACAGGTTACAAATGGCATCGCTGATATCAGAGGCAGACACACAAAAAAAATGCCACACTGCTGAGCTTTGCAAGGACGGCATTCTGGTGGTGGCAACAGCTTGCGTTGATTGGCGTGCTGTCTGGCTGACCCCGGGTGCCGAATCTACATGCTGTCTGACTGCGCCACTAGCTCCTTGCGATGACCTCCTCCCCCTGCTTCCAACTCGTTTCCTCCTCCTCTCTGTCTCCCCATCTGAACTTTCCCCCTCTTCTTCTGCTCTTCGAGCAGGCACCCAGGTGACATCCACAGACACATCGTCATCATCAGCCGCTTCACTTGACAACTCAGCAAAGGCAGCAGCAGCAGGTACAACATCATCATCATCATCATCACAATGTACGTCCATGTGTATAATGCTGCCTGACTGAGACATATCCCCGTTATCTACATCCTCTGGCACTAATAGTTGCGCATCACTTATTTCTTCCAACTGATGTGAAAATAACTCCTCTGACTGGTCAAGTGAAGCGGCTGTGGTGCTAGTGTTGGTGGTGGTGCCGGCGGGCTGGCGAGTGGTAAATTGAGAGGTGCCCGAAGCTGAGCTGGAGGAGGATGGTGCATTAAGGTTCCGAGCGGAAGCTGTAGACGATTGGGTGTCCTGTGTAAGCCAGTCAACTATGTCCTCAGAATTTTTTGAGTTCAGGGTCTGTGGTGGCCTCTGAACACTGGGCATTATTCTAGGGCCTAAGGAAATCACAGCACCACGACCACGACGGCCCTTGCGGGGTGGCCTGCCTCTGCCTGTCATTTTTTTTTTAATGTGTTGTACTATGAGTGCAAGGTGCTGTGCCACCCTATAGGAGTGTTGGGCAGTGGGTACAGTACACTCTGTGGACCTGACAGTCACTGGCACCCAGGCAACTGCAATTAAAAAAAATATATTTTTTTTTTTACTTTGCAAGCTGCTGTGCCACCTTATATATCAGTGGTGGGTGGGCAGTGGCACAGTACACTCTCTGGGGACCTGACACTGACAGCAGTCACTGGCACCCAGGCAACTGCAATTAAAAAATATATATATATTTTTTTACTTTGCAAGCTGCTGTGCCACCTTATATATCAGTGGTGGGTGGGCAGTGGCACAGTACACTCTCTGTGGACCTGACAGCAGTCACTGGCACCCAGGCAACTGCAATTAAAATATATATATATATTTTTTTTTACTTTGCAAGCTGCTGTGCCACCTTATATATCAGTGGTGGGTGGGCAGTGGCACAGTACACTCTCTGTGGACCTGACAGCAGTCACTGGCACCCAGGCAAATGCAATTAAAAAATATATATATATTTTTTTACTTTGCAAGCTGCTGTGACACCTTATATATCAGTGGTGGGTGGGCAGTGGCACAGTACACTCTCTGTGGACCTGACAGCAGTCACTGGCACCCAGGCAACTGCAATTAAAAAATATATATTTTTACTTTGCAAGCTGCTGTGCCACCTTATATATCAGTGGTGGGTGGGCACACAGTGGCACTGCAGTGGGCACAGTACACTCTGTGGACCTGACAGTCAATGGCAGCCCAGGCAACTGCAATAATAAAAAATATTTTTTTTTTCAATTTGCAACAAGATGCTGTGCCACCGTATATATTTCAGTGGTGGGCAGTGCACTGCAGTGGGTACAGTGCACTCTGTGGACCTGACACAGCACTCACTGCAATTATGACAGAGGAAAAAAAAATATATTTTTTAAAATGCAAGGTACTGTGCCTGTGCCACCCGAAATGAGTGTGGTGTGCACACAGTACAGTCTGTGGTAGGTCTGTGGCCTCTCACACACAGCGGGCAGGCAACTGCAGTGTACAATAGATATATATATATATATATATATATATATATATAAAGAAAAAACTCTATTACCTTACCAGCCCTTAAAAGGGCTTTTGGGGACACTAGATATATATATATGTATATATATAAATAAATAAAAAATCCTCAATTACCAGCCCTTAAAAGGGCTTTTGGGGACACTAGATAGATATAGATATATATATATATAAGAAGAAAAAACTCAATTACCAGCCCTTAAAAGGGCTTTTGGGGACGCTATATATATATATATATATATATATATATATATATATATATATATATATATATATATATATATATATATATATATATATATATATATAAATTACACAGATACCAGCCCTTAGAAGGGCTTTTTGGGGTGCTGTCCTTACAGCAGTAGTGGACCAAGAACGCTGCAAGACCAGGAACACTGACTAACTGTCCCTAGCTTAACAGCAGCAGCAGCAGCAGCTCTCCCTACTCTCACTACACACACTGCTTCAGAATGATCTAAGATGGATGCTGCCCTTGCTTATTTATAGGAGGTGGGAGGGTGTGGGAGGGAGGTATGCTGATTGGCTGGAAATGTGCCTGCTGACTGTAAAGTTCAGGGTCAAAGTTTGCCTCAATGATGTATTATGGGGGGCGGACCGAACATCGCATATGTTCGCCCGCAGCGGCGAACGCGAACATGCTAAATTCGCCGGGAACTGTCCGCCGGCGAACAGTTCTGTACATCTCTAATAATTATGTGTGTATATATACCACTATACACAAGTTCAGATGTTTTGCCTGCCTCAAAAGAACCCAAAAAAATGCCAAAAAAACGCTAGCGTCAAAAAAAAAATGCCCAGGTGTGTTTTTGCTGGCATTTTTTGGGGGGTTTTGGAGGCAGGCAAAACATCTGAACTTGTGTATAGTGGTGTATATATACACACATACATATATTTATATACACACCTAGACATATATAGGTGTGATAGTAGCAGAAATATATGCTTGCGCTAATGAAATCATTTACAGTAATATATTTCTGCTACTATCACACCTATATATGGCTAGGTGTCTATATACATATAATTATGTGTGTATATATACCACTATACACAAGTTCAGATGTTTTGCCTGCCTCAAAAGAACCCCAAAAAATGCCAAAAAAAACACTAGCGTAAAAAAACAAATGCCCAGGTGTGTTTTTGCTGGCATTTTTTGGGGGTTTTTGGAGGCAGGCAAAACATCTGAACTTGTGCACAGTACCACTATACACAAGTTCAGATGTTTTTCCTGACTGCAAAGAACCCAAAAAAATGCCTGCTATTAAACCGTGTGTTAGTTTTCTAATACAAACAATCTTTTTTTTATGGTTCTGGACATGCTACAGAGCTGAAACTTCACATGTACACATTTTAGACCCCCCAGATCTGAAATCCAAAGTAAAAATCAAAAAATCTCTTTTTTTTTTTTTTTTTTTTTTTATCAAAAATGACAATTTTTAAGAACTTTCAATTTCGTATCTGGGGGGTCTAAAAGGTGTACCTGTGAAGTTTCAGCTCTGTAGCATGTCCAGAACCATAAAAAAAAAAGATTGTTTGTATTAGAACACTTTCAGCTCAGGGGGTTGGCTTCTCTTCTCGGTTTTCACACCTTGCCGGTTTAATAGCAGGCATTTTTTTGGGTTCTTTGCAGTCAGGAAAAACATCTGAACTTCTGTATAGTGGTACTGTGCACAAGTTCTGATGTTTTGCCTGCCTCCAAAAACCCCCAAAAAATGCCAGCAAAAACACACCTGGGCATTTTTTTTTTGACGCTAGCGTTTTTTTTTTGGCATTTTTTGGGGTTCTTTTGAGGCAGGCAAAACATCTGAACTTGTGTATAGTGGTATATATACACACATAATTATATGTATATAGACACCTAGCCATATATAGGTGTGATAGTAGCAGAAATATATTACTGTAAATGATTTCATTAGCGCAAGCATATATTTCTGCTACTATCACACCTATATATGTCTAGGTGTGTATATAAATATATGTATGTGTGTATATACACCACTATACACAAGTTCAGATGTTTTGCCTGCCTCAAAAGAACCCCAAAAAATGCCAAAAAAAACGCTAGCGTCAAAAAAAATGCCCAGGTGTGTTTTTGCTGGCATTTTTTGGGGGTTTTTGGAGGCAGGCAAAACATCAGAACTTGTGCACAGTACCACTATACACAAGTTCAGATGTTTTTCCTGACTGCAAAGAACCCAAAAAAATGCCTGCTATTAAACCGGCAAGGTGTGAAAACTCCTGTGCTGAAAGTGTTCTAATACAAACGATCTTTTTTTTTTATGGTTCTGGACATGCTACAGAGCTGAAACTTCACATGTACACTTTTTAGACCCCCCAGATACGAAATACAAAGTAAAAAAATCAAAAAATCTCTTTTTTTTTTTTTCAATAATTGGCTTTTTTATCAAAAATGACAATTTTTAAGAACTTTTTTTTGTGTGATTAATAGTTAATGGGGCATGACCCAGAACCCTAGGGACTTTTTAGGGACATTTATTGGGTTTTAGGGCTTAAAATTGGTGTTTTTTGATTACCGAAGTTCGGGTCCCATTGATTTCAATGGGGTTCTGAAATCCGGGCAGAACTTTCGGGAAGTTCGGATGTTCTGGCCGAAGCGAACTTTTCAAAAGTTCGATCATCCCTATTTACCAAAGCATAAATATATATACAGTATATAATGGTGCTATAACAAACTGATAAACATGTGCAAACAACTTGATGATGATGAATTATCACCCAGAGAACAACAAGTGAATAAAGTCCAATGTAATGGAGAGGTAGAGGTTGCAGGGCAGGTAGACAAAAACAATCCAAGAAAAAGGAGAGATACTTAAATGAGGGGATTTATAATTTAGGTAGGGTACAACTTAACCATAAGGAATTAAATGTGCCCAAAAAAAAAAAAAACCCTGAACAAATTTGAAGTGTATATACTGTAGATACACATAAATACATACGTACAGTAATCTCAATATGAAAAAATATTTCTTGAGCCACCCAGCTGGACCACATAACAGAGTTATTATGAACACTAATCATATAGATAGCAGATTGCGCAATAAGTCTATCTTTAATCCTCAAAACAACAATAACCATCACATTGAGGTTTTTAGAAACTTGGTGTTAAGAGATGTAGAGACTATACAACCAAAAAAAAAGGTGAACCTTGATTAAATTAAAGAGGGCGTTGAGTTATTGAAGGAGTGGAGAGATAATATTATATGACCAGCAAATAAAGGTGGGGATGTTGTTGTAATGGATAAACCGTTCTGCCATAATCAATTGTTGGAATTACTGGATGTTAAATCCACATACAAATGGTTGGTGGGTGATCCTACGGAGGTGTATAAAAACCAACTTAATCTACTCATAGAGTCTTGCCTTAGAACTAAAGCTATTAGCAAAAAAGAGAAAAGATATTTATTTACTAATGTGTGCAGAATACCTGTAGTATGCATGCTACCAAAAATCCACAAGAATGTACAATTCCTGCCTGCATGTCCAATTGTCAATGGTATTGGGTCTGTCACATCAAGGCTGGGAGAATATTTAACAAGTTTCTCCAACAGGTGACTCGAGCCTACCTGACTAGATGAATGTGTTTACCTTTCTGCTGGCAGAACAATTAAAGAAGTTGGTAATATACCTAGAGCTCAGTGTTTTGAGAATAGGGATCATCAACCACACTCGGATCAATATCAGTGGGGTTTCATTTCCAATTTCCATTATCAATATAGGGAAATTTAAGATATTTTAAGAAAAATTGGTACATTCTATGTATGTTTAAAGATTTGGGACCAGTTCTTCTAGACTGTCCCAAGTTTATTTATGGAAAAGACCCATATTTTGGAAACCAAGTGGTGAAGAAAATGTTGGATCCACCTCGTCAACAAAAAAATTATTTTGACAAAAGGGCTTTTATCCATGCAGAAAATGTATCTCTTGCAGGATGGTAAAAATGAGTAATATGGGTAGAACTACTATTAAAAGTGTGGAAAACAAAACATTCAGCATAGATGAATTCATCGCGTTTAATACATCACATGTTGTTTATTTACTGTGGTGTCAATGTGGCCTCTATTATGTGGGGAGAACCAAAAGAAAACACAATGTCTCCCTTCACTTTAGAAATAAACATAGTTTGTGGGATAGATGGTTTTTATCCATCTTGGAGGGGCTTGAATCGGTTGAGAGACCTATCACAAAGGGAAACAAAGTGGATTTTTTTATTAAAGGGTTTAGCACCTAGAGGATTAAATATAAAATTTGATTTAAATTGCTTCATAAGCAACTGCTAACATCTCCGATACTGTATTGTATTTAAATTTATTTGTGGGCATATAGTCAGTGTTTAATAAGTTCCCTATAATATAAGGTAGGTAGTAATAATATGGAGTAGTTCCCATTTTAGGATACGTTTATAGCTGCATTTTATATATATATATATTTTATGTTTGTTTTTATAAATTTTCAAACCATGTCATGAGATTGCGCGGTGAAAATGCCGTGCATATCGTGGCTGTGGGTACACAGGGTTAACACATGTGCTGATGGTCATTTATTAGCATATGGAGGTGTATATAAGGATGGTTTCCATGCCGTACAGCCAATCCCTGGATGATGTCGTAATGACGAAACGCATCAGCACGTGGCTGTACGGCACCTGGAAGTGACGCAACACCTAGTACCAGAAGTGACACTCCGGCGAAGGAAACACCAGTCAGGTGAGACACTGCTTACTATACGCTGGGTCTGCCGTGACCCCGATAATGCCAGATTATTGATTGTGCTAAATGTGAGTGCAATATTTGTATGTTTTTTTTTTTTTTTATTTGAAATACATTTATGTTAAACGGTATTGCACTTTTGGAGTTTTCCTTTGTTTCACATACATGGTATATCTGTGAGTCACTATTGAAGACTGGAGATCGGTGTTGACTGGTATTTAACCCTGAGGGGTACATTGCCTGATTTGTCAAGCATGAGAATATGAGGTAATACGTTTTGGTGAGTTTATACCCTATGGGGAAGTGCTGGCACACTTTTTACGTGTTGAAGTTGAAGTTGAACACTTTTTGCATTCATTTTAGGACTTTATTTACATTGGACTTTATTCATTTGTTGTTCACTGGATGATAATTCATCATCATCAAGTTTTTTGCACGTGTTTATCAGTTTGGTATAGTGCCACTATTTACAGTATACTGTATATATATATATATATATATATATATATATATATATATATACATATATATATATATATATATATGCTTTGGTAAATGTGTTATCATTTTTTGTTAATTTAAAGTGCAGCCAGTTACTCACTTATTCATCTTTATTGCATTATTAGTGGTAGGATCAACAGTATAGGCGGGCTTAGACTTTAGAATCCTGTGAATTGTCATATTATGTACATATTTTTGTAAATTGGTAGTTCTGATTAGAGGATCCAAAGTCAGAATAAATAGCAGGGGGGAGAGTTGGCAGACTTGCCTGGTTCCATTGTTTATTTTTACTGGTTCGGAAATGGTATCAATCACTTATATATACTTATATAAAATTGCAGCATATGCAAATGACCTATTACTTTACATTTCCCAACCACACATCTCCATCCCAAACTTAAACAAGATTTTTCAAACTTTCAAATACAACTCCAATTTTAAAATGAACTTTAGTAAATATGAAGCAATGAACCGATCCCTCCCCAAAGAATTAGAACAACCAACAAAAGCCAATTAATAGATGGAATCATGGGAATCAAAAAACGTAAAATATCTAGGCATCAAGCACTTACATAAACTAGAAGACTTATTTGAGCAAAACCTCCAACCCCTACTGAAAGGAATAGAGAAGGATTTAAAAACTTGGAAGCTCATTTACTGTAAGCCCAGGGTGTCAAGGCATCCCTGCCCTGGACTGAAAGGAAAATGCAGATAAGTGCAGCACCAAGTCTTTACATGACACTCCTCTCTGTAGAATTTAGGATCCATTCACCGCTGGAGGAAGAAGAGGGTGAAGAGGAGAGGACATGTAATGTCACCAGACTGATGACCCCTAAAAAAAAGTAAATGTATTTATTCATTCTTTCTTGTACAGGATCGTGGTAGGTAGGGTAGGTTAGGATCAGAAGGGGTATATAAAGAAAGAGTTGGACTTTAAATTTTGATTTTTCTTTGACAGATTTCTATTCCTTACTTAACACACTTTTTTTTCTTTCTATATTTATGTTGAAGTTGTATCACCATTTAAAAAAAATTAAATATGCTTTTGGTTTAAATGAGCCAGCACCATTTTTTAACGAATATGGAGAATTTGTTTATCACTACAAAATAACAAATTGGATACATAAGGATAATGGCACTGTGATTTATAATGATGTGGGGAATTTTACACCCTGGGCTCCAGAAGATCAGCAACTTCAAATTAATACTAAAGCCATAACATGGAAGCTTGGCAATGAGGTAGGTTCATGATAATAACCTGGACCAATAATAAAGATAAGGCATTTGGGCTTGATTGAGAATAAGAAAAAGAACCACGTATAAAATTGATATTGTATGCTTGGTTTGCAGAATTATATGTGTGTGATTTTACATACACAGGATCAATAAGCATAACTAGTAAGTTGCAAACTGATGTCTAAATTAGGTCTCACAGGTGTATGCTTCATATTTCTTAGTAGAGATGAGCCAATGGCCCTAGGTTTGGACCGACCTTTGGCTTTTTTGATATTCAGAACTTTAGCCCTTTGGCTCCCTGTTCAGCAGGAGCCAAAATTAGACAGCGATTTATTTTGCTCCAAATCGAAATTCAGAAATATTTTTTATTGTTCAGAAATTCAAATGTATCTAAAATCCAAATCACAATAGTAACGAATGTGAACGAATCCTCTGAAATAACGAAACAAAATTAATCCAAAAATAACAGAAATTTAATTGAAATTCTAATTCAATTTAAATTTGGAAATAAATTTTAAATGTGAACATATTGCATTTCTTAGTGACAAATTGTGAAAAATTTGGCAGCTGCATTCGAATCGAAAAAAATTTAATTCAAATGCCGATTCAAATTTTCTGAATTCCGTCAAATTAATTTAAATTCGGTCACATTCAGAAATTGTGGATCAAAATACAAAACAAATACAGCAAACTAAATTAAACAAATTCTGAAAATTAATTTGACTAATATATCTATGCAAAATTAGTTAGTAACGAATCAAAACAAAACTAAACAAACACATTTTTTCATTCTGCACGTATCTAGCCAAAACTCATACCTGTATACGGAAGTGGTATTTCTGGTTAAATGTTTTTATTGAGTTTTCAAAAACAAACAGGTGAAATGAACAATATAACAGGTAGAAGGTGATGAAAATTAACTCATCAGGGAAAGAGAAAATACATCAGGTTTAAGCAGTATACAAATGATGTACAAGCGTTGCCATCTAGTGGCAGAAATTGTTGTTACATGCAATTGACTATCACATTTATGTACGTTTCCTGGGAGTTACTTCGTTGCCATCTAGTGTCCAAGATGAATAGTACATGGGCTATGTAGAACAGGTCTTAGTACACATAAAGGCGTTTACTCAGCAAAGTGTGTCCCATACCAATGTGTCCACTTCTGCCATTTCGTTTTTTCTTTTTGGTAAAGCTCATGGCTGAGGGCCATAAGTAGTTCATATACGTGGTGAGTTTGTGTGGCATTTATTATATCTAATAATGAGGGTGGGTGGTCACATTTACATTTCCTCCCAATGGATATTCTGGTTGCAAGGAGTATGTTAAGTCCCACTGTGCGAGATTGTACAGGGATGTTTTCAACTGTTAGGTTCAGCAGGGCCAGCTCTGGCATGGGTGGAAAGTAGTGCTCTATGACCCTAGAGAGTAGGTGGAATACTTGCATCCATAGTGCGGATATGGGGGGGGGGCAATCCCATAGTAAACGTTTAAGTGTGCCTTTTTGTCCGCATCCTCTCCAGCACATGGGTGGGAGGTTGCTTTGGAATTTTGCTATTATTGTTGGTGTAATGTATCATCTTAGGGAGATTTTTAGGTTCAGCACCCTGAGTGAGGCGCTAAGCTTGGCTTTATAGCCGGACGATAACACTTTCGTCCATTGGTGTGAGGTGAATGTAGCCCCAAGATCCTGCTCCCATTTGAGGAGGGTGGAGTTTTGGTATAAGAGTTTTTTTCCCCCAGTAGAGGAGAAATAACTGATATGCCTTTGGCCACAATCAAGGGGGATGTTAGATAGGTCCAAAGTTTGATGGGAATCTGGGCACCTAGTTGTGGGTTCGGGCTTAGGCATGAGGTGATTTGGCCGTAGCGGAGCCACTCTGTGGGACGTAAGTTTAATTCGGATGATATTTGCGAAAAGGGCTTGGGGGTTCCATTAGCATAAATTGTGTCTATTAGTACTGGGGTAGTGGTGGTCCATGGGTTTAGGTTAATATTGGGAATGAGCTGGAGTAAGCTTGATAACAGTAGTTTTATGGTGGTGGTTGGTGTTAGGTTCCAGACCCTCTTTTTCAGACTTTGCCATGATATGGCGGAGGCTCTAATAGTTAGGGATAGGTGGGAGGGTATTTTTTCTCCCCATTTCCTGCTGCACAGCTAGATGGAGATATTCCTGTGTGGGATTGATTCCCATTCCAAACTCCCCAGAGGGATTCCGGAGTCGGTTGGAACCATTTGCGTAGTTGCGATAGTACAGTTGCCCGGTAATAGTGTTCTAGGCTAGGCATAGAGGTGATTTATTTTTCAATAGAATGGAATGAGCACATCTGTCTCTTTGTGCTTGTCATAGATATCGGGTCAGTGTGGATTGAAGTGATTGCGTGAAGGACTTGGGAATCGGTATGGGCAGGGATCTATAAAGATACAGTAATTTGGGCAGAGTGTACATTTTGAATGCCGCCAGTCTGCCCGACGGGTTGAGGTCGAATTTGGACAGGGATTGGATTTCTCTGGTCATCTGTGTTTTGAATGGGATGTAGTTGGCTTGGAAGAGGTTTTTGGTAGATCTAGTGAGGGTTATACCTAGGTATATAATACCTGTGTCCGCCCATTTGTATGGGAAGGTTTTTGCAAGAAGATTTATTTTTTTGCCATACGCCCCTAGGTCTGAGATGTTAGATTTAGCTTCATTAACTTTATATAATGAGATTGAACCAAACTCTGAAAGGATGTGTTTAATCCTGGTAGGGAGGTTGTGGGATTGGAAAGCATTAGAATGACATCATAGGCGAATAGACTGATGCAATGCTCTTGAGGGGCTATTATGTGTGGGTCCGAGCAAATTTTCTGGGCTAGTGGCTTAATAGCTAGGTTCAAAATGAGGGGAGAGAGGGGACACCCTTGTCTGGTACCATTCGTAATAGCGAATGGCCTGGACAACAGGTTATCCACTAGTACTTGGGTGGACGGATTTGCTTACAGGGCAAGTATTGCTGAGTGCATCCCTCCCTCTATACCAGGGGTCTGCAACCTTTAAGACATACAATAGAGAGCCTCTTGGACCCGTTTCCGAAGGAAAAAAAACTGGGAGCCGCAAAACCATTGCGACATTTAAAACAATGAGGGCCCAATGTCATCCTGTCATTATGCAGTGACCAGCATACATGCCCCTTTCAATGCAGTGGCCAGCATACATGCCCCTTTCAATGCAGTGACCAGCATACATGCCCCTTTCAATGTAGTGACCAGCGTACATGCCCCTTTCAATGCAGAGACCAGCGTGCGTGCATGCCCCCTTCAAAGCAGTGTGTGGGCCCCCCCTGAGGCATCACTTCACTTATCTCACACTGGTGCCGTCACCGTGCCTGGCGTGCTGCTGCTGACGGGAGTCGGGACTCGGGAGACTCGGTCGGACTCTGCTCTGGTCTCTGGACGGGCGTCTTCTTCCTCTTCGACCTGCATGCGCGCCGCTGCCCTCCTCTCTGACAGCGGGCGGGAAGGTGACGTCGGGACGGTGCGTGACTAACGCACACACTGCCCCCACGCGACGTCTCCCGGGATGTCCTCTATGATTGGTCCAGGCTGGAGTCTGGACCAATCACAGCCAGGACAGCGCCACAGTGGGGAGTGTCGGGGTGCATTGCTCTGTGCCCCAATGACACCCAGAAGGCCACCAATCGGTGCCTCTGCGTAACGCATGTGGGGTGCAAAATCCCACCCCCCATATCACACAGTAGGTCCGGCGCCCCTAGTGGGCTGCAAATGCTATTTTTTTTTGCCAGAGCAGGTAAGTGAGCCGCAGCAAAGGTTCAAAAGAGCCACATGCGGCTCCGGAGCCCTGGGTTGCCGACCTATGCTCTATACCAAATCGTTTGAGCACTTCACGGAGGTATCCCCAATGAACCCTATCGAATGCCTTCTCTGCGTCCAGCAACGTAGAGAAGACGTTCTTGTGAGGCTGGCGGCATTGATAAGTTTCCTTGTTGCATCCTCTGATTGTCTGCCTTTTGTGAATCCCACCTGGTCTTTATGGATAAGGCCCAGCAGGATCGGCATCAATCTATTCGCAACAATTTTGGCTTTACATCCGTATTAAGTAGGGAAATGGGGCAGAAATGTTGTGGGGTATTAGGCTCTTTGCCAGGCTTAGGTAGGGTAATCACTGTTGCTTTTAGCATCTCTGCTGGGAAACTGGAAGAGGAGGCGGCATCATTAACCACTTTAGCCCCGGAAGGATTTGCCAGGCCATATTTTTTGATTTGGCACTGCGCTATTTTAACGGACAATTGTGAGGTCGTGCAATTCTGTACCAAAACAAAATTTACGTCATTTTTTCCCCACAAATAGAGCTTTCTTTTGGTGGTATTTCATCTTTGATTTTTTTTTGCGCTATAAACAAAAAAAGCGACAATTTTGTAAAAAAACAAAAAACAAAACAATATTTTTCACATTCTGCTATACTGTATAACATCCCCCCCCCACCCCAAAAAAAAAAAAAAAAACTAAATCAAAATTTTTTAACATTTTAGGCCAATTTGTTTTCTGCTATATATTTTTGGTAAAAAAAAAAATCCCATTAAGCGTATTTTGATTGGTTTGCGCAAAAGTTATCGCATTTACTAACTACGAGAAAGATTTTTGTCATTTTTATTGTTTCTTTTTACTAGTAATGGCGGTGATCTGCGTTTTTTTTGCGGGACTGCGACATTGCGGCGGACAGATCGGACCCATAACTGACATTTTTGACACTTTTGGGGGGACCAGTGACATTACTACTGTAATCAGTGCTACAAATATGCACTGTTACTGTAATAATGACACTGGCAGGGAAGGGATTAATACTGTGGGTGATCAAGGGGTTAAATGTATGCCTAATGTTTACTGATGTGTGTGTGGGGGGGTTCTGTGACAGGCACAGAGATCACAGTTTCAGCTATGCTGAATCTGCTAATCTCTTCCTGCCTGTCACTGAGAAGATCCGCCTGCTTTGTTTACATAAGCAGGCGGGTCTTCTCACCGTTTCCCGGACGATCGGCGCCTTCCTCCCACCGCCTGACTCCCGCTGTGTCTAAACACAGCGGGAGCTGGGCTCCTGTAGTGCGCGCATGGCCGAATCCACTAGCAGTCCAGCCATGCAGTACTACGTGACTGGAACAGCTCTGCCGCAGTAATATTACTGTGGGCAGTCGGCAAGCGGTTAAAGACTGTGCATAGTTGAGGAGCAAGGTTTACCTTCAGTAGTTTGTAATATTCAATAATGAGTATGTCTGGACCAGGGGATTTACCCGTAGGTAATGAATCAATGGCTTTACAGATTTCCTCTGTTGTAAAGAGAGCGTTTAACCACTTCCATACAGAGCAGTTACACCCCCTTACTGCCCAGACCAATTTTCAGCTTTCAACGCTCTCACATTTTTGAATGATAATTACTCAGTCATGCAACGCTATACCCAATCAAATTTTTTATAATTTTTTTCACACAAATAGAGCTTTCTTTTGGTAGCATTTAATCACCACTGGATTTTTTATTTTATTGCGATATAAGTGAAAAAAGAGCGAAAATTTTGAAAAAAAAACATTTTGTTTTAGTTTCTATTATAAAATTTTGCAAATAAGTATTTTTTTTTTCATAAATTTGGGCCAAAATTTATACTACTACATATCTTTGGTAAAAATAACCCAAATTAGGGGTTATTATTTTTTCTGTGTGAAAGTTATAGAGTCTACAAGCTATGGTGCCAATCATTGAAAATTGATCACACCTAATCACACCTGATGTACGGATGGCATATCTCATTTCTTGAGGCCCTGAAATGCCAGGACAGTACAAATACCCCCAAAATTACCCATTTTTGGAAAGTATACATTCCAGGGAATTTAGTAAGAGGAATGGTAAGTTTTTTGAAGTTGTAATTTTTTCCTACAATTCTTGGGAAAATGAAGACATAATTTATTTTTATTTTTTTTACACAAAATTGTCATAATAACAAGTTATTTCTCACACACTTTATTGGCATACTTGCAATTACACCCCATAATACATTCTGCTACTCCTCCTGAGTATGGCAATACCACATGTGTGAGACTTTTACACAACCTGGCCACATACAGAAGCACAACATTCAAGGAGCACCATCAGGTGTTATACGAGCATAAATTACACATATAATTTCCTAACGACCTATCACACTTTTGAAGGCCCTGGAGCACCAGGACAATGGAATTACCCCCAAAATGACCCCATTTTGGAAAGCAAACACCTCAACGTATATTCTATGAGGCACTATGAGTCTTTTGAAATTGTCATTTTTTTCCACAAGTTTTTGGAAAATGTGGAAAGAAAATGAAAACAATTTTTTTTTACACAAAATTGTCAATTTATAAGATAGTTCTAACACATAGCATGTACATAGCAAAAATGACACCTTAAAATACATTCTGCTCTTCCTTCTGAGTATTGCGATAGCACATATGTGAGACTTTGTCACAGCCTGGTCACATTACAGAGACCCAACATGCAAGGAGCACCGTCAGGTGTTCTAGGAGCATAAATTACACATATAATTTCATTACAACCAATCACACTTTTGAAGGTCCTGGAACACTAGAAAAATGGAAACCCCCACAAAATGACCCCATTTTGGAAAGCAACCACCCCAACACATAATCTAGGAGGCATGAGCTGCAGATAGGTACTCAGGTACTCTGATGAGCTGCAGATAGGTACTCAGGTAATCTGATGGGCTGCAGACAGGTACTCGGGTGCTCTGATGGGCTTCAGAGAGGTACTCGGGTATTCTGATGGGCTAGAGACAGGTACTTGGGTAATCTAATGGGCTACAGAGAGGTACTCGGGTACTATGATGGGCTGCAGAGAGGTATTTGGATACTCTGATGGGCTGGATACAGGTACCTGGATACTTTTATGGGCAGGAGTCAGGTACTCTATTGGGCTGCAGATAGGTACTCAGATACCCTGATGGGCTGGAGACAGGTACTCCTGTATTCTGATGGGCTGCAGATAGTTACTCTGAAGGGCTGGAGACAGGTACTTGAGTACTCTGATGACAGGTACTCGGATACTCTGATGGGCTGCAGAGAGGTACTTGGGAACTCTGATGGGATACAGAGAGGTACTCGGGTACTCTGATGGGCTGGAGAGAGGTACTCGGGTACTTCGATGACAGGTACTCGGGTACTCTAATGACAGGTATTCAAAATACCTGATTACTTGTCATCAGCGTACCCGCATTTCTGTCAACAGAGTACCCAAGTACCTATCATCAGAGTACCCGAATACCTGTCACCAGCCCAGCAGAGTACCCGAGTACCTGTCATCACAGTACCTGATGGGCTGGTGACAGGTACTCAGGTACTCTGAAGGGCTAGTGAGAGATACTTTGATGGGCTTTATTGGGGGGGGGGCAATCAGTGTGTTTTAGGGTGCACTATAATCGGTAACTAGCTGTTACTCTAATCTCCTCCTCACACAGGATCAGTGTGATAAGGATCAGGAAAAGGTGTATCTATCTCACACATACAGACCCAAACTAGGCCCCGATTACTATTTTTTGTACCCTAAAGGCAGGATGAGGAGTAGGAGGAGTTCGGAACAGGAGGCAAACTGAAGCACCCTGCAATCCTCGGCGGTGGAAGATGCGCCCCAAAAATTGGAAAGGTGTATCTCACACGTACCGATACAGACTATGCCGCAATTTAATTGTTTTTACCCCAAAGGGTGTAGATTGAATAGCGGAATAGAAAATATGATATCAAAAGGTGTATCTATCTCACACGTACAGACCCAGACTAGGCCCCGATTACTATTTTTTGTGCCCTAAAGGCAGGATGAGGAGTAGGAGGAGTTCGGAACAGGCAGGAGGCAAACTGAAGCACCCTGCAATCCTCAGCGGTGGAAGATGCGCCCCAAAAATTGGAGAGGTGTATCTCACAAGTACCGATACAGACTATGCCGCAATTTAATTGTTTTTACCCCAATGGGTGTAGATTAAATAGCAGAATAGAAAATATGATATCAAAAGGTGTATCTATCTCACACGTACAGACCCAGACTAGGCCCCGATTACTATTTTTTGTACCCTAAAGGCAGGATGAGGAGTAGGAGGAGTTCAGAACAGGCAGGAGGCAAACTGAAGCACCCTGCAATCCTCGGCGGTGGAAGATGCGCCCTAAAAATTTGGAAGGTGGTTCTCACACGTACCGATAAAGACTATGCCGCAATTTAATTGTTTTTACCCCAAAGGATGTAGATTGAATAGCGGAATAGAAAATATGATATCAAAAGGTGTATCTATCTCACACTTACAGACCCAGACTAGGCCCCGATTACTATTTTTTGTACCCTAAAGGCAGGATGAGGAGTAGGAGGAGTTCGGAACAGGCAGGAGGCAAACTGAAGTACCATTGCAATCCTCGGCGGTGGAAGATGCGCCCCAAAAATTGGAAAGGTGTATCTCACACGTACTGATACAGACTATGCAGCAATTTAATTATTTTTACCCCAAGGGTGTAGTTTGAATAGCGGAATAGAAAATATGATATCAAAAGGTGTATCTATCTCACACGTACAGACCCAGACTAGGCCCAGATTACTATTTTTTTTACCCTAAAGGCAGGATGAGGAGTAGGAGGAGTTCGGAACAGGCAGGAGGCATACTGAAGCACCCTGCAATCCTCGGCGGTGGAAGATGAGCCCCAAAAATTGGAAAGGTTTATCTCACACGTACCGATACAGACTATGCCGCAATTTAATTCTTTTTACCCCAAAGGGTGTAGATTGAATAGCGGAATAGAAAATATGATATAAAAAGGTGTATCTCACACGTACAAACCCAGACTAGGCCCCGATTACAATTTTTTGTACCCTAAAGGCAGGATGAGGAGTAGGAGGAGTTTGGAACAGGCAGGAGGCAAACTGAAGCACCCTGCAATCCTCGGCAGTGGAAGATGCGCCCCAAAAATTTGGAAAGTGTATCTCACACGTACCGATACAGACTATGCCGCAATTTAATTCTTTTTACCCCAAAGGGTGTAGATTGAATAGCGGAATAGAAAATATGATATCAAAAGGTGTATCTATCTCATACGTACAGACCCAGACTAGGCCCCGATTACTATTTTTTGTACCATAAAGGCAGGATGAGGAGTAGGATGAGTTCGGAACAGGCAGGAAGCAAACTGAAGCACCCTGCAATCCTCGGCGGTGGAAGATGCGCCCCAAAAATTGGAAAGGTGTATCTCACACGTACTGACACAGACTATGCCGCAATTTAATTCTTTTTACCCCAAGGGTGTAGATTGAATAGCGGAATAGAAAATATGATATCAAAAGGTGTATCTATCTCACACTTACAGACCCAGACTAGGCCCCGATTACTATTTTTTGTACCCTAAAGGCAGGATGAGGAGTAGGAGGAGTTCGGAACAGGCAGGAGGCATACTGAAGCACCCTGCAATCCTCGGCGGTGGAAAAATTGGAAAGGTGTATCTCACTCGTACCAATACAGACTATGCCGCAATTTAATTCTTTTTACCCCAAGGGTGTAGATTGAATAGCGGAATAGAAAATATGATATCAAAAGGTGTATATCACACGTACCGATACAGACTATGCCGCAATTTAATTGTTTTTACCCCAAAGGGTGTAGATTGAATAGCGGAATAGAAAATATGATATAAAATTGGTGATTTTTCAATAGCACATGTAAACACAGCAGTGTCTTATGTTTTATGTCACGGTCAGTTCTGCAGCAGGCTATGAAGGGAAAAAAAAAGAAAATTCCCCTTTAAGTTTGTAATTTTTAAATAGATTAGTACAGATCATGCCACAATTAATTTTTTTTTAACCCAAAAGGGTGTATATTGAATAGTGGAATAGAAAAAAGTGTATACAATTGAAAATCACTCAATAGCACATGTGAACAACACAGCAGTGTCTTATGTCATGGTCAGCTCAGAGAGAGTCAGCAGCAAGCAGGCTATGAAGGGGGGGAAAAAATTCCCATTTAACTTGTAATAAAATATAGCTGATGAATGCTGCAAACAACTGACTGATAAAAATAGATTTTTTTCTCCCTCCTCCTCCTTGGTGGGCTCAAGTGAGGGCAAAAAGATCGTTCACTGCACCACCCACAACACAGCAAAATCGATGTAGACTGTCCCTGCCTACTCGCTCCAGCCTGTCCCTAATATGCTCAAATAACTGTCCCTGCCTACACTCCGACCTGTCCCTGCATTCTTTTCAGACACAATACAATTTTTCACTGTCTGTCCCTAATCAGCAGCCAGCACGTATGATGTGTGCTCTCTTCCTACACTACAGGAGAATGACGCACCGCGCTGTGTCTCTCGAACTTATAGACATGGGTCACATGCTTCAGATGGCCAATCACAGCTACTAATACATTAGTAGGCATGGCTGGGATGGCTTAAGGCACACCATTAAACGCTTGTTGATTGGCTGTTGAAAGCCCGCCATTAAAAGCGTGTCATTACATACAAAACAGGAAATAAATGACCGAACACGGATTTTAAACCCGAACATACAGTAACGTTTTCGGGTCCGTGTTCGGGTAACAAAAATCCAATTATTCGGTACGAACACGAATAATACAGTCCGTGTTCGCTCAACACTACCTGTATAGGCTCCAAAAATTAGCTCACATGGTTTGAACTGACAACAAAGAACTTCGTTTTTGATGGCTAGAGGTACAGTAGGCATTCACAGTATAGAGAAGTAAGTGTTGGCCTGTATAGGCTCCAAAAATTAGCTCACATGGGTTTAACTGAAAGCAAAGCGCTTAGTTTTTTATGGCTAGAGGTACAGTAGGCGTTCACAGCATACAGAAGTAAGTGTTGGCCTGTATAGGCTCCAAAAATTAGCTCACATGGTTTGAACTGACAGCAAATAACTTAGTATTTGATGGCTAGAGGTACAGTAGTTGTTCACAGTATACAGAAGTAAGTGTTGGCCTGTATAGGCTCCAAAAAGTAGCTCACATGGTTTGAACTGACAGCAAAGAACTTAGTTTATGATGGCTAGAGGTACAATAGGCATTCACAGGATAGACAAAAAAACATATACAATTGCTGCGCTCAAGGTGACATATATAATTGATAAAGACAGCAAATATACAATGGTGGGTACAGCAGCCACACTAATCCGGAATGCAGCAGATTAAAAAGAATAAAAACAAAAACTGTGGTGCTAAACCCTTTGAAATGACAGTCCCACTTGAATGTGAAAAAAAGCAGTCCATATGTATCCGTCTCCACACTTAGAAGAAATTCCAAAGCAGAAAACCACCACCAGAAAGCACTCCAACACCAGTACTTCTTACCAAATGTAGTTGATCTCCATGACAGAGATCAAAAGTGCGCATAACCGGTAATAACAGAAGGCTTCCCCAATGTTGTCCTGATAGACTCACGGAATGGTGTGGTATGCGGAGAGAAAAGGGACATCACATAGCGCAGACTGCTTTTAAGGCTTTATTCGTATTCACATATATGGTACTCACAAGAAATATGAAGACATCTTGCATGTAGTACATAAACGCAGAGACCTCCCAGATGTTCTTGGGCGTCCTATCCGTGGACCACCGGAACGATGGCCGCTCTGTCTCCTCCAAGATCGCGGCACGCGCCACCTAGCACGCCTCCCGACGTACGTTTCGTCCGATTGGACGTCGTCATGGGGTGTGGCTACAAGGTGCGCCAGTGCCTTCTATAGCAGCGGAGGAGAAAACCGCCCACCGGAACTTGGTGGCCAGAAATGAGGTATGCACTCCACAAGACCGGAACCACCGCTCAGACCGGAAGAGGAAGGGGAGAGAGAAAAATACAACATGGGAAAGGAAAAATTCCATCTAAAAAATCCCACATTGTAATACAATATTTCCGTCACCCTTCAAATAGATTCCCCAAACACAGCCTCTCCAGGCATTACGATGAGTGCCATAATAGAGACCCTAGTGGCACCCTGTTCTTGGGTATAGATAAGTTCTCAGGACATTGGAGGGGAAGCAATCTGACGAGAGGGGTTTCCAAGCTCGAAACGAGCTGGATTTATAGACTTAAATCCTATACCCCTCTGGGCCTCAATATTGAATGGGATTTAAATGCCCATATTAATTATTCCTTGATTTGTGGTCTTCCCCCTTTTCATTTGCTGTGCAATAGTGGACATTTTTATTTAAAGAGTACAGAAAAAAAATTTTAACAAAATTTTTTTAACTTATTTTATTGTGTGGCATTTTAATCTTAGATGTTTGTCATTTAATGTATGTATTTTATTTTAATTAAGCATTTTATGTATTCTTGTGCTTATTTGAGACCTCCCTGTACTTGGGATGTTCTGGACTAAGAGCAGCGGTAGATGGCGCTGTTTTCCCCGGGCCGCGGCTTTACACATTGGATATTGTGCTTGGTGTATTGATTAATGCCCCTTCCTGGTTAATTCCATGTCCGGGCTTAATCTATTTGAAGGGTGACGGAAATATTGTATTACAATGGGGGATTTTTTAGATGGAATTTTTCCTTTCCCATGTTGTATTTTTCTCTCTCCCCTTCCTCTTCCATTCTGAGCGGTGGTTCCGGTCTTGTGGAGCGCATACCTCATTTCCGGCCACCCAGTTCCGGTGGGCGTTTTTCTCCTCCGCTGCTATAGAAGGCACTGGCGCACCTTGTAGCCACACCCCATGACGACGTCCAATCGGACGAAACGTACGTCGGGTGGCGTGCTAGGTGGCGCGTGCCGCGATCTTGGAGGAGACAGAGCGGCCATCGTTCTGGTGGTCCACGGATAGGACGCCCAAGAACATCTGGGAGGTCTCTGCATTTATGTACTACATGCGAGATGTCTTCATATTTCTTGTGAGTACCATATATGTGAATACGAATAAAGCCTTAAAAGCAGTCTGCGCTATGTGATGTCCCTTTTCTCTCCGCATACCACTAGTGTTGAGCGAACACGGACTGTATTATTCGTGTTCGTACCGAATAATTGGATTTTTGTTACCCGAACACGGACACGGACACCTTACTGTATGTTCGGGTAAAAAATCCGTGTTCGGTCGTTTTATTTCCGGGTTTTGCATGTTTTGGCGCTCTTTTCATGGCGGGCTTTCAACAGCCAATCAACAATCGTTTAACTGGTGTGCCTTAAGCTATCCCAGCCATGCCTGCAAATGTATGAGTAGCTGTGATTGGCCGTCTGAAGCATGTGACCAAGTCTTTATAAGTTCGAGGCAGCCGCAGCGGCGTCATTCTGCTGCTTAGCTCAGGGACAGAGCACACATACGTGCTGGCTGCTGATTAGGGAAAGACAGGCAGGGAAAACGAATCGGTGTCCGGATAGAATTTAGGGTCAGGTCGGAGTGTTTAGGCAGGGCGAGTTGTAGGCATTTTAGGGATAGAGTCTGCTGAATTATAGGGTCAGTGTGTTCTACAAACTACAATCGATATTGCTGTGTGGGGTGGGGTCTGCACTTAATCCTGATCTACGATCTCTTCTCAATCCTGTTAGGGAGAGGCTGCTGCTGAATTTTAGGGTCAGTGTGTTCTACAAACTACAATCGATATTGCTGTGTGGGGTGGGGTCTGCACTTAGTCCCGATCTACGATCTCTTCTCAATCCTGTTAGGGAGAGGCTGCTGCTGAATTTTAGAGAAAGTGTGTTCTACAAACTACAATCGATATTGCTGTGTGGTGTGGGATAGGAGATAGGCAGGTGTCAGTGATTCACATCCATTTTTCTGTGTGTGGGCTGCAGTGAACACAATCTTTTTGGGGTGCAGTGAACACAATCCTTTTGGGGTGCAGTAAACAAAATCTTTGTGGGGTACAGTGAACACAATCTTTGTGGGGTGCAGTGAAGACAATCCTTGTGGGGTGCAGTGAAGACAATCCTTGTGGGGTACAGTGAACACAATCTTTGTGGGGTGCAGTGAAGACAATCCTTTTGGGGTGCAGTGAACACAATCTTTGTGGGGTGCAGTGAACAAAATATTTGTGGGGTACAGTGAACACAATCTTTGTGGGGTACAGTGAACAAAATCTTTGTGGGGTACAGTGAACACAATCTTTGTGGGGTGCAGTGAAGACAATCCTTGTGGGGTGCAGTGAAGACAATCCTTGTGGGGTGCAGTGAACAAAATCTTTGGGGGGTACAGTGAACACAATCTTTGTGGGGTACAGTGAACACAATCTTTTTGGGGTGCAGTGAAGACAATCCTTGTGGGGTGCAGTGAAGACAATCCTTGTGGGGTGCAGTGAACAAAATCTTTGGGGGGTACAGTGAACACAATCTTTGTGGGGTACAGTGAACACAATCTTTGTGGGGTGCAGTGAAGACAATCCTTTTGGGGTGCAGTGAACACAATCTTTGTGGGGTACAGTGAACACAATCTTTGTGGGGTGCAGTGAAGACAATCCTTGTGGGGTGCAGTGAAGACAATCCTTGTGGGGTACAGTGAACACAATCTTTGTGGGGTGCAGTGAAGACAATCCTTTTGGGGTGCAGTGAACACAATCTTTGTGGGGTGCAGTGAACAAAATCTTTGTGGGGTACAGTGAACACAATCTTTGTGGGGTACAGTGAACACAATCTTTGTGGGGTGCAGTGAAGACAATCCTTGTGGGGTGCAGTGAAGACAATCCTTGTGGGGTGCAGTGAACAAAATCTTTGGGGGGTACAGTGAACACAATCTTTGTGGAGTACAGTGAACACAATCTTTGTGGGGTGCAGTGAAGACAATCCTTGTGGGGTACAGTGAACACAATCTTTGTGGGGTGCAGTGAAGACAATCCTTTTGGGGTGCAGTGAACACAATCTTTGTGGGGTGCAGTGAACAAAATCTTTGTGGGGTACAGTGAACACAATCTTTGTGGGGTACAGTGAACACAATCTTTGTGGGGTGCAGTGAAGACAATCCTTGTGGGGTGCTGTGAAGACAATCCTTGTGGGGTGCAGTGATCAAAATCTTTGGGGGGTACAGTGAACACAATCTTTGTGGGGTACAGTGAACACAATCTTTGTGGGGTGCAGTGAAGACAATCCTTTTGGGGTGCAGTGAACACAATCTTTGTGGGGTACAGTGAACACAATCTTTGTGGGGTGCAGTGAAGACAATCCTTGTGGGGTGCAGTGAAGACAATCCTTGTGGGGTGCAGTGAACAAAATCTTTGTGGTGTACAGTGAACACAATCTTTGTGGGGTGCAGTGAACAAAATCTTTGGGGGGTACAGTGAACACAATCTTTGTGGATTACAGTGAACACAATCTCTGTGGGGTGCAGTGAAGACAATCCTTTTGGGGTGCAGTGAACACAATCTTTGTGGGGTACAGTGAACACAATCTCATACTTCTGAAGATTTGAGGGTGCTGCCTGTTTCATCCTCCTCCTCCTCATCCATCCTTTTAGGGGTACAAACAATAGTAATTGGGGCCTAGTGTGCTTCTGTACGTGTGAAAAACATACACTTTTTTTTGATCATATTTCCTATTCCGCTATTCAATAAAAACCTTTGGGGATCAATTAAATTGCGGGATAGTCTGTGTCGGTACGTGTGAGATCCACCTTTCCAAGTTTTTGGGGTTCATCTCATACTTCTGAAGCTTTGAGGGTGCTGCCTGTTCCATACTCCTCCTCCTCCTCCTCCATCCTTTTAGGTGTACATACAATAGTAATTGGGGCCTAGTGTGCTTCTGTACGTGTGAGATACATACACTTTTTTTGATCATATTTCCTATTCCGCTATTCAATAAAAACCTTTGGGGATCAATTAAATTGCGGAATAGTCTGGGTCGGTACGTGTGAGATCCACCTTTCCAAGTTTTTGGGGTTCATCTCATACTTCTGAAGCTTTGAGGGTGCTGCCTGTTCCATACTCCTCCTCCTCCTCCTCCTCCATCCTTTTAGGTGTACAAACAATAGTAATTGGGGCCTAGTGTGCTTCTGTATGTGTGAGATACATACACTTTTTTTGATCATATTTCCTATTCCGCTATTCAATAAAAACCTTTGGGGATCAATTCAATTGCGGAATAGTCTGTGTCGGTACGTGTGAGATCCACCTTTCCAAGTTTTTGGGGTTCATCTCATACTTCTGAAGCTTTGAGGGTGCTGCCTGTTCCATTCTCCTCCTCCTCCTCCTCCATCCTTTTAGGTGTACAAACAATAGAAATTGGGGCCTAGTGTGCTTCTGTACGTGTGAGATACATACACTTTTTTTGATCATATTTCCTATTCCGCTATTCAATAAAAACCTTTGGGGATCAATTCAATTGCGGAATAGTCTGTGTCGGTAGGTGTGAGATCCACCTTTCCAAGTTTTTGGGGTTCATCTCATACTTCTGAAGCTTTGAGGGTGCTGCCTGTTCCATACTCCTCCTCCTCCTCCTCCATCCTTTTAGGTGTACAAACAATAGTAATTGGGGCCTAGTGTGCTTCTGTACGTGTGAGATACATACACTTTTTTTGATCATATTTCCTATTCCGCTATTCAATAAAAACCTTTGGGGGTCAATTAAATTGCGGAATAGTCTGTGTCGGTACGTGTGAGATCCACCTTTCCAAGTTTTTGGGGTTCATCTCATACTTCTGAAGCTTTGAGGGTGCTGCCTGTTCCATACTCCTCCTCCTCCTCATCCATCCTTTTAGGTGTACAAACAATAGTAATTGGGGCCTAGTGTGCTTCTGTACGTGTGAGATACATACACTTTTTTTGATCATATTTCCTATTCCGCTATTCAATAAAAACCTTTGGGGATCAATTAAATTGCGGAATAGTCTGTGTCGGTACGTGTGAGATCCACCTTTCCAAGTTTTTGGGGTTCATCTCATACTTCTGAAGCTTTGAGGGTGCTGCCTGTTCCATACTCCTCCTCCTCCTCCTCCATCCTTTTAGGTGTACAAACAATAGTAATTGGGGCCTAGTGTGCTTCTGTACGTGTGAGATACATACACTTTTTTTGATCATATTTCCTATTCCGCTATTCAATAAAAACCTTTGGGGATCAATTAAATTGCGGAATAGTCTGTGTTGGTACGTGTGAGATCCACCTTTCCAAGTTTTTGGGGTTCATCTCATATTTCTGAAGCTTTGAGGGTGCTGCCTGTTCCATACTCCTCCTCCTCCTCATCCATCCTTTTAGGTGTACAAACAATAGTAATTGGGGCCTAGTGTGCTTCTGTACGTGTGAGATACATACACTTTTTTTGATCATATTTCCTATTCCGCTATTCAATAAAAACCTTTGGGGATCAATTAAATTGCGGAATAGTCTGTGTCGGTACGTGTGAGATCCACCTTTCCAAGTTTTTGAGGTTCATCTCATACTTCTGAAGCTTTGAGGGTGCTGCCTGTTCCATACTCCTCCTCCTCCTCATCCATCCTTTTAGGTGTACAAACAATAGTAATTGGGGCCTAGTGTGCTTCTGTACGTGTGAGATACATACACTTTTTTTGATCATATTTCCTATTCCGCTATTCAATAAAAACCTTTGGGGATCAATTAAATTGCGGAATAGTCTGTGTCGGTACGTGTGAGATCCACCTTTCCAAGTTTTTGAGGTTCATCTCATACTTCTGAAGATTTGAGGGTGCTGCCTGTTCCATACTCCTCTTCCTCATCCTCCCTTTAGGGTAGGAAAAAATTTAATCGGGCCTAGTCTGTGTTTGTACGTGTGAGATACACAGTTTTTTATCCTATTCCGCTATTCAATACACACCCTTTTGGTGTAAAGGTCCACCTAACTACCGATACGTGGACCAGTAAGCACGGTCAGGGGCGTTATATCTCCCTAACGGCACACTGGGTAAATGCAGTGGCGGATGGGCCTGAGGCGGATAGCAATTTGGCGCATGTCCTTCCACCACCGAGTATTGCAGGGTGCTTCAGTTTGCCTCCTGTTCCTAACTCATCCTACTCCGCTACCTCATCCTCTACCGCCTCCTCATCCGGACAGCGTAATACCTTCACCACCAACTTCAGCACGGCCAGGGCTAAACGACAGCAGGCAGTTTTACAACTTGCCTGTTTGGGGAACAAACCACACACCGCGCAGGAGTTGTGGAGGAGCATGGAACAGCAGACAAATGAGTGGTTGCTGCCAGCGAGCCTCAAGCCCGGCCTGGTGGTGTGCGATAACGGGCAAAATCTCATAGCAGCTCTGGGCCTAGCCGGTTTGACGCACATCCCTTGCCTGGCGCATGTGCTGAATTTGGTGGTGCAGAGGTTCCTTAAAAACTACCCCGATATGTCAGAGCTGCTGCAGAAAGTGCGGGCCGTCTGTGCGCACTTTCGGCGTTCTCACCCTGCTGCTGCTCGCCTGGCAGCGCTGCAGCGTAACTTCGGCCTTCCCGCTCACCGCCTCATATGTGACGTGCCCTCAAGGTGGAACTCCACCTTGCACATGCTGCAAAGACTGTGCGAGCAGCAGCAGGCCATAGTGGAGTTTCAGCTGCAGCACGCACGCGTGAGTCGCTCTGCGGAACAGCACCACTTCACCACCAATAACTGGGCCTCCATGCGAGACCTGTGTGCCTTGTTGCGCTGTTTTGAGTACTCCACCAACATGGCCAGTGGCAATGACGCCGTTCTCAGCTTAACTATCCCACTTCTATGCCTCCTTGAAAAAACAATTCGGGCGATGATGGAAGAGGATGTTGCACAGGATGAGGAGGAGGAGGAGGAGGATGAAGAGGTAACATTTCAAAGGCTTTCAGGGCAGTCATTCGCAAGGGGCTCCGAGGGTGGGTTCCTGCACACACAAATGCCAGGGACACAATTGTCCAGCAGGGGCACAGTTCTGGAGGATGAGGAGGAGGAGGAGCTGGAGGAGGAGCTGGAGGAGGAGCTGGAGGAGGAGATGGAACCATGTTCACAGCAGGGTGGCACCCAGGCCAGCTCATGGCCATCACTGGTGCGTGGCTGGGGGGATACAGAGGACACGGACGATACACCTCCCACAGAGGACAGCCTTTCGTCGCCTCTGGGCAGCCTGGCACACATGAGCGATTACATGCTGCAGTGTCTCCACAACGACCGCCGAGTTGCCCACATTCTAACTTGTGCTGATTACTGGGTGGCCACGCTGCTGGATCCCCGTTACAAGGACAACGTACCGTCCTTAATTCACTCACTGGAGCGCGATCGCAAGATGCGCGAGTACAAGCGCACGCTGGTAGATGCGATGCTGCTGGCATTCCCATCTGACAGCGGGGCCACAGTGGAAGCACAAGGCAGAGGAGGAGGAGGAGGAGGTCGCCAACGCAACCAGGGCACCGCCAGCACCTCAGAAGGCAGGGTTAGCATGGCCGAAATGTGGAAAAGCTTTGTCAGCACGCCACAGCAAACAGCAGCACCAGCAGCTCAGATGGAACGTCTTAGCAGGAGGCAGCATTTTACCAACATGGTGGAGCAGTATGTGTGCACACGCCTACATGTAGTGAATGAGGGGTCTGCCCCCTTCAACTTCTGGGTCTCCAAATTGGCACATGGCCTGAGCTTGCCCTTTTCGCCTTGGAGGTGCTGGCGTGCCCTGCAGCCAGTGTATTATCTGAACGGGTATTTAGCACGGCTGGGGGCGTTATAACAGACAAGCGCAGCCGCCTGTCCAGAGACAATGTGGACAAGCTCACGTTCATTAAAATGAACCAGGCATGGATCCCACGGGACTTTTCCGTACCTTGTGCAGAATAGCAATGGATACCGACCTTACCCACCCATTGTTCCATTTTTGCTCTTTCTCACGCTTTTGGGGTGTACCCTCATTTAAAATTTGTGAAAAGAAGCAGTGTTGGCTACCTCGTCCTCCTCCTCAGGGCCAGATTAACGTAGGGGCTATTGGAGCTGCAGCTCCAGGCCCCTACCTTTTATATAGGCCCCGGGTTGGCCATATTCACTGTGACCGCTTTTCTGTCACTTGTAAACACAGAAGTCTGGCTTCTATGCTCGCTTCCCCAGGCAGCACCCTCAGAACCTCCCCACACAGCGCGAAGGCCTGACAAGGAGGGACAGTTGCCGATGCATGGATGTGTTTATGGGCTTCAGAGACAGCATCCCATGTTGAATTAAGCATGCATGGCTGCACCCTTCCTCCTCTGGGTGCATGCCAAGGCACGGCCCTTAAGGCCCTTCAAAATCCTCAGCACCAAGACCATGATGCTCTTAATCCGGCCCTGGTCCTCCTCCACCGCCGCTTCCACCTACACCGCCCATAGGTGTGCGCAGCCTATTGCATTAGGGTGTGCACCCCAAAGTTGAAATACACATGCATGTGTTTGCCTACATGTACATGGCCCCGATACATTACTCTCCCTGCTGGCAAAGAGAAATAGAGCAGAGCAGGTCCGAGGGAGATCTTTCCCATGTCCTCACTGGCAAACAGAGCGATAATGCTATGTGCCCTAGGTGATTAGGGTGTGCCCAGGTACACCCGGCACACCCTGTGCGCACGCCTATGACACCGCCACATCCACCACCACCTCAACCTCCCTCCTACTCCATATGGGCCTCGTCCTTCAGAGATGAAGAACATTGTTTTATTTTTCTGTTTTTTTTTTTTTGTTGTTTTAAGTTATTTCCCTATCCACATTTGTTTGCAGAGCACTTGCCATGCTCTTAACTACGTTTTGCTGCCATTTGCAGCACTCTAGCCCTTTCCATTGGTGTTTTAGAGCCATTTTAGTGCCTTAAATTTCGGGTCCCCATTGACTTCAATGGGGTTCGGTGTCCGGGAAAAGTTCGGTAAAAGTCCGGGACACGGACCCAGACTTTTTTTTAAAGTTCGGCCGAACCCGTCGAACACGGACATCTAGGTGTCCGCTCAACCCTACATACCACACCATTCCGTGAGTCTATCAGGACAACATTGGGGAAGCCTTCTGTTATTACCGGTTATGCGCACTTTTGATCTCTGTCATGGAGATCAACTACATTTGGTAAGAAGTACTGGTGTTGGAGTGCTTTCTGGTGGTGGTTTTCTGCTTTGGAATTTCTTCTAAGTGTGGAGACGGATACATATGGACTGCTTTTTTTCACATTCGAGTGGGACTGTCATTTCAAAGGGTTTAGCGCCACAGTTTTTGTTTTTATTCACAGGATACATAAGTAAGTGTCGGCCTGTATAGGCTCCAAAAATTAGCTCACATGGGTTTAACTGACAGCAAAGAATGTAGTATTTGATGGCTGGAGGTACAGTAGGCATTCACAGTATACAGAAGTAAATGTCAGCCTGTATATGCCACAAAAATTAGCTCACATGGGTTTAACTGGCAGCAAAGAACTTAGTTTTTGATGGCTAGAGGTACAGTAGGCGTCCACAGCATACAGAAGTAAGTGTCGGCCTGTATAGGCTCCATAAATTAGCTCACATGGTTTGAACTGACAGCAAAGAACTTAGTATTTGATGGCTAGAGGTACAGTAGGTGGTCACAGTATACAGAAGTAAGTGTCGGCCTGTATAGGCTCCAAAAATTTGCTCACATGGTTTGAACTGACAGCAAAGAACTTAATTTTTGATGGCTAGAGGTAAAGTAGGAGTTCACAGTATACAGAAGTAAGTGTCGGCCTGTATAGGCTCCAAAAATTAGTTTACATGGGTTTAACTGATAGCAAAGAACTTATTTTTTGATTGCTAGATGTACAGTAGGCGTTCACAGTATACAGAAGTAGGTGTCGGCCTGTATAGGCCCAAAAAAATACCTCACATGGGTTGAACTGACAGCAAAGAACGTAGTATTTGGTGGCTGGAGGTACATTAGGCATTCACAGAAAAATAATTGTCGGCCTTGAAAGGCCCCAAAAATTTGCCATTCAATGGACATGAAATGCCTTTTATGCCGCTGTATGTAGCGGAGCCAAGGACCAGGAATTGTTGTGAGTGAATGGCGGTCTGGCGGGCTTTTTGAAATCCCTTCCTGTTGAGGAGAGCTGCTGGAGCCAGAAAAAGACCTAGAGGGGCACCTTTGGTGACCGACGGCTTGTACGAATGGGGGCGGCCTGTGAGAAGCCTGAGGAGGTGGCAGGTAGAGTTCAGCTCGGCATTTACTGACCTGGCTCACAGGGGGACCGTCAGACTTCCATGTCTTCAGGTCAGTGAAAACAACAAATGTTTCGCTGTAGGAAGAAACACAATCTAAACTGAGGGGCAAAGGGAAGGGTGGGGCCTTTTAACAAACTGTAATTGGATTGTGTTTCCTGTGGGGAGGAGCCTATCATCTCTTATGCGTGGGCTGTCCTGGAAGGTGAGATGAGAAAAGCTTTGTCAGCACGCCACAACAAGCAGCAGCACCACCAGCTGATATGGAACGTCTTAGCAGGAGGCAGCACTTCACTAACATGGTGGAGCAGTATGTGTGCACACGCCTAGACGTACTGAATGATGGGTCCGCCCCCTTTAACTTCTGGGTCTCCAAGTTGGGCACATGGCCTGAGCTTTCCCTTTACACCTTGGAGGTGCTGGGCTGCCCTGCAGCCAGTGTATTATCTGAACGGTAGAACGGCTGGGGGCGTTATCACAGACAAGCGCAGCCGCCTGTCCAGAGCCAATGTGGACAAGCTCACTTTCATTGAATGGCATGGATCCCACATGACTTGTCAGTACCTTGTGCAGAATAGACATGTATCTTTCTCACTTTTTTGGGGTGTACCCTAATTAAAAAAAAAATGTAATTAAAAACCAAAACCAGTGTTGGCTACCTCTTCTTCCTCCTCCACTGCCACCGCCACTTCCACCTACACTGCCATATCCACCGCCACCTCCACCTCCTACTCCATATGGGCCTTGTCCTCCTCCTACATCATTCAAGATTATTGTTTTTTATTTTTATGTTTTTTTTATGTTATTTTAAGTTATTTCCCTATCCACATTTGTTTGCAGAGCACTTGCCATGCTTAAATCTGTTCAGACTTTGTTCCTATTGCTCCTCTTCCTTGGCTGTCAGAACCTTGATGGGCTAAGTGCAACCTGATGGACGTTTTTGCATCACTATCCTCCGAGTTGGTGCCGCCGTCTTGGATCTCACACATTTTTTTTGAACTACCCCTTCTTCCACTTCCCCTTTTTTTTTCTCCTTTTTTTATTCTCTGGGTCCTTCCCCCCCCCCCTTTTTCCTTTTTTTTTTGTCTTTTTGACTCTGACTACTACACTCTGGCATAGTTGTGCCGTTTTGGGCTGTTACCCTTTTTGGGCTAAAGCTCTCTGCCCGTTTTTATGGCGGAGAGACGGGTGGGTGGGTGGTGGGGGGGTTGTTGTGCCTTGTGGTATGTTATTGTTATTATGTTTTGTTTTTATTTTCTCTGCATAGTCTTATATTCTGCAATGGTGGTCGGATTTTCCTATGGTTGGTTCTCAGCGGTAGTGCGGACCAGGTGGGCCCTTCAGGGGTGTTCCTTGCCCGCACGCTCCTTGGATCTTGGTATGTATATCCTGTTTTTTGTGGGAGGGGCGGTCCTGGAGGGAGATCCCCTCTTGGGGCGCTCTGCTCCCTCATGCCTTTTTGCGTCTACACATGACACTTAAACTGTTAACCTGGAATGTGCAGGGATTGAACTCCAAAATTAAGAGGTCTCTGGTATTTGACTACTTTAAGCGCACCAAGGCCAACGTCCTCCTTTTGCAGGAAACACATTGCTCATGCCTTTCACGCTACCACGTATTGCTCATGCCTTTCACGCTACCTATTCCACCTACTCAAGGGGCGTCTCAGCCCTGATTTCTAGGGCCTGCCCCGTGCAGGTGATGGACGTGAGGACTGATCGAGACGGGTGCTACGTTATAGTGGTACTGAATCATATGGATCAATTGTATACTGTGGTTAATTTATACCTCCCTCCGCCTGTGGAAGCTAGGTACCTTGATGACTGTATGCGGGCTGTCCTCTTGATCATACAAGGCTCTCTAATTATAGGAGGGGATTTCAACGCAGTGTTGGATCTGATACTTGACCGACTCTATGGCTAGGTGAGGCTTTCGTTGGCTTTGTGGCATGTTATTGGTATTATGTTTTGTTTTTATTTTCTCTGCATAGTCTTATATTCTGCAATGCTGGTCGGATTTTCCTATGGTTGGTTCTCAGCGGTAGTGCAGACCAGGTGGGCCCTTCAGGGGTGTTCCTTGCCCGCACGCTCCTTGGGTCTTGGTATGTATATCCTGTTTTTTGTGGGAGGGGCGGTCCTGGAGGGAGATCACCTCTTGGGGCGCTCTGCTCCCTCATGCCTTTTTGCGTCTACACATGACACTTAAACTGTTAACCTGGAATGTGCAGGGTTTGAATTTCAAAATTAAGAGGTCTCTGGTATTTGACTACTTTAAGCACACCAAGGCCGACGTCCTCCTTTTGCAGGAAACGCATTGCTCATGCCTTTTACGCTACCTATTCCACCTACTCAAGGGGCGTCTCAACCCTGATTTGTAGGGCCTGCCCTGTGCAGGTGATGGATGCGAGGACTGATCGAGACGGGTGCTACGTTATAGTGGTACTGAATTATATGGATCAATTGTATACTGTGGTTAATTTATACCTTCCTCCGCCTGTGGAAGCTGGGCGCCTTGATGACTGTATGCGGGCTGTCCTCTCAATCGCCCAAGGCTCTCTAATTATAGGAGGGGATTTCAACGCATTGTTGGATCCGCTACTTGACCGACTCCATGGCTCGGTGAGGTCTTCGTTGGCTTTGGCTGATTGGGCAACAGCATACGGTCTGATGGAAGCTTGGCATTGGAAGTATCCACGATGGAGGGAATATTCCTGTTACTCCAGCTCCCATGGTACCTTCTCCAGGTTGGATATGTTGTTTGTCTCCTCGGAGGTTCTCCCCAAACTTACTGAGGTTGCATACTTACCGAGGGCGATCTCAGACCATTCGCCCCTGGCAATGGCACTGGTGGTGGCCAGACAGCCGTCAAGAGCAGTATGGTGTATGAGTAGAGATGTACCGAACTGTTTGCCGGCGGACAGTTCCCGGCGAACATCGCTTGTTCGCGTCCGCCGCTGCGGACGAACATATGCGATGTTCGGTCCGCCTCCTATACATCATCATTGAGGCAAACTTTGACTCTGAACCTCACAGTCAGCAGACACATTCCAGGCCAATCAGCATACCTCCCACCCACACCCTCCCACCTCCTATAAATAAGCAAGGGCAGCATCCATCTTAGATCATTTCTGAAGCAGTGTGTTAGTGAGAGCAGGGAAAGTGCTGCTGCTGCTGCTGCTGTTAATAGCTAGGGACAGTTGTTAGTCAGTGTTCCCGGTCTTGTTAGTCAGTGTTCTTGGTACACTCCTGCTGTAAGGACAGCACCCCAAAAAGCCCTTCTTAGGGCTGGTATTTGAGGTTTTTTTTTTTTTTTGGGATATATATATATACCTATTGTCCCCAAAAATCCCTTTTTAGGGCTGGTATTTGTGTAATTCTTTTTGTTCTGTGATATATATATATATATATATATATATATATATATATATATATATATATATATTCCCCAAAAGCCCTTTTTAGGGCTGGTATTTGAGTATTTTTTATATATATACATACATATATATATATATATATATATATATATATATATATATATATATATATATATATATATATATATATTGTGCACTGCAGTTGCCTGCCCACTGTGTGTGAGAGGCCACAGACCCACCACAGACTGTACTGTGTGCACACCACACTCATTTCGGGTGGCACAGGCACAGTACCTTGCATTTAAAAAAATATTTTTTTTTCCTCTGTCATAATTGCAGTGAGTGCTGTGGCAGGTCCACAGAGAGTACTGTACCCACTGCAGTGCCCACCACTGATCTATATATACGGTGGCACAGCATCTTGTTGCAAATTGAAAAAAAAAATATTTTTTATTATTGCAGTTGCCTGGGCTGCCAGTGACTGTCAGGTCCACAGAGTGTACTGTGCCCACTGCAGTGCCATTGCCCACCCACCACTGATATATATGGTGGCACAGCAGCTTGCAAATTAAATATATATATATATTTTTTTTATAATTGCAGACTTGCCTGGGCTGCCAGTGACTGTCAGGTCCACAGAGTGTACTGTGCCCACTGCAGTGCCACTGCCCACCCACCACTGATATATACGGTGGCACAGCAGCTTGCAAATTAAATATATATATATTTTTTATAATTGCAGACTTGCCTGGGCTGCCAGTGACTGTCAGGTCCACAGAGTGTACTGTGCCCACTGCAGTGCCACTGCCCACCCACCACAGATATATACGGTGGCACAGCAGCTTGCAAATTAAATATATATATATTTTTTGATAATTGCAGACTTGCCTGGGCTGCCAGTGACTGTCAGGTCCACAGAGTGTACTGTGCCCACTGCAGTGCCACTGCCCACCCACCACTGATATATACGGTGGCACAGCAGCTTGCAAATTAAATATATATATTTGTTTGATAATTGCAGACTTGCCTGGGCTGCCAGTGACTGTCAGGTCCACAGAGTGTACTGTACCCACTGCCCAACACTCCTATAGGGTGGCACAGCACCTTGCACTCATAGTACCACAAATCTAAAAAATAATGACAGGCAGAGGCAGGCCAGCCCGCAAGGGCCGTCGTGGTCGTGGTGCTGTGATTTCCTTTGGCCCTAGAATAATGCCCAGTGTTCAGAGGCCACAGACCCTGAACTCTAAAAATTCAGAGGACATAGTTGACTGGCTTACACAGGACACCCAATCGTCTACAGCTTCCACTCTGAACCTTAATGCACCATCCTCCTCCAGCTCAGCTTCGGGCACCTCTCAATTTACCACTCGCCCGCCCGCCGGCACCACCACCAACACTAGCACCACAGCCGCTTCACTTGATCTGTCAGAGGAGTTATTTACACATCAGTTGGAAGAAATAAGTGATGCGCAACCATTAGTGCCAGAGGATGTAGATAACGGGGATATGTCTCAGTCAGGCAGCATTATACACATGGACGTACATTGTGATGATGATGATGTTGTACCTGCTGCTGCTGCCTTTGCTGAATTGTCAAGTGAAGTGGCTGATGATGACGATGTGTCCGTGGATGTCACCTGGGTGCCTGCTCGAAGAGCAGAAGAAGAGGGGGAAAGTTCAGATGGGGAGACAGAGAGGAGGAGGAGATGAGTTGGAAGCAGGGGGAGGTCATCGCAAGGAGCTAGTGGCACAGTCAGACAGCATGTAGATTCGGCACCCGGGGTCAGCCAGACAGCACGGCTGCCAAGCATGGAATGCGTGGCTCTGCTGCAGAGGAGTTGGTGACACCGCCACGACTTGCAGGCAGGACTGCTGCCACCTCCTCTACTCCTCCTACTCCATCCTCTTTGCTAACCTCCTCGGCTGAGTCCTCTTCTGCTGTTGTGTCTTGCTCCACACCAACTGCACCCCCCCCAGCTCCCCAGGGGCTATTCCACATGCCGGATACACAGTGTCACGCTGTCTTGGGGTTGGCTTGCCTGAAAGCAGAGAGTCACACCGGACAAGCACTACTGTCTGCCCTGAACGCACAGGTGGATCAGTGGCTGACCCCGCACCAACTGGAGATCGGCAAAGTGGTGTGTGACAACGGAAGCAATTTGTTGGCGGCATTGAATTTGGGCAAGTTGACACATGTGCCATGTATGGCACATGTGTTGAATCTGATTGTACAACGCTTTGTGCAGAAGTACCCAGGCTTACAGGACGTCCTCAAGCAGGCCAGGAAGGTGTGTGGCCATTTCAGGCGTTCCTACATGGCCATGGCGCACTTTGCAGATATTCAGCGGCGAAACAACATGCCAGTGAGGCGCTTGATTTGCAACAGCCTGACACGTTGGAATTCAACACTGCTAATGTTCGACTGCCTGCTCCAACAAGAAAAAGCGGTCAACGAGTATTTGTATGACTGGGGTGCTAGGACAGCCTCTGCAGAGCTGGGTATTTTTTTGCCACGTTACTGGATGCTCATGCGCAATGCCTGTAGGCTCATGCGTCATTTTGAGGAGGTGACAAACCTAGTCAGTCGCACCGAAGGCACCATCAGCGACATCATACCATAAGTTTTCTTCCTGGAGCGTGCCCTGCAAAGAGTGCTGGATCAGGCCGTAGATGAGCGTGAAGAGGAAGAGTTGTGGTCACCATCACCACCACCAGAAAGAGCCTTACCATCGCTTGCTGGACCTGCGGCAACACTGGAAGAGGAGTTTGAGGAAGAGGAGTCAGAGGAGGAATGTGGCTTTGAGGAGGAGGAACACCAACCACAGCAGGCATCCCAGGGTGCTCGTTGTCACCTATCTGGTACCCGTGGTGTTGTACGTGGCTGGGGGGAAGAACACACCTTCAATGACATCAGTGAGGACGAGGAATTGGACATGAGTAGCTCGGCATCCAACCTTGTGCAAATGGGGTCTTTCATGCTGTCATGCCTGTTGAGGGACCCTCGTATAAAAAGGCTGAAGGAGAACGACCTGTACTGGGTGGCCACGCTACTAGACCCCCGGTATAAGCAGAAAGTCTCTGATATGTTACCGAATTACCAGCAGTTGCAAAGGATGCAGCAGCTACAAAATAAGTTGAAAAGCATGCTTTACACAGCATATAAGGGTGATGTCACAGCACAACGGGAATCCAACAGGGGAAGAGGTGAAAGTAATCCTCCTCCTACCACAACCATGCCGACAAGGACAGGACGCTTTACAGACGTCTTGTTGATGGAGGACATGCGGAGCTTTTTTAGTCCTACGCATTGCCACAGCCCTTCGGGGTCCACCCTCAGAGAACGACTCGATCGACAGGTAGCAGACTACCTTGCCTTAACTGCAGATATCGACACTCTGAGGAGCGATGAACCCCTTGACTACTGGGTGTGCAGGCTTGACCTGTGGCCTGAGCTATCCCAATTTGCCATTGAACTTCTGGCCTGCCCCGCTTCAAGTGTCCTGTCAGAAAGGACCTTCAGCGCAGCAGGAGGTATTGTCACTGAGAAGAGAAATCACCTAGGTCAAAAAAGTCTCGAATACCTCACCTTTATTAAGATGAATGAGGCATGGATCCCGAAGGGACTGACAGTGGGGGATGCATTTGACTAAAAAAGCCCTGATGAGATGCCTTGGGCTAAAAATGGTCCACACGCTGCTGTATTTAATCTCTGCAAGTTGGATGACTTACGTGACGTCTCCACCACCAACTACGGTTCAAGCCGCAATGTTTTAGTGCACTTTCTGCCTTGAAAACCTCAATTTTTCCAGCCGCTGCTGCAGCAGCGGCTGCAACAATACCTGCTTTTTCATGCATGTGTACGTGCCTAATTTTTCTGGCCTCTGGTGCTACACTGTGGCTGCAAAAAAACAAAAAAAAAGGCACATACATGTGTCAATTCCCCTTCGTGATCGTTACCTTGTTGTGGTGAAGGGGCTTGCGTATCACAATGAAGCGATCACCTCTAGGAGTGTGTTGGCACACCCCAGATGATAAGGTCGTTGCTTCATTGTGAACAGACCAAAAGCGATCCGCGGGATAATTTTTCATAAAAAAAACATTTGTTTTTTTTAATTTAAAAAAAAGAGGACATCCTCTGCGGAGCTGGGTATTTTTTGGCCGCGTTACTGAATGCTCATGTACAATGGCTGTAGGCTCATGCATCCTTTTGTGGATGTGACAAACCTGGTCAGTCAAACCCAAGGCAACATCATCGACCTCATCCCATATGCATTTTTTCTGGAGCGTGCCCTGCGAAGAGTATTGGATCAGGCCGTAGATGAGCATTAAGAGGAAGAGTTGTGGTCCCCATCACCACCAGAAGCAGCCTTGTCATTGTCGATTGCTGGAATTGCTGGACCTGTGGCAACGCAGAGAGAGGAGTCTGAAGAAGAGAAGTCAGATGAGGAAGGTGGCTTTGAGGAGGTGGAAGACCAACCACAGCAGGCGTCCCAGGTGGCTTATTGTCACCTTTCGGGGACCCTTGGTGTTGTACGTGGCTGGCTGGGTGGAGGAAGAGACCTTCAATGTTGTCAGTGAGGACAAGGAACGGGACATGGCTAGCTTGGTATCCAACCTTGTGAAAATGGGGAGTTTGCGGTTGTACAAATGGACGGACTGACTGACTGACTGTTAAACGGGGAGTTTGGTCTGTCAGAGTTTGGTCTGTCACTGAAGCGGGCGTAACCCTTACACTACTTGATCGATACAACATCATACCTGATCGTATTCACACACTGGATGTTTTAAAGCACATTATTCCAAACAATTTAGGAATGTTAGGTGATTTAAGCCCTTTATGGATTAAAACCCGACTCTGCGTCAACTACGTAATTTTCCATGGGAGTTTTGCCATGGATCCCCCTCCGGCATGCCACAGTCCAGGTTTTAGACCCCTTGAAACAACTTTTCCATCACTATTGTGGCCAGAAAGAGTCCCTGTAGTTTTTAAAATTCGCCTGCTTATTGAACTCTATGGCGGTTCGCCCGGTTCACGAACATTTGCCGATGTTCGCGTTCCCCGCTCGCGAACGGCAAATTTTAGGTTCACGACATCACTATGTATGAACCCTTATTGGCTCGTGGAACCGATGGTATCGGCTGAATGTGCTACTGCTATGTTCCATTACTGGGTGGAGAATGCGGAAGGGGTGGCTGATCTCACCTGTTGGAACGCTTCTAAGGCTGTTCTGCATGGGGCATATATGCAGGGAGTTGCTAAATTTAAGAAGGCTGTTGCGGCCAATATTGAGGAATTGGCAGATGCTTTGAGTGGCTCTGAACGGGCCTTTATTTTGTATCCCAATCCCGAGAATTGTAGTCTATGGAAAGCTGCGCAGCAGGCATACGAACTTGCATTGGTAGATAAGACTCAAAAGCGCCTTCTTTATCAGTCTCAGCGAATTTTTGAAACTGGGGACAGGAACAGTCATTTGCTGGCCTTTTTGGCCAGTCCCGTTCCGGAACCAGTTGCTATGCCTGTTACTTTTGATTTTTTTTTTCAAGGGCAGTCATGCTCTTCCACGGACGATATTCTTAGCGCTTTTCACCAGTTTTACTCTGACCTCTATACTTTTAGTGCCCATTATACACCTCCTGAGCTTTATGACTATGTGGACTCTATTCCGTTTCACAGCCTCAGCTCGGCCCAGAGCTCCAGTCTTGATGTGCATTCACTCTGGAAGAAGTGGAATTGGCCCTCAAGACTTTTCCCAAACATAAGACTCCGGGCCCGGACGGCTTCCCCGTGGAATGGTATTTACATCATGGGGAGCTCCTACTGCCACGTCTTTTATTGCTCTTTAAAACAATCTACGATGGGGGTTCTCTGCCTGCTTCGCTGCGCGAAGCCCTTATAGTCTAATAACCTAAACCTAATAAGGACCCACACTATTGCGACTCCTACTGGCCCATTATTAATGTCGAACTTAAAATCCTAACTAAAATCCTCGCGTTACGGCTTAATAAGGGAATTAGCTCCATAGTGGGGATAGATCAGACGAGTTTTATTCCGGGTCGCTCTGCATACACAAATATTCGTCATTTGTTTACTAACCTTCAGACTCCAAATCCTTCTCCTCTGCCTAGGGTGGTCCTCTCACTCGACACGCAGAAGGCTTTCGACTCTGTGGAGTGACTGTATCTGTTCTATGTACTGGAAAAGTTTGGCTTTGGGAAGGTCTTTCTTACCTGGCCTAAGATTCTGTATGATCGGCCCCTGGCCTGTATTCAGGAGAATGGGGTGGTGTCTAATCCCTTACAAATACATAGGGGAACGCGGCAAGATTTCCCTCTGCCCCCCCTACTTTTTGCGCTCGCCATAGAACCTCTTGCCCAACTGCTGCGAACCTCCTTGGATATCAGTGGTATGTGTGTGGGGACCCTGGAGGAGCGAGTCTCTCTTTATGCAGATGACATATTGCTCTATTTGACTGATCCTCACAACTCACTTATGACGGTACTTAAACTTATTCAAGACTTCATTTTGCACTTCCGGTTCCGGCGCCGTATGCACTAGCGGTGCCTTCTAGCTGCTCCAGCGGCCGGACTCCTAAAACGGCATAAAAACTCCTGCCCTGCCTTCCTGGACGGCCGCATTCAGTCCCCGCCGGCACAGTATCACTGCGGTGCCCGGACAAGCCGCTTCCCCCCTCTCTACATGGAGCGGTTCCTGGAAAAGGCCGCTCCGCGCGTCCCGCCGGGTGCCTCCCAAATCGAGGCCGCGGTCTCGGCCTGCACACCCGGTCCTGCAGATGCGGCGGCCATGGACACTTCCCAGCACCAGGCAGCGATCGCTCAGAAGGTCCCTGCTAGTGTCCCCTCCCTGGATGACCCATCCACAGAACGGATAGCGCTGGCAGTAGTCACATTACTAAACCCCACAATTTCAGCCTCTGTGGAGAAAGCGGTCGCTGCTGGGATGGCCGGCATAAAGAAGGAATTGGAGACTCATTCCCACAGATTGGTGGAGGTGGAAGGCCGCCTTTCCAGTGTGGAAGAAGAATTGTACCAATCCCAGCATACAGAACAGTCCCAGGACAAGTTTAATCGTCTAATTTTGGACAAACTGGAAGATTTGGAGAACAGGGCTAGAAGGAGCAACCTGAGATTCATTGGGGTCCCTGAAAATGTAGCTCCCTCCGCCATTCCTGAACTCTGCGCCAGAAAAATCCCTGCTGCCCTGGGTTTACAGGGCGTGTGCGTGGTAGAGAGGGCTCACAGGATGGGTCTATATTCGGAAGACCGTAAGACCCCTCGCCCCATCATAGCCAAATACTTGAAATATGCGGATAAATCCGCTATTCTTCAGAAATTCCGCCAAACCCCTAACTTCCAGATTGAGGGCATGAAAATTCTAATCTTTGCAGATGACTCAGTAGAGGTTGCAAAAAAGAGAAAAGTGTTTCAAACCGTCTGTTCCCAACTGTTCCAGGAGCACATCAAGTTTACCCTGGCCTATCCGGCGACTTTACGCCTTTGAGCGCCTGATGGCAATCAGCTTTCTTTCCAGGATCCGGAGGAAGTAGAGGCCTTTATCCGCTCCCTACATCCCGGCGAGCAGGGTCCATCATCGACAACAGCTAAGGCCCTCCCATTCTCCAGATCCATGGTTCCACGGAGCCCCAGGAAAGAGTCTCCCAAACGGCAGAGGTACTCGGATGTGGTGAGCTCTGGTCGCAATGTCCCACCTCGTTGATCCTTCTCCACATTGAAAGCCTTGGTTTATTTTTTTGAGCTATGGTTTGTCCCGGGGCTGCTATCCTCTGGACTTTTGGTCCGGGGAGTCTCTCGTGGGCGATCTGGTATTGTTATCTGATTTTATATACTGTTTAGTTGCTTACATGTATGCTGTTCGTTTTACATTTTATTTCCTCCACAAATGTTCCATATTTGTACTTCTCTTCTTTCGTATGTGTGTGTACTGTGGCCGATATATCTCCTTATCCAGGCCTGACACCCGTCATCCCTACTTGATGGATGCTTCACGTGGGTATCACCTGAACCTCCTCTTTTCTTGGCGGAGTCTGCGCCTGGGGAGCGGCGCTCCACAGTATACGCATGCGGAAAAAAGTGAAGTTCCTCTATTTTAGTGATCGTTCTCATCATTGTGTTGTTTCTCGTTGGTTCCATCCAGTTTTCCCACCCTCATCCCTCCCCATCCATCCCTCACGGTGGTCGTTTGTACCCCTCAGTTTCCTTCCATTGTCCGGTACCTATCAGTCGGCTGTTGAACTCAATTCTGCTGGGCGCTGTCACATCGCCCCTCCGGGACTGGTAAGCCCCATCTCTGTTTTTTCTGCCACACGCCATCACCCCCCCTTTCTATGGTAGTCGTTACGTGGAATGTAAAGGGTCTTCGATCCCCAAATAAGAGGATGAAAGTCTTGCGCCACCTCAAACGTCTCAGGGCAGACATCGCTCTTATTCAGGAATCGCATCTTTCAGCAGACGATATGAAACGCATGGAAAAGTTATGGGTAGGGAAAGTCATTGGCTCGGCCGCCTCGGGCCGCAAGGCCGGAGTGCTGATTCTTCTCCATAGGCGTCTCCCAGTGGAGGTGTTATCCACTGATGCAGACTCTGAAGGCCGTTATGTCTCCGCACACATACGCCTTTATAACAAGGAACTCGTTATATCTAATGTGTATGCCCCTAACGTGATTGATCACTCCTTTTATGCTGCTATTTCCGCGCGCATCCTGACCCTTCCCCATGTCCCTCGCATTCTTGGCGGTGATTTTAATGCTGTGCTGGATCCTGTTTTAGACAGATCCTCATCCAAATTGACCTCCTGGTCTAATGCTATTTCTAATCCCACTCCATTGGCGTCGGTAATTGAATCTCTGGCACTCACTGATGTATGGCGGCACTCCCATCCCGCAGATCGGGAATACACCTTCTACTCCCATCCCCACAAAATTTTTACAAGAATAGATTATCTCTTTAGCACGGATTCTCTCCTGCCAATACTTAAGGATGCCACCATCCATGACATAGCGATCTCGGACCATGCTCCGGTCGCTGTTTCCCTTGAACTCTCAGGAGCTCCATCCACCCCCCTCATTTGGCGTTTTTCCTCATACCTGAAAAATAACGCGGATTTTGTATCCTACTTAGAACGCGCCTGGGAGGAATACTTCTCGTCCAACTCGGCCCACAAGACTTCCCCGCACCTATTTTGGGAAACAGGTAAAGCCTTCATGAGGGGCCGTATTATTTCTTACGCGGCGGGCTTCAAGCAACACGCTAATAGCGGCTATAAAGCGGCAAGCGAAACACTACGGGTAGCTCAGCGGAATTTACTGTTGGCAGATACTCCTGCGGCTAGGAAAGCTTGGTTGGAGGCCAAAACAAGTTTTGACTCTTGGGCTGAAAAACGAGAACAAATTGATAGGGCTTATCTCTCTGCGACCTTGCACAAGTTCGGCAATAAAGCGGGCAAGCTGTTGGCGAGGTTGTGCAAGGGCCCAGTTTCATCTACACATATTGGCTCCCTGCGGGATAATACGGGTTCGGTTGATTCAACTCCTCAGGGCGTACAACATATTATGTGGGCCTTTTACTCCTCCCTGTATGCCCCTGATCCTGTGGACGCCTCAGTGGGAGATCTTTTTCTGGAGAAAAAGGGGAAAGATCCCCTTGAACCGGGGTCGTACTGTCCTATTTCTCTATTGAACCTGGACGTAAAAATCCTCTCGAAAATCACTGCCTCCCGCCTCGCCCTTATCATGCCCTCCCTAATCCACCCGGCTCAATCGGGCTTCACAAAAGGAAGATCGGCCGCAGCCAATATTAGAAAAGTTGTGCTAACCCTAGACCAAGCCCGCCTCCATCCTGATCAGGACACTGCCATAGTTACCTTAGATGCCGAGAAGGCCTTTGACAATGTTAATTTTGCCTGGCTGACTAAAGTTTTATCTGTCATGGGTTTCCAGGGCCCTTTTGTCAACCTTCTCGGATCTATGTATGCAGCCCCTGTAGCTAGGCTGCGTGTAGGTAACACCCTCACGGACGAATTCTGCCTATACAAGGGTACCCGTCAGGGGTGCCCCCTTTCCCCGCTTTTGTTCAACCTGGCAATTGAGCCCCTTTCACGTTACTTGTTGACCAAAGCTCCCCTTCACGGTATACAGATTAGATCCCAAGAACTACGTATATCCCTATTCGCCGACGATATTTTGTTATTTACCTCAAACCCCACTGCGGATATACCTGTGATTATCTCCATTTTCGATAGTTTCAAAAAATGCTCAGGTTTACGCATTAATTTCTCCAAGAGCGAAATTCTTCCATTGGGGGGAACTGGGAAACGAGCCTGGGAAACTACCTCCCCGTTTATGATAGCTTCCAGCTATATAACCTACTTGGGCATCAAAATAGGCAGAACTCCTTCTACGATATATATGTTAAATTACCCCCCCCCCCATGTTCTCCAAAATACAGAGAGAATTGGAAAACTGGATGGAATTGCCGCTGTCGCTTCTGGGTCGATGCCATTTGATCAAGATGGTCAGCTTTGCTCGCCTATTGTACTTATTACAGACCCTCCCCTTACTGATTAAGCACAAGGATGCACAGGCCCTTGATCGTGCTTTCTCTCGCTTTCTCTGGAAGGGGAAGAGGCTCCGTATATCACTTCAAAAACTCTGTCAGGCGCGACGCTGGCATCAACTTCCCTAATCTAAGATTGTATAATCTGTCTTGCTTATGTAGAGTTGCCTTGAATTGGATCTCTCAGACTTCCCACTATTCTAATTTTGTCTTGGAGTCTCAGATGTCCAGCCCTTTTTCGTTAACTGCTCTTCTCCATACTAAATGGGCACAAATGCGACCAGAGCTCAGGCATAATCTGCTACTTAGGGACACGATCATTGCTTGGAGGGAAGTGCGTAAACTCCTAAAGTTGCCTCTGTTCTTTTCTAAATTCCTCCCGATACGGGGGAACCCCAACTTCCCTCCAGGACTTGCACGGGTCTGCTGCGATTTGCTGACCTATGTGATCTTCAGACTGGACTTCCTTACTCTCTTCAGGCCATCACGGCCAAATATGCCCTTCAAGATATGGACCACTTCTACCTGGCCCAATGCCAACACTTTATCCGCTCTACACCGGGGAGGCCTGGGGACAGATTCAAGCCGTCCCTTATCGACCGTCTGGTTGAGTCTGGAAACTTCAGTATCTCGGGAATTTATAAGCCTTGGATTGGATCTCTCAGACTTCCCACTATTCTAATTTTGTCTTGGAGTCTCAGATGTCCAGCCCTTTTTCGTTAACTGCTCTTCTCCATACTAAATGGGCACAAATGCGACCAGAGCTCAGGCATAATCTGCTACATAGGGACACGATCATTGCTTGGAGGGAAGTGCGTAAACTCCTAAAGTTGCCTCTGTTCTTTTCTAAATTCCTCCCGATACGGGGGAACCCCAACTTCCCTCCAGGACTTGCACGGGTCTGCTGCGATTTGCTGACCTATGTGATCTTCAGACTGGACTTCCTTACTCTCTTCAGGCCATCACGGCCAAATATGCCCTTCAAGATATGGACCACTTCTACCTGGCCCAATGCCAACACTTTATCCGCTCTACACCGGGGAGGCCTGGGGACAGATTCAAGCCGTCCCTTATCGACCGTCTGGTTGAGTCTGGAAACTTCAGTATCTCGGGAATTTATAAGCCCCTTCTAGAGACTTGTCCTCCAGTGTTGTTCACCTCTACTGCCTCCAATTGGCTTAAGGACCTCCCTGGGGAAAATGTCTTGCCTAATATCGTCAGCGGTCTTCGCACTACTCTTGGGATCACGCCTAATGAGGCCTGGAGAGAGACACAGTTGAAAATATTCCACCGCTCCCACATACCGCTTCTATCCGACAAAGACAATCCCGCAGCTACTAAATGTCCTCTATGTTCTGTCGAGCGACCGTCTCTCTTTCATAAGTTCTGGTCCTGCCCCCGGATTTCCTTGTTTTGGGACCGCCTTTTGGCTTTCATCACAGACGTCACCCACTCTATTGTTCCTAAAGACCCTTTACTCCTCCTCTTCGGATATTGGGACAAACGTCTGCAAAACTGGTCAGGGGCATCCCCCTCCCCACACCGCTTGTGGATCCTTACGTGCCTTTTAGTGGCGAGGAGGACTATCCTGACCCAATGGATCTCTGCTACACCACCCTCAATATCTCGGGTTCACTCGGAGCTTGCCACCCTTCTGTCTCTTGATCGTCTCAACACTGACTTTTCGTCACAAACCTCCCGGAAGTCCTTCTACCGCAAATGGTCTCGTTTTCTCACAACCACTCTCAAAGACTCGGAACTGTCCACGGACACTATCTCCTTTAGCTATGGCAATCCGCCCACAGTCACCACCTTGAGGCCATCTCCCCTAGGTCACGGGTCGTTGAGTTCCGATCCGGGGACCCCCCTCCCCCCTGTGCCCCCCCCCCCCCTATTTTCTCCACTGTATGTTAAATGAAAAATGTCTTTTGGTTTTCTGTATCAAGCATTCCGTTTTCTTTGTTTGATGCAAAATTTTAAATAAAAAAATAAATTAAAAAAAAGACTTTGTTTTATTCTCCGGTTTTCGGGTCAACTGGTCTAAATCCAGTTTGTTTCCGGAGGACATGGACACCCCTCTTTCTCTGCCTGAGGGTTGCCCCTTACGGTTCACGTTCTCCTTCCGGTATTTAGGTGTCCAGGTTCAGCAGCCCCTGTCTCTGTACCTGACCAATATTCTTCTCCCCTGCTTGGTTCTTTTTAAATCCAAGTTGGAGCATTGGAAGCATCTGCCTCTAGCTCTGACCGGTAGGGTAAATTTGTTTAAAATGGTTATGCTGCCCAAGTTCTTATACATTATGGCCAACTCCCCGGTGTTTATACCGAAAAAATTTTTGTACTAAGATTCTGTATGATCGGCCCCTGGCCTGTATTCAGGAGAATGGGGTGGTGTCTAATCCCTTACAAATACATAGGGGAACGCGGCAAGATTTCCCTCTGCCCCCCCCTACTTTTTGCGCTCGCCATAGAACCTCTTGCCCAACTGCTGCGAACCTCCTTGGATATCAGTGGTATGTGTGTGGGGACCCTGGAGGAGCGAGTCTCTCTTTATGCAGATGACATATTGCTCTATTTGACTGATCCTCACAACTCACTTATGACGGTACTTAAACTTATTCAAGACTTCATTTTGCACTTCCGGTTCCGGCGCCGTATGCACTAGCGGTGCCTTCTAGCTGCTCCAGCGGCCGGACTCCTAAAACGGCATAAAAACTCCTGCCCTGCCTTCCTGGACGGCCGCATTCAGTCCCCGCCGGCACAGTATCACTGCGGTGCCCGGACAAGCCGTTTCCCCCCTCTCTACATGGAGCGGTTCCTGGAAAAGGCCGCTCCGCGCGTCCCGCCGGGTGCCTCCCAAATCAAGGCCGCGGTCTCGGCCTGCACACCCGGTCCTGCAGATGCGGCGGCCATGGACACTTCCCAGCACCAGGCAGCGATCGCTCAGAAGGTCCCTGCTAGTGTCCCCTCCCTGGATGACCCATCCACAGAACGGATAGCGCTGGCAGTAGTCACATTACTAAACCCCACAATTTCAGCCTCTGTGGAGAAAGCGGTCGCTGCTGGGATGGCCGGCATAAAGAAGGAATTGGAGACTCATTCCCACAGATTGGTGGAGGTGGAAGGCCGCCTTTCCAGTGTGGAAGAAGAATTGTACCAATCCCAGCATACAGAACAGTCCCAGGACAAGTTGAATCGTCTAATTTTGGACAAACTGGAAGATTTGGAGAACAGGGCTAGAAGGAGCAACCTGAGATTCATTGGGGTCCCTGAAAATGTAGCTCCCTCCGCCATTCCTGAACTCTGCGCCAGAAAAATCCCTGCTGCCCTGGGTTTACAGGGCGTGTGCGTGGTAGAGAGGGCTCACAGGATGGGTCTATATTCGGAAGACCGTAAGACCCCTCGCCCCATCATAGCCAAATACTTGAAATATGCGGATAAATCCGCTATTCTTCAGAAATTCCGCCAAACCCCTAACTTCCAGATTGAGGGCATGAAAATTCTAATCTTTGCAGATGACTCAGTAGAGGTTGCAAAAAAGAGAAAAGTGTTTCAAACCGTCTGTTCCCAACTGTTCCAGGAGCACATCAAGTTTACCCTGGCCTATCCGGCGACTTTACGCCTTTGAGCGCCTGATGGCAATCAGCTTTCTTTCCAGGATCCGGAGGAAGTAGAGGCCTTTATCCGCTCCCTACATCCCGGCGAGCAGGGTCCATCATCGACAACAGCTAAGGCCCTCCCATTCTCCAGATCCATGGTTCCACGGAGCCCCAGGAAAGAGTCTCCCAAACGGCAGAGGTACTCGGATGTGGTGAGCTCTGGTCGCAATGTCCCACCTCGTTGATCCTTCTCCACATTGAAAGCCTTGGTTTATTTTTTTGAGCTATGGTTTGTCCCGGGGCTGCTATCCTCTGGACTTTTGGTCCGGGGAGTCTCTCGTGGGCGATCTGGTATTGTTATCTGATTTTATATACTGTTTAGTTGCTTACATGTATGCTGTTCGTTTTACATTTTATTTCCTCCACAAATGTTCCATATTTGTACTTCTCTTCTTTCGTATGTGTGTGTACTGTGGCCGCTATATCTCCTTATCCAGGCCTGACACCCGTCATCCCTACTTGATGGATGCTTCACGTGGGTATCACCTGAACCTCCTCTTTTCTTGGCGGAGTCTGCGCCTGGGGAGCGGCGCTCCACAGTATACGCATGCGGAAAAAAGTGAAGTTCCTCTATTTTAGTGATCGTTCTCATCATTGTGTTGTTTCTCGTTGGTTCCATCCAGTTTTCCCACCCTCATCCCTCCCCATCCATCCCTCACGGTGGTCGTTTGTACCCCTCAGTTTCCTTCCATTGTCCGGTACCTATCAGTCGGCTGTTGAACTCAATTCTGCTGGGCGCTGTCACATCGCCCCTCCGGGACTGGTAAGCCCCATCTCTGTTTTTTCTGCCACACGCCATCACCCCCCCTTTCTATGGTAGTCGTTACGTGGAATGTAAAGGGTCTTCGATCCCCAAATAAGAGGATGAAAGTCTTGCGCCACCTCAAACGTCTCAGGGCAGACATCGCTCTTATTCAGGAATCGCATCTTTCAGCAGACGATATGAAACGCATGGAAAAGTTATGGGTAGGGAAAGTCATTGGCTCGGCCGCCTCGGGCCGCAAGGCCGGAGTGCTGATTCTTCTCCATAGGCGTCTCCCAGTGGAGGTGTTATCCACTGATGCAGACTCTGAAGGCCGTTATGTCTCCGCACACATACGCCTTTATAACAAGGAACTCGTTATATCTAATGTGTATGCCCCTAACGTGATTGATCACTCCTTTTATGCTGCTATTTCCGCGCGCATCCTGACCCTTCCCCATGTCCCTCGCATTCTTGGCGGTGATTTTAATGCTGTGCTGGATCCTGTTTTAGACAGATCCTCATCCAAATTGACCTCCTGGTCTAATGCTATTTCTAATCCCACTCCATTGGCGTCGGTAATTGAATCTCTGGCACTCACTGATGTATGGCGGCACTCCCATCCCGCAGATCGGGAATACACCTTCTACTCCCATCCCCACAAAATTTTTACAAGAATAGATTATCTCTTTAGCACGGATTCTCTCCTGCCAATACTTAAGGATGCCACCATCCATGACATAGCGATCTCGGACCATGCTCCGGTCGCTGTTTCCCTTGAACTCTCAGGAGCTCCATCCACCCCCCTCATTTGGCGTTTTTCCTCATACCTGAAAAATAACGCGGATTTTGTATCCTACTTAGAACGCGCCTGGGAGGAATACTTCTCGTCCAACTCGGCCCACAAGACTTCCCCGCACCTATTTTGGGAAACAGGTAAAGCCTTCATGAGGGGCCGTATTATTTCTTACGCGGCGGGCTTCAAGCAACACGCTAATAGCGGCTATAAAGCGGCAAGCGAAACACTACGGGTAGCTCAGCGGAATTTACTGTTGGCAGATACTCCTGCGGCTAGGAAAGCTTGGTTGGAGGCCAAAACAAGTTTTGACTCTTGGGCTGAAAAACGAGAACAAATTGATAGGGCTTATCTCTCTGCGACCTTGCACAAGTTCGGCAATAAAGCGGGCAAGCTGTTGGCGAGGTTGTGCAAGGGCCCAGTTTCATCTACACATATTGGCTCCCTGCGGGATAATACGGGTTCGGTTGATTCAACTCCTCAGGGCGTACAACATATTATGTGGGCCTTTTACTCCTCCCTGTATGCCCCTGATCCTGTGGACGCCTCAGTGGGAGATCTTTTTCTGGAGAAAAAGGGGAAAGATCCCCTTGAACCGGGGTCGTACTGTCCTATTTCTCTATTGAACCTGGACGTAAAAATCCTCTCGAAAATCACTGCCTCCCGCCTCGCCCTTATCATGCCCTCCCTAATCCACCCGGCTCAATCGGGCTTCACAAAAGGAAGATCGGCCGCAGCCAATATTAGAAAAGTTGTGCTAACCCTAGACCAAGCCCGCCTCCATCCTGATCAGGACACTGCCATAGTTACCTTAGATGCCGAGAAGGCCTTTGACAATGTTAATTTTGCCTGGCTGACTAAAGTTTTATCTGTCATGGGTTTCCAGGGCCCTTTTGTCAACCTTCTCGGATCTATGTATGCAGCCCCTGTAGCTAGGCTGCGTGTAGGTAACACCCTCACGGACGAATTCTGCCTATACAAGGGTACCCGTCAGGGGTGCCCCCTTTCCCCGCTTTTGTTCAACCTGGCAATTGAGCCCCTTTCACGTTACTTGTTGACCAAAGCTCCCCTTCACGGTATACAGATTAGATCCCAAGAACTACGTATATCCCTATTCGCCGACGATATTTTGTTATTTACCTCAAACCCCACTGCGGATATACCTGTGATTATCTCCATTTTCAATAGTTTCAAAAAATGCTCAGGTTTACGCATTAATTTCTCCAAGAGCGAAATTCTTCCATTGGGGGGAACTGGGAAACGAGCCTGGGAAACTACCTCCCCGTTTATGATAGCTTCCAGCTATATAACCTACTTGGGCATCAAAATAGGCAGAACTCCTTCTACGATATATATGTTAAATTACCCCCCCCCCCCATGTTCTCCAAAATACAGAGAGAATTGGAAAACTGGATGGAATTGCCGCTGTCGCTTCTGGGTCGATGCCATTTGATCAAGATGGTCAGCTTTGCTCGCCTATTGTACTTATTACAGACCCTCCCCTTACTGATTAAGCAAAAGGATGCACAGGCCCTTGATCGTGCTTTCTCTCGCTTTCTCTGGAAGGGGAAGAGGCTCCGTATATCACTTCAAAAACTCTGTCAGGCGCGACGCTGGCATCAACTTCCCTAATCTAAGATTGTATAATCTGTCTTGCTTATGTAGAGTTGCCTTGGATTGGATCTCTCAGACTTCCCACTATTCTAATTTTGTCTTGGAGTCTCAGATGTCCAGCCCTTTTTCGTTAACTGCTCTTCTCCATACTAAATGGGCACAAATGCGACCAGAGCTCAGGCATAATCTGCTACTTAGGGACACGATCATTGCTTGGAGGGAAGTGCGTAAACTCCTAAAGTTGCCTCTGTTCTTTTCTAAATTCCTCCCGATACGGGGGAACCCCAACTTCCCTCCAGGACTTGCACGGGTCTGCTGCGATTTGCTGACCTATGTGATCTTCAGACTGGACTTCCTTACTCTCTTCAGGCCATCACGGCCAAATATGCCCTTCAAGATATGGACCACTTCTACCTGGCCCAATGCCAACACTTTATCCGCTCTACACCGGGGAGGCCTGGGGACAGATTCAAGCCGTCCCTTATCAACCGTCTGGTTGAGTCTGGAAACTTCAGTATCTCGGGAATTTATAAGCCCCTTCTAGAGACTTGTCCTCCAGTGTTGTTCACCTCTACTGCCTCCAATTGGCTTAAGGACCTCCCTGGGGAAAATGTCTTGCCTAATATCGTCAGCGGTCTTCGCACTACTCTTGGGATCACGCCTAATGAGGCCTGGAGAGAGACACAGTTGAAAATATTCCACCGCTCCCACATACCGCTTCTATCCGACAAAGACAATCCCGCAGCTACTAAATGTCCTCTATGTTCTGTCGAGCGACCGTCTCTCTTTCATAAGTTCTGGTCCTGCCCCCGGATTTCCTTGTTTTGGGACCGCCTTTTGGCTTTCATCACAGACGTCACCCACTCTATTGTTCCTAAAGACCCTTTACTCCTCCTCTTCGGATATTGGGACAAACGTCTGCAAAACTGGTCAGGGGCATCCCCCTCCCCACACCGCTTGTGGATCCTTACGTGCCTTTTAGTGGCGAGGAGGACTATCCTGACCCAATGGATCTCTGCTACACCACCCTCAATATCTCGGGTTCACTCGGAGCTTGCCACCCTTCTGTCTCTTGATCGTCTCAACACTGACTTTTCGTCACAAACCTCCCGGAAGTCCTTCTACCGCAAATGGTCTCGTTTTCTCACAACCACTCTCAAAGACTCGGAACTGTCCACGGACACTATCTCCTTTAGCTATGGCAATCCGCCCACAGTCACCACCTTGAGGCCATCTCCCCTAGGTCACGGGTCGTTGAGTTCCGATCCGGGGACCCCCCTCCCCCCTGTGCCCCCCCCCTAGTTTCTCCACTGTATGTTAAATGAAAAATGTCTTTTGGTTTTCTGTATCAAGCATTCCGTTTTCTTTGTTTGATGCAAAATTTTAAATAAAAAAATAAATTAAAAAAAAGACTTTGTTTTATTCTCCGGTTTTCGGGTCAACTGGTCTAAATCCAGTTTGTTTCCGGAGGACATGGACACCCCTCTTTCTCTGCCTGAGGGTTGCCCCTTACGGTTCACGTTCTCCTTCCGGTATTTAGGTGTCCAGGTTCAGCAGCCCCTGTCTCTGTACCTGACCAATATTCTTCTCCCCTGCTTGGTTCTTTTTAAATCCAAGTTGGAGCATTGGAAGCATCTGCCTCTAGCTCTGACCGGTAGGGTAAATTTGTTTAAAATGGTTATGCTGCCCAAGTTCTTATACATTATGGCCAACTCCCCGGTGTTTATACCGAAAAAATTTTCTGTGAAACTTGACTCCCTCATTTCCAAGTTCCTGTGGTACCCAAAGGCACCTAGACTTTCCATTGCTACGCTTCAGCAGCCGGTGGCGATGGGGGCCTTGCTCTCCCGAACCTGTGCCTATATTATTATGCAGCACAGCTGGTACATATTCATGGATGGCTCTTCCCTCAGAGGGGCAATGCGGCTACGGCGAGGCTGCAGTAGTTTCCTCATATGAGACGCTTGCTAATCTTATTTACCGACGCAGCGTTGCCGCCTTTGAGGGTATAGCACTTTTAGAATCCTCCCTTAAGATTTATATTAGGTGTGAAACTTTGTTATCGGTATCACCGGAACTCTTTTCTCCAAATCAGCCTCTATGGTGTAATCCTAGTCTACCTCATTTTTCTGCATCTCAGGATGCTGTTCAATGGGCAGGGAAAGGCCTCAAGTATAATTGTTATTTTAACGGTATCAGCCAAATGATCAGACCAGTGGTAATGTGCAATTTATACTTTACTTAATGAAAACCAATGTAGATTACACAGGAGATCATGTGGCAAAACAGAAATATGAGGAAGGGGGAAACAGTCATAAAACATGTGAAAACAAGTATATTGCAGTTCTACTAATGGCCACTAGATGGCAGCAGAGTGCTCTGAGTTCAGTTTACTGATAGGATAGAGAGCTGAAGATTTCTCACTAGTTCCAAGATGATAATCATTCATTCAGCAGACTGTGAGCTGAGGGGATTTCCTGCTGGCACAGACTTCACACTGGCACTGCTGATGCAGACTTCGGTCAGGAGGCTCTGGGGGCCGTAGATAGGACCACCCCGCTGCTTGGACAGCTTCTCTACAATCACTGTAACAGAGTCCTCTCCAGTGACTGAGGCTTGGATAGATGCTGCGTGCTCTTTTGCTCACTGCTGGTGGCCCACACACCAGACTGATCAAATGAGGACTCAGAACCAGGGGACAGCTCACTTGCCCAGTCACTGCTGTCCCATCAGGCAGGATCTCTCTGAGCACAGGAAGCTGGGCGGAGCTGGCATTTATACTCCCTGGGCATGTCCAGGAACTCAGGGGATGCTGGGAGCTCAGAGGATTGTGGGGAATTGAGTTAAAGGGACTTGCACCTGCATCTGGATAAAGGGGCACACCACTACATACTCACCAACTGTTTGAGGGAGGGACTTTTAAGATGTTTCAGCAATTTCGGATGGACTTCCGGATACCCGACTCCTGGCATTACCGTTATCTCCAATTACGGCACGTGGCCATTGCCCAATTTGGGCCTGGCACTGTCTTTCTTGGCAACTCTCCTCTGGAAAAGGAGTTGTTGCAGGATGTGCATACCAAATTAACTAGCTCCTACTATAGTGTTCTGATTAGCAGTGTGCCATCTAGATTGGATGTTATTAGGGCCGGGTGGACAAAAAACATCCCGGATCTCTCAGACGATGACTGAGAGGAGTTGTTGGAGGTGTATTTTAAGACTCCAATATCTGATACAGCTACGTATTTTTCATAGAGCCTACTATACACCTTATAGGTTGTTTTTGATGAAACAGAAACCCACCCCGGAGTGTCATAAATGTTGTGGGGCGCATGGGGACTTGCTTCACATGTTGTGGGGCTGTACAAAAATCAGGCCTTTTTGGTCTCTGGTTACCCACTTCATCTCCACGTCTCTGGGCCTACCTAATGTCTGTAACCTCAAATGGTGTATATTGTGGATTCTCAGAGAAGTTGATCTTTGGTCTCACCAAAAACAATTCCTTAGACTCCTGTTGTTTTATGCCACGAAGACCGTGGTGATGCAGTGGGTACATACTGATAGGATCTCAATTGATCTCTGGAAAAATCGAATTAATCAAGTTCTACCCTTATACAAACTGACATATGAAGCCAGAGGCTACCCGGAGAAATTTATAAAGCTTTGGGGTGGATGGGTTGACCAGGCTGACATTTGTAGCTCCGCTCTGGTTTAACTGAGTGGGGCGCGTTCAGTACTGACTACCATTTACTACTACAGCTGAGTTTCTTGTATTGAGTTGATTGGAACTAAGATGTTGTGTCATGCCACTGTCTATATTGACTAATGTTGGATCTTTCTTTTTTGTTTGTTTTGTTTCCTGTTTTCTAATGTTCATAGATATGTGATTCAGCTTTCATTTCACTTTTGTCATATATTTGCATGGTCTGTGGTGATTTTCGCAGATGCAGTGTACTTTGTTTTATTGTGATATAGCTATGCTTCTTTGTTTGTCTGACAAAACTCAATAAAAATGAAGTTTAAAAAAAAAATGTACAATCAGTATTCATTTATATTCTCAATAAATAAATGAATATTCAACAAATATACATAATGTGCAGAAAATTGTGCTAAGTGTCCATAGTGAACTCTTCAAAAAGTGTTTCCTTTTGTAGTAAAGTCCTTTATATCATATATTAACCACTTCCCGCCCACCCTATAGGCGTTTTACATTGGGAAAGTGGTTGCATTATCCTGACTGGACGTCATATGACGGCGGCAAGATAATGCGCTCTGCGCGCCCCCCAGGGGCGCACAGAGTGGCGATCGGTGATGCGGCGTGTCAGTCTGAATCACCACATCTCCAATCTCGGTAAAGAGCCTACTGACGTAGGCTCTTTATCATGTGACCAGCTGTGTCCAATCACGGCTGGTCACATAGTAAACAGGAAGAGCCGTTGATCGGCTTTCCTCAATACGTGCCTGACAGGCACGAGTAAAGGAGCGCCTATCTGCGGCTCTCCTGACAGGGGGGGGTCGGCACTGGTAATCAGATCATTGATTACCAGTGCAGACCCTTGGGGGGGGGGTGCCACTAGAACCACCAGGGATGCCCACCCATGACCCCAGGGATGCCCACCCATGACCCCAGGGATGCCCACTATGGCCACCAGGGATGGCAATCAGGGCTCAGGGAGCCCCCAAGTGCCCTCCCCATCAGTGCTGCCCGCCAGTGCCCTCCCAACAGTGCTGCCCACCAGTGCCCATCATTGCCATCTATCAGTGCCACCCACCAGTGCCCATTATTGCCCACCAGTGCTACCTATCAGTGCCCATTAGTGCCCACCAGTGCCGCCCGTCAGTGCCCATAAGTGCCCATCAGTGCCGCCTATCAGTGCCCAATTAGTGCCCATCAGTGCCGCCTATCAGTGCCCATCAGTGCCACCTATCAGTACGCATCAATGTCGCCTATCAGTGCCCAGCAGTGCCGCCTATCAGTGCCCACCAATGCTGCATATCAGTGCTACCTATCAGTGCCGCCTATCAGTGCCGCCTATCAGTGCCACCCATCAGTGCCACCCCATTAGTGCCACCCCATCAGTGCCTCCTCATCAGTGACTGTCAGTGCAGTCTCATCAGTGCTCATCAGTGCAGAAAAAAACTTATTTATTTACAAAACTGTATAACATAAAACAAAAAAACGTTTTTTTTTTCAAACTTTTCGGTCTTTTTTTATTTGTTTAGCAAAAAATAAAAAACCTTGCGGTGATCAAATACCACAAAAAGAAAGCTCTATTTGTGGGAGGAAAATGACATAAATTTGGTTTAGGTACAGTGTTGCATGACCGCGCAATTGTCATTCAAAATGCAACAGCGCTAAAAGGTGAAAATTGGCCTGGGCAGGAAGGGGGTGAAATTGCCCTGTATTGAAGTGGTTAAGATCCTCCACCAGAATTCAAGTGCACAGTGGTGCTCTTCCGTGATGACACCTATATATGCACTAACTGCTCATCTCCAACTAAAATCAGCAAAGCCTGTAGGTATTGGGAATTGGAAGACTTGTAATCTTCCTGTGTGTGCTCTGTTTTTCTTTCCACAGGGTTTAGTAGAGAAATGGGAAGCTATTTACCTTTAAACTTTAGACTTTAAACAGTCCTAATGGCTCCAGATCATATGTAAAAAAAAGGGGCCATCATGGTGTAGTATATCATAAACTTTATTTGTAAAATTATACATCTACTCACATTTAAGTATGATATCCAGCAATTTCATGTCCCGATATGTCACTTGCGGTATCTTGTAAACGTCCTATGCGTTACGTCACGAGTCATGTGACTTCCTCAGGAGATACAAGAGCATGTAGAGACATATATTAAATAGTGTGTAAGACGGAAATGGCCAAGTGGACATCTTTGAAAATTTAACCCGACAGCACTATGTCATGTCTTTAATCAGCTTCATATATACTTCAATATGGGACGAGCCAAGCATTCCGGCGGCCATATTACTGTAGTCCAAGTTTTAATATTATAAGTATATATGTTTATCCATCATTCAGTAAGAGATATATATGTACATACTATAGATTAATCCCTCTGGAAAATCAATTAAAAATATTAATAAAAATATTAATAAAAATAAATATATATTTAATGAAAAGAGGAGTAGATAAAATTAAGGTCGAGACGTGAACCCCAATACACAATACATGATTCAGAGAGAGGGGCTATAAAAAAGAGGAGATGTGTACCCCAATACACAATTATTTCTAATGCTTCCTTATGGAAATTCCAAAAAAATATTTAAAAAAATATTTTTTAAGAAAAAAGTAGATAATATATATTTATTGAGATATTTAAAAAAATATTAAATAGGCTATATGTTGGAATCCATAAATAAATAATTCAGAGAGAGGGACTTTATATAGGAGGAGACAAGAACCCCAAATAGATTTTTATAGATCCACTGTATAAGAGAAAAATAAAATATAATAATTTATCAAATATATAAATGATTAAAATATGAATATGTTAAAAATCAACGATCAAACAGTTCAGGTCGAACTCTACATTCAGGCCTGTAGGTGTGAAAGTATTAATTCTAAAAATCCATTGGGATTCTAATTGACTCAAAGTACATATTTTATGGCTGCCTCTCCAATGTCTTTTGTAGGGTTCTATACCCCAACATTTCAGTTGAGAAGGGTCTCTTTGGTGGACCTCAACAAAGTGCTTTGAAACACTATGCTTATCGTAGCCTCTTAGTATATTTTGTACATGCTCCTTAATTCTTATCCGGAGTAATATTTTGTCACGGCCTATATATTGTAAGCCGCAGCTACATTCAAGTGCATACACAGCCCCTTCTGTGTTACAACTTATGAAGTCTTTAAACCCAAAGGAGGATCCATTACGTGAAGATTTAAATTTGAATACGTTCTCATTAGGACTCTTGGTTCTCACACATGCGTAGCATCCTTTGCACAGGAAGAATCCTTTTCCAGTAAAAAAAGAGAACATCTTACGTGGTGGATCTTATACTGTCTTAACTATTCTGTTTCTTAGAGTCAGAGCCTTCTTATATACAAATTTAGGTTGCTGTGGTAGTACACTTTGGATATGTTTATCTATTGTTAAAATATGCCATTTCCACTTTTCTATGTTGTACATTATAATCCAGAATAATAGGGACCAAATCCATATAAATCCCATTTTTTTCTTTCTCCTTCATTAGTTTAGTCCTATGTATGTTTTCCACTTCTTGTATTTTCTCTTCAATATATATATTTTTTTTATCATAGCCTTTATTAACAAATCTTTGTCCCACTACCTTTGGAGATAGAAAAAAGATAACACTATACTAGTGTTATTCTCAAAAAAGATTCTCAAAAAAGAAGATTATATCAAGGAACTGGATTGTATTGTAAATGATGAAGATACATATGTTAAATTACCTGGAAATCCTACAAATAAATTGAAAGCCAAAATGATACAGTGGATTAATAAAGGGATGAAAAAGGGCCTCCTGAACAAAAAATAAGGAAAATACCTGAATATTAAAGCCCCTCGTATGCCGGTGATATATCAAATCCCCAAGATTCATAAAAATCTACAGCAGCCACCGGGAAGACCCATAATCAGTGGCATAGAATCTTTATATGCTAGGATGGGTGAATATTTGGATACATTTTTTCAGCCTATAGCTGCTATTGGAAAATCCTTTTTAAAGGATACCAAGGAAACATTAACCTCACTAGTGGACATAAATATCACCGAAAACACAATATTGGCATTGATCGATGTGGAATCATTATATACGAACATCAGACAGAAGGATGCATCAAGGGCTATCAAATGGGCCTTAGAAAAATACACCAATTTAAAGGAACCACAAAGAGATTTCCTATTGGAAGGCCTGAATATGGCTATGTCAAATCACCATTTTTGGTATAAGAATGAGTACTATAACCAAATAAAGGGTGTAGCTATGGGAGCACGTTATGCTCCCAGCGTAGCAAATATATTTTTAGCCAAATGGGAAGAGGAGGATATCTACTCAAAACTTCCACAACAACTGAAGTATTACCGCCGATATCTTGATGATATCTTGGTTGTGTGGGAAGGATCGCAAGAATCCCTGGAACATTTCTTCAAGAAAATGAATAAAAACAAATATCAGATCAAATTTACAGGTAATATGGACAAAAATACAGTGCAATTTCTCGACTTGGAGATCTTTAAGCACAACGGCACTTTAAACACCAGAACCTTCTTTAAAAAGGTGGATACTAATGGCTACATCTCTAAGAGGAGTTGCCATCAACCGGCTTGGATACAAGCGATACCAAAAGGGCAATTCACCCGAATTAAAAGGAATTGTACAGATTTAAAAGACTACAATACACAGACAGATAAATTAATAGAAAGATTCAGAGAAAAGGGATACAAAGAGAAAGACCTGAGAATCACACAAAAGAAAATATCCGAATTGAAGAGAGAAGACCTCCTAAAGAATAAGAAGAAAAAGAAGAAAGAAAACCCAAACTTTGAACTAGCTTTTATTACGGGATTCAACACCCAATACAAAGAGGTTGAAAAATGCATAAAGAAAAATTGGCACATCCTATTAAGGGATGACACTTTAAAAACACTCCTCCCAAAGAATCCAAAATTTATTTATAAAAGAGCCCCGGGACTACGGAATATCCTATCAAAAAATGTTCCACACCCACCAAAAAAAACACAAATGTTTTTCGCAAAAAATGGCTTCTATAGGTGCAGAAGATGTAAAGCATGCAGGACAAGCAGATTTAAGAAAAGGATTGAACACAAGTTCTTCTCCACGGATAATCGGGAATTTGAGATTAAAAAATTCATCACCTGTGATACTAGATTTGTTACATACATGTGTACTTGCCCTTGCGGATTAAAATACATCGGACGCACGACCCGCACTTTAGCAATTAGGATAGGAGAACATGTCGATAACATAAAGAAAGGCTTCAAAAAGCACATCCTGTCCAATCACTTCAGAATTTTCCACAACCAAGATCCCTCCCTCCTTTGGTTCTGTGGAATTGACAAAATATTCAGTCATTGGAGAGGCTCAGATATGCGAAAAATGATATCGCAGAACGAAACCGCATGGATCCATAGACTAAAAACATTAAAACCCATGGGGTTAAATGCAGACATAGACCTTAATTGCTTTTTAAATAATTTTTAGGAATTTAATTGAATATATCCCTTGCCTTTAGATAATATATCTCATATTTATATTTTATATATCCATTTTATATATATATTTTTTAATACAAATTATGGATTTTTATATAGATAATATTATTTTAAAAAAATTTATAATGTACACTGTACCTTTTTAATAAGCATATGTCCCTATAAATTAATATCTATGTCCATAAGAATGATAAAATAAAAAATAATTGTTCCTATATATGGCCACTAGATGGAGTTATAGTCCCGAATTACACTAAAAAGAATGTAGGAAAAATTAGATGACCACTAGATGGCGTCAATTTCAATTTTAATTTATAATGTTTTATTAATAAAGATTTAATACTAGATATAAATAGTTTTATAATTGTGGGAAATATATTATGTGTTTTTAAGAATTATTGGATGTGAATTGCTGTTTGTATAATACGGGGAATAGGAATATACCCGGGCGATTTGCAGCAAATGTCAAATACACATAAAATAAAAGGGTCACGTAATAAATCGATACCATCCTGTTAAATATACAGATCGGCACTTAATGTCAATAAAAATAAATGAATGGCGCTACAAAAGCAAAACTAAACACCGGCCAATCATAATAGAGATAGCGATACTTAAGATGTGACTGACAGGGCCAGCATAGACTGCCTGAGGACGCTCGTTAAGCGAAATGCATTGTGGTCAATGCTAACCCGGAAGTAACACACAGAGGCATTCGGAACAGAGGCTGGGATACACATCCACCGCCGCAATACAAAGAAGGGGGAAAGGAGATACAGGGTGCTGCAGATCCCCGGAGAATATCTTCCTAAGACCCAAAAAAACGATTTTGTACTGCCGAATTGCCCAGTGCCAGGAGGGCACAACAAATAGTAAAAGGCTAATTGTCACCTTATAGTGTATGTTTTTTGGAGAATAAAACAGTATTTCACTATTGGAGGCTATTTGTTCTTCTATATCTTTATGTGTATGGGGGGACTATATGGTCCAACTCGAGTAATATAGGAGCCAGAGATCCAAGCAATTGAGGAGAGGTTTGATCCACCCAATAAAGGGATCACAGGCGTTGGGGGTCCTTGTGACCTGCTGCTAGTTGGTAAGAGGCCACGGTTGTCACATCCCAGCACCTGGAGCACTGTGAATGGATTAATAAGAATTCACCAAGCACAATTTTGATTGCATGCTATTGCTTGGACTTTTAAACACTACTTGGAGCACATTTATATATTTATACTTTTTTATATATTCTTATGTGATTTTTTATATATCCTTATGTGATTTTTGTATGGAATTCTTTATATATTTATTTATTGGTACACTGATCCACACCTTTGTGGATTAATTTACTTTGAGAAGCACAAGCACTTCTTAATTGACGGTTGTCACATCCCAGCACCTGGAGCAGGGCCAGATTAACGTAGGGGCTATTGGAGCTGCAGCTCCAGGCCCCTACCTTTATATAGGCCCCGGGTTGGCCATATTCACTGTTACCTCTCTTCTGTCACTTGTAAACACAGAAGTCTGGCTTTTATGCTCGCTTCCCCAGGCAGCTCCCTCAGAACCTCCCCACACAGCACGAAGGCCGGACAAGGAGGGACAGTTGCCGATGCATGGATGTGTTTATGGGCTTCAGAGACAGCATCCCATGTTGAATTAGGCATGCATGGCTGCACCCTTCCTCCTCTGGGTGCATGCCAAGGCACGGCCCTTAAGGCCCTTCAAAATCCTCAACACCAAGCCCATGATGCTCTTAATCCGGCCCTGACCTGGAGCACTGTGAAGGGATTAATAAGAATTCACCAAGCACAATTTTGATTGCATGCTATTGCCTGGACTTTTAAACACTACTTGGAGCACATTTATATATTTATATTTTTATATATTCTTATGTGATTTTTGTATGGAATTCTTTATATATCTATTTATTGGTTCACTGATCCACACCTTTGTGGATTAATTTACTTTGAGAAGCACAAACACTTCTGAATTGAAATTGCACTGGTATGCACTTTTCTTTCTAATTGCACCAATAGTAGATCATATATATATTTGTAGCAATTTTTAATCACATATATTACACTTTAAATCACTTATTAATTTTTATAACACGTGATATATTAAGATTACCAGCGCCTTTTTACCTATGATATATAACACTATACTAGTGTATCTCCCCGCGCCTCGGAAAAGGTTTTGTTTAAATATAAGATAAAGATATAAAAATGTGTAATTAGTGAGATATAAATATAAAAATATATATTGTGTGGCAGCAGCTGTAGATTTAAAATGGATGATAGAAAAATAGCCTAGGCTATATACAGCGCTTGCCGCAGAAAAACAATTAACTTAATGTATCTGAACAATGTTGAAAACTTATCTTTACAGTATAAGTGAAAATACAAATCAATTAAACACATGAAAATTAATAAAAAGTTCCAAGGAATTGATAAATAGATAAATAAGTATTTTCCAGTGGCGATCAATATATGTGAATAACATAAATGTAAAATTCAATAAATAAAGTCTTTTCAAGTGGTGATCAGGTGCAATGTGCTTCGTGCTCAATAAATAAAAGTTTGTGACTTTTGTGACGTGGATTCCTCTTTTCCTGTGGCTTGTGGTAGAAATAAATGACTTACCAGAATTGTTGGGTCCTATGTGCTGTATAGCACTAGGACCTACAGCGCTTGGAGGCCGTTCAGGCCGGATTGGGGATCCCCTTTGTGGATGATCCTGGTTGGATACAGGTTAGGTTCCTCCTTACCCGATCTCGATCCTCAGGATATGGGGTTAAAAGAAAGGCTCCAGATAGTGTATTATCGTTTTTTTTTTTTTTTATAATATTTTATTGAAGGTCGACAAGCAATACATCGAAACATTTGAAACAGGGATAAACAGCAAAAAAAACAGATCAGAACAATGAGAAAACTGTGAATCCTTGAATGACTGCGAAATGCTGTCATCGACACTCCATTACACATTTTATACCTTACAACAATCCCAACTGGGAGAATAGTCGAGCACAGGACAAAATAGCCGGATGGAGAGTAATGTGGGGGGGGGGGGAAGAAAGAGGGACGGGGGGAGGAGAGGGGGGGAGTAGAGGAAAAGGAGAGGGGAGGGGGGATAGGGGGGGAGATAATGAGGAGGAGGGAAGAAAGATTACGATAAAGGAGGAAGAAGGGAGGGGGGGGAAGGAAAAAGAGGAAGGACTATTGCAGAGCGACAAAATATCACAGTAGCGGATGTGTGAGGGTAGGGTGGTCATAGGCGTAGAGAACAGAACGTGGAGACCCAATATGAAAAACCATAAAGATGAACACAAAGGCACTTATAGAAGCACCGCTTTGTTGTCCATATGCAGGAGCCCGACGCTCCATACCTCATGGAATGCTAAGGGGAGGCAGTGTCAGTGAGGGGGGTGAGGTGGGTGAGCCCGTAGCTAGGAGGTAGGCAGACCATTTCCGATGGAATCGGGTATGGGAGGGGAGCCGCAGTTGGTGCAGATCTACCAAGTCCCTTCGTAGAAGTACTTGCAGTTCCCCTTAACGTCCGTGATAGTGGGAGGTTTCTCTGATGTCCAGTGCTTTAAAATGATCCTCCTAGCAATCATCAGACAACTCAAGAGCCAGGGTTTGTGGTGTTGCAGCAGTTTCCTCTGAGGTTTGGGCAGGAGAGGCAGCGTGCCCTGAGTGTCTCCAAAGAGAAGCAGATATACATCCTTGGCAGGAGCAGGTCCAGAGTACGGTTGATGAAGGTCAAGACCCTGTGCCAGAAGAGAGAAACCATGGGGCACAGCCAGAATTTGTGAAGAAGGGAAGGCAAATGATGGTTGCAGAGAGGACAGAGGGATTTGTTAGGGTCTGGGGACCATCGGAGGCAGGGGATGTATGCCCCATGTAAGATTTTAAGTTGTTGCTCCCTCCAAAATTCATTATGCACAAAGAGGCACGTGTCGTTGTATCCTTTCAGAATTCAGGTATGAGTTGACTGGGAAGATAGGACTGTATTCCAGCGAGTAGCCACCTGTGAGGCTACATGGTTATAAAGTTCCAGAGTCAGTGTGGGACAGATGTGTGAGATTTTGTGGGCTCCCCGCCTCACCCAGGAGTCTATAATGGACGGCTTGAAGCGGGCCATGGTCAGGGTATCTAAGGAGCGAATGAAGCTGACACATTGTTGCACATATAGATAATGGCCCCGGGGCAGCAGGGCCGTCGGGTCATACGGCCGCACCATTTGCATTTCTAAATCATAGTTCGTATATCTGGAATTACCCAAGATCCAGTCTAAAGCCCCCCCGAAGGAGGCATGAGAGGTTGTACATCCTTATAACTGGTAGACCTACCCCACCCTTCCATTTCGGAAGGTAGAGCTTGCGCATTGCGATGCGGGAGCATCTACCCTGCCAAATGAAGTTCGATAGAGCACGGTTAAGGCGTTGAATATCTTTATGTTTCAGCAGGATGGGTAACGTTTGCATGGGATATAGTAGTTTAGGAAAACTAGACATTTTAAATAGATGGCACCTGCCCCTGAATGACAGGGGCAGCGACTGCCAGTTTTGGAGTTCAGCTATAATTTTATCTACTACAGGGGTAAAATTTAAAGAGTAGAGGGAAGAAGGGTGTCTCCCTACCCGGATGCCTAGATATGTGATATGGAAGCGAACTATAGAGAACATGGAGCAAGACGCCCAATGCGGTCGATGAGGGGAGCGCAGAGGTAAGACTTCACTTTTGGAGAAATTTATACGCAACCCCGTGCATGAATGGAAGTTAGCAAATAGGGATTGGATCAACGGCAAGTCATGAGCGGGATCAGCCGTGAAGATTAGTACATCATCGGCAAAAAGCGCAGTTCGCAGTTGCTGAGTACCCACAGGAATGCCTCTAAGGTCAGGGTGAAAGGTCAACGTTCTGGAGAGGGGCTCGATAGCCATGTTAAATAGAAGGGGGAGAGAGGGCAGCCCTGCCTGGTGCCCTTGTGGAGTTGGAAAGCTGCCGAGGTGAGGCCAGCCACCATCACTTGCGCCATGGGGGGTACATTTCACGGATTAGGTGAAGGAAGGCACCGGAAAAGCCAAACCTAGTGAGGACCATATCCAGCCAGCGGAAGCTGACATTATCAAAAGCTTTCTCAGCATCCAATGTGACAATGGCAGCATCCGCGGCTGGATTGGCCCCAGCGTATTCCAAGGCAGCGATCACCTTCCTTAGGTTGGAAGTGGCCGACCTCCCCTGGGTGAATCCAGATTGGGCAGGATGAATCAATGACGGTAAAATAGTAGCCAGTCTGTTCGCCACCATCTTTGACAAAAGTTTGGCGACCAGATTTAGCAGCGAAATAGGTCGGTATGAACCGGGGTTAGTAGGATCTTTCCCCCGTTTATAAATCAATTTAATGTAGGCCTGGTAGCCAGTGGGCATGTACCTGTCTCCCTGGTAGATCGAGTTGTAAAGGTCGAGGAGGGACGGGGCCAACGTATCTAGAGCCAGTCTGTAGAACTCTGAGGTATACCCGTCCGGTCCTGGCGCTTTACCCGGCGAAAGAGATTTAATAGCCGTAGTAAGTTCCTTGAGGGAGAAAGGGGCATTCAGAGAGGATAGTTGGTCGGCAGTGACCGTGGGAAGGGTAACCGAGGCGAGTAGGGCCTCCGCTTTCGTGACAGCTATAGGGTCAGGTCCATAAAGAGAAGTGTAAAAGTGTCCGAAGGTGCTCATTACATCTTGCGGTGTATGTACTAACATCCCCTGTGCATTTTTCAGTGCGGTCACTACTGTAGGGGGGAAGGGCAGTTTGCACAGCGTCGCTAAAAGCTTGCCCGGCTTATTACCATATTTGTGGAATCACCAATCCTGAAAATGGGTATACATGGTTTCCTGTGCCTCAGCCCACGTCTCGAATTCGGATTTGGCTTTAGACTATCGGTCTCTGTTGGCCGCCGTGTTGGAGCTATTTAGAAGCCGTTGTGCCTCGTGGAGAGATGCACTGGCCACTGTATAGGCTGCATTAACCTTACGTTTGTGAGCTGTGGCATATGAAATAATGCGTCCCCTGAGCACCGCGTTGCCCGTCTCCCACAGAAGTGTGGGAGAACAGTCTGGTGAGGAGTTATCAGACAGAAAGTCCGGCCAGGTATCTCTAATGAGCTTTTGAAACGGCATCCTTTGCCAGATATGCTGGGAAACGCCATGGGGATTTCAAAGCGGGAGGGGTCATATTGGACAATTCTACCGATATAGGCCACCAGATGAGTTTCCTGCAACACCGCAATGTCTGCCTTCAGGCGTTTCAGATGCCTGAGGACAGCCATTCTCTTATTAGGGGATTTAAGGCCCTTAACATTCCAGCTGACAATTTTTAGCGACATGGAAAGCGTCGGGGGGGGCTAATGAGCAGATGTAGGATTGCATAAGTAGTCAAAATAGTAATGGTGGGTCTCAGCCATTGGTGCAAAGGCACATCAGCATGTGGGTCGATCAGGTAAAAAGACATTCTGCAAGGGGGGTAGTAGAGGGTGTGGACCCAACAGGTGTCCGGGGGAACACATAAAAGGGTACCTGTAAGAGGAAGTCTGGACTTCACTTCTTTCCTCATGTAAGTCTCTCTGTCGCCCAGAGACAGCGTTACCGATAGTCTGCCGTTGGCGCCCAACACAAGAAAACAAAGTGTAAATAGCGATCTCAGGAGCGTAGGAGACATCTAACAAGAGGGATGAATCCGAACGGGCCAATGACACATGGCAAGGCTGTAGCTAGAGAGAGAAGAAAAAAGAAATACAAAACATCAGTAAACCCGTATGCATGCAGTAATATCCATGAGGTTTAAACATCAACCACCGTAGGAATGCATAAAACATCAAAATCAGTACATTCATTAAGCAACTAACGCCATCTAGGGGCAGCATCAGGGCGGTACATACATCCGCAGATTCTCACAGAGCTAAGGACAAAGCATGGTGAAAAGTAACTGAGTATGCCTGACTGGAACAAGCACTAAGAACTAGGCGTAAGAGGGCCTTAGTAATTCAGATCACGGGCGACCAAAAGGTCCGTTCAGGCGTTGTTTTTTAGCAGGGTCTTTTCTCAGGCTACGTTGCTCCCTGGATCCTGGGGAACTTTGACTGGAGCTCCGGGTGGGGTCCAGCGAGATGTGAAGGTAGGATTGCAGGTAGTGGCTTGCCTCCTCGGGATGGGTGAATGATTTTTGGACCCCCGCCGCATCAGAGAAGCGGAGGGTGGCAGGGTAAGCGAGAGTAAACTTGATAGCCTTTTGGTATAATGCCTGACAGAGCGGCTGGAAAGCCTTCCTTCTCTTAGACACTTCCTGCGAATAATCCACAAAGATGAGAAGCTTGTGGCCATCCAATTGAAGCGATTTGGAATTTCTGAAAGATTTCAAGATGTTAACTCTGTCCATGTAGTTCAAATATCGCACAATAACTGGGCGAGGAGATCAACGTTCGTTTGAGGGTGCTCCCAGTCTATGGGCTCTTTCCACCGTGCAGGGTGCAGTAATTCCCAGGGCAGCAGGGATTCTGATCATGCAAACATCATGAAGAGAGTCCGTGCTAACAGATTCTGGCAATCCGATAATCCTCAGATTATTGCGTCTGGACCGATTTTCCAAATCGTCCAGCTTCTCAAGAATATAACTTTATGTTTGCCGGGCCTGCTGGGCATGGGTAAAGGAGTTCTGTACCTCATCTTCTATGTCGGAGACCCGGTGTTCCAGCTCTGCAAGCCTGCCTGCTTGTTCCCCCAGCTCCTTCCTGAGGTGAGTAAGGCCCTGTGCTATAGCCTTGTCCACCGCCGCTGTTATCGTGGGCGAGAGCAGAGCGGCTACTGCTTGTGCCAGTGTAGCTATCTGTGCATCGGGGAAGACTGAAGCGGTCACTCCCTGAGGGGGAGCGGGCTGTTGCTGCATGACGTCTGCCATGTTTGCCTCAGAGGAGGCCTGTTCAGCATGATCGCCGCAAAGGGCTTGTGAGCTCGGCGGAGGGCCGTGGAGGACGAATTTGTCCATAGCTGCAGCGATCCGGCGAGTGGATGCCCGGGCTCCGTGAGATCGGCGTGCTCGGATGGGCTGTGTGAAGGGTTTTTTAAGCCGGTGCAGTCGGAGCCGCTGTTCCGCACGTCTCCCTACATGAGGTGCTGGAACCGGAAGTGTGTATTATCGTTTTAAAAGTTTATTCATCAAACATTCATAAAAATCAGAGCGAAGAAAGACTCAAACTCCAAGTTTGCAGGCAAAGAAACCGCTTACAAACACCTCCTAGCAGAGTGGCGAGCGGAGTGTTGCAGCTTGCGTTCCACGTGGTGAGTAGCGTGCTGACGTGCCTTCCACAACCTTGACGCGTTTCGTCACTTCCTGTGATGTTTTCAAAAGGTTTTCAAGCGCTGTAGGTCCTAGTGCTATACAGCACATAGGACCCAACAATTCTGGTAAGTTATTTATTTCTACCACAAGCCACAGGAAAAGAGGAATCCACGTCAGTGACGTCACGAAAGTCACAAACTTTTATTTATTGAGCACTAAGCACTTTGCAACTGATCATCACTTGAAAAGACTTTATTTATTGAATTTTACATTTATTTTATTCACATATATTGATCACCACTGGAAAAGACTTATTTATATATTTATCAATTCCTTGGAACTTTTTATTAATTTGCATGTGTTTAATTGATTTCTACATTCAGGCCTGCAGATGTGAAAGTATTCATTCTAAAAATCTATTGGGATTCTAATTGACTCAAAGTACATATTTTATGGCTGCCTCTCCAATGTCTTTTGTATGGTTCTATGCCCCAAAATTTCAGTTGAGAAGGGTCTCTTTGGTGGACCTCATCAAAGTGATTTGAAACACTATGCTTATTGTAGCCTTTTAGTATATTTTGAACATGCTCCTTAATTCTTATCCGGAGTAATCTTTTGGTACGGCCAATATATTGTAAGCCGGAGCTACATTCAAGTGCATACACAGCCCCTTCTGTGTTACATCTTATGAAGTCTTTAATTTTAAAAGAGGATCCATTACTTGAAGACTCAAATTTGAATACTTTCTTATCAGGATGCTTCGTTCTCACACATGCGTAGTATCTTTTGCACGGGAAGAATCTTTTTCCAGTAAAAAATGAGAACATCTTACAGGGTGGATCTTATACCATCTTAACTATTCTGTTTCTTAAAGTCGAAGCCTTTTTATATACAAATTTAGGTTGCTCTGGTAGTGCACTTTGGATATGTTTATCTATTTTTAAACTATGCCAGTGTTTTTTTATTATTATTTCCACTTTTCTAGGTTGTACACTAATATTCCAAATCATTCTCATTTGATTTATTTAAAAAATTAGAAAGTGTCACATGGTCTCCTTTCCACAAAATAATTCCATCATCAATATACTTTTGTAAAACAGGAGATATTTTGGAGTCTCCTTATATATTGAATCTTCCTCCCACTGTGCCATAAATATATTTGCCACACTTGGCGTGAACGTTGAACCAAGTTATACATCCCAAAAGGACAATTGTTAAGAATAAGAAGAAACTGTATGAAGCAAGAAGACTTTCAAGAACAGGCAAAGGTAGTAGGAAAACAATTAACTTAAGGTATGTGAACAATGTTGAAAACTTATCTTTACAGTATAAGTGAAAATACAAATCAATTAAACACATGCAAATTAATAAAAAGTTCCAAGGAATTGATAAATATATAAATAAGTCTTTTCCAGTGGTGATCAATATATGTGAATAAAATAAATGTAAAATTCAATAAATAAAGTCTTTTCAAGTGATGATCAGTTGCAAAGTGCTTAGTGCTCAATAAATAAAAGTTTGTGACTTTCGTGACGTCACTGACGTGGATTCCTCTTTTCCTGTGGCTTGTGGTAGAAATAAATAACTTACCAGAATTGTTGGGTCCTATGTGCTGTATAGCACTAGGACCTACAGCGCTTGAAAACCTTTTGAAAACATCACAGGAAGTGACGAAACGCGTCAAGGTTGTGGAAGGCACGTCAGCACGCTACTCACCACGTGGAACGCAAGCTGCAACACTCCGCTCGCCACTCTGCTAGGAGGTGTTTGTAAGCGGTTTCTTTGCCTGCAAACTTGGAGTTTGAGTCTTTCTTCGCTCTGATTTTTATGAATGTTTGATGAATAATGTCCCCAATGGTTAATGCATACAATGCACTACTGAATGGGGATCTAAAAAAATAACTGAATGATGCTACTTTTATGTTTCCTGTTCCAGCATAGTGCATTAATTGTGCATGCTAGGGTGATCTTGAAAAATACTTATGCAGCACTTTACCACTTTAGCAGACAATTACTGATAATGCACTTTATGGCTTTTGTTAGGTGGCATAGAAGGCCCAATTTTTGGAGCTTACTTAAGTGCAAGCCCCCCTCCCCCTAAAAAGTCTTTTGTCAGTCCCGGGTCACACTTGTGCGATGCGGGAAGGCTGCGAATTCGCAGCCTGTTCCCGCATCGCAAACCCACATCTGGCAGTTCACACTTTAATATGCAATACGCAGGGGGTGTCAATGAAATGTTAACGACACCCCCAGTTTGATCGCATATCGCAGTGCGATCTGACAGTTCGCACAGGATCGGATCGCACAAGTGTGAACCACTGTGCGATCCGATCCTGATGTGGCTGGAAAAAAGGGTCCTGTGCGTCTTTTGTGCGGGTGCAGTGCGAATTCAGCCATACAAAGTGTATGGCTGAATTCGCATCCACACATCCGATCGCATGTAATGAAGGAGCAGTGCACTCCGAATTACATGCGATTGCCGCACTCGCAAAAGTGTGAACCGGCCCTCAGTGTATGTTGGAGACTTTGAGTAGAGGGGGGTGGGGGATGATATTGAAAATACATAAATCATTTACTGTAAATAACATGCTTGGGGACACCTTAAATCTGTACATGATGTTTATTTTCTTAAGTTTAATCTCATAAATTTTTTATTTTTTTTAATGAACAATTAGCTTGGCTTACATACAGCAGCAGCAGTCCAATCTGAGTTATTCAAGTAAAAAAGGAAATGAAAAATCTGAGGTCGTTTCAGTAGCGACACATCTTTTCATGAAGCTGTAATAGGTCCTGTTATCACTACCAGATAGAAATTGGCCAGTAGTTCACTGAGGCTGTCCCTGTTCTTGCTGTTGGAAACATTTATGCTAGATTGTTTAGATGTTCCAGATTGCTTATCTTTTATTAAATGAAGTGTGGGAATGATTGTTATTGGATTTCAAATCTCTCTTCAAACTGATGCAAAACTGCCCTGCAGCTGGAAAATTTCTACCAAACACTCATTAAGATTTAAAAGAACGCAGATAATAAAGCAGTGCAAAATTGGCCAGACATTTTTGATGAGGAATATTTGGCTAAAATGTACTACAAGAATTTAGAGACAGCAGGTGACACAGCAGTGTAAAATTGGCCAGCAGCGGGAGATTTATAAATAGCATGGCTAGGCCCAAAATTACTAGATACAAAGAGCAGAGCCTGAAATGTTACTACAAGAATAAAGATACTGCAGATGATACAGTAGAGTTAAAGTCAGACAGATTTATTCAGGGATAATAGACCTAACTGGGGTATGCCTAACTTTTTTTAATCTATGCAAATAAGGGAGGGGGTTCTGTGAATTTGAGTGATATGACATAAGTTGGTTTAGGTGTACATTGTTCTTATTTTCTTGTATTTTTTTTCTTTCAAATGATTCAGCAGTATTCTTTAAACAAAAGGTAGATCTAAGAACAGATGGTCAGTAACAAGTGAGTCCTGCAATTTAAGAGCACCAAACTTCAAAAAAGCCCAGCAACATAAAATGAAAAACAGAAAAAGCCCCTAGCCCTCTTTCTTGCCTGCCTAATAGCCTGGATCCTCTTTGAACACCAGAATCCACTCTTTCCCCATAGCTCTTCTATTTCACCTCTACCATTCTCCTGTTAAAATGACTGTACACAGTCTAACTTTTTTCATTAAAATAAAAAACATGTTATATTCACCTGCTCTGTGCAATTTTTTTTACACAGAACAGCGATAATACTCCTCTTCTTGGGTCTCCTGCCAGCGCTCCTGGCTCCTTCGGCTACCCAGTGTCACTTGTGTGAGCTCGCTCCCGAGATGGGCTGATTGCATCTATTCAGACACACAACCCAGCTCAGCCCCACCCAGCCCCGTTTTGCCCCACCCCAATGGCTCCTGCTGCTTTTAGTCAAGCCTGTGAAACCCAGGAGAGGAGAGTGGAGCTGCTGAAGACAGTGGTGGACTGAGATCAGGCTCAGGTGAGTATTTAGCAGAGGCAGCGGGGTAAGCTGCATGTAAAAGTTTTTCTATCTTAATACAAAAAATGCATTAAGGTAAAATAAGTTTTAACTGTACAGCCACTTTAAGACGTTGTTCCTCAGACATCCTATGAGTGTGAACTCTCTCACTGCCTATCAGACATTACTATTTGATGTATACCATTAGTCAGTAACCCCGCACTACTGTCTTAATTTTGGCTCACAATTTAGTATACCAGGTAGCATGTCTTCCCATACCATATGACTATTGTAATTGACAATGTCTCGATATGTGATTGTCCAATACTCTAAGACTTTATGTTTATACTTCTTGTACTCTGAGAACCGTGTCATACTTTGCATTAATACAAAAACTGAACAAGGCCCTAACAACATACAAAATAAACCAATATACCCCAAATTTAAAGAAAACTCAAAATAGTACTCCCTTAACCACTTGCCGATCAGCCACCATATAAAGCAGGTATACGGTGGCAGGTCGGCAGGTTTCTGTGGATCGCCGTACGTGTACGGCAGTCCGCAGAAGCGATCCTAGGGGTGCCCGCGCCCACTCGCCAGCAGGGAAGCCAATCCACGGGGGTTGGCAGCCGCGATCGCTCCCTGTAAAGAGAGACCGGCGGTCTGCTGTTGTACACACAGCAGATCGTTGTTCTCTCTAGAATCAATGCAGAGCTCCTGTGTTCCTCCTATTTTGATCGATTTTACAAGCCCATTCCACTCACAGTTAGAAAACAACCCCTAGGATAACACTTAATCCCTTAATCGCCCCTGGGTTAACCCCTTCCCTGCCAGTGTCATTAGTACAGTAACCGTACATATTTTTAGCACTGATTACTGTAGCAATGTCACTGGTCCCCCCAAAAGTGTCACAAATGTCAGTTAGGGGTCCTATCTGTCACAGTCCCACTAAAAATCGCAGATCGCCGCCATTACTAGTAAAAAAATAAAAATAAAATAAATAAAAATGAGATAAATCTTTCCCCTAGTTTGTAGACACAATAACTTTTGTGCAAACCAATCAAAATATGCTTATTGGGATTTTTTTTACCAAAAATATGTAGCAGAATACAAATTGATCTAAAATGATGGATAAAGTTGATTTTTTTTTTTTTTTTTTTTGGGGGGGGGATGTTATATAGCAGAAAGTGAAACATATTGTTTTTTTTTTTTTTTAATTGTTGCTATTTTTTTGTTTATAGCGCACAAAATGAGGTGATCAAATAACACCAAAAGAAAGCTCTATTTGTGGGAAAAAAAGGACATCAATTTTTTTTGGGTACAGTGTCACACGACTGCGCAATTGTCTGTTAAAATAATGCAGCGCTGAATGGCAAAAATGGTCTGGTTATTAAGGGGGAAAATCTTCCGGTCCAGAAGGGGTTAAACAAAAGTTCAAATATACCCCCAAACGATCCCCAAAATACCAACCTCATGAAATAATAGCTAATTTTATTTTTAAGAGAAACCTTTCACCAGAACATGAAATAAAGGTTTGCTATAGATAGCACAGCAGCTAAAAGTGACTTTGAAACAACTACAACATACAAATAAAGACAAAAAAAAACTTATCATAGGGAGAAAAAAACAAAAATGAGCGGATGGCCCAAGAGCTAGCAATCAGAATGTAAGTACAATTTCCTAACTGACCCTAATCTCTCCCTTTGCAGTTTGTCAGCTTTCCCTATATTTTTACTAGAGCAGCTTCTAACACAGTGACACCATAGCTGTTCTGTGCCCCATTTATAGTGAGGGGGCTGATGTATCCAGAATCCCTCTTATTGGCTCTTCTATGCCTGAATTTTGGTTAAAGAAATTCTCATGGGTGAACCTGCAAAATATTTTACCGGGACCTGGGATTTTGAGCTTGCAAGATTTGCCTTGAACCCATGATAGTAGCAAACCTAAACCTGATCCATATTTTTAACTCTTAGTTTGTATAGATTCAGTGGTTCTGATGGACCTCTACAAAACAATAATAATATCTGATTTTTAGGTTCCGGTATCTCGATGTTCAGATCCCTGTTTACCTGGCAGCAGAAAAATGTTTGGATCTTCAATTCATGAATGTTGCTATGAGTGTATCCCATGTCCTGAAGGAGAGATATCCAACATTTCTGGTAGAGTATTTTTTTTTTTTTTCCAAAATATTTTATTGGTTCACAAAAGATAAAGTACAAATGTACAACCAGCTTAAGATGGCAGAAGAAAAACGACAGAAATATACAAAATTTTCAAAAAAGGGTACAAGCATGTAAACAGCCGAAGTCGGCAAATGCAACAGAATAAAATTGCATATAATAAACAGTATTGATAACCGTGGGGATCCGGGACAACTCTACCCTGTGAGGCGTATGAAGACAATCAGGGGTCAGAAGTGGAAAGAGAGGGGAGGCAAGAGTAGAAGCCAAAGAATTAGACACTGTAGAGGAAGTAAGGCAGCAGGAGGTCAAGCGGTCAGGTCTAGCTGGTCCGTGTCGAGGCCCATATCCTGGGTGATCCAAACCCAGGGACGGGAGACAGGGGAGTCGTCGGGGAGAAGCGGCTGCGAAGCAATTAAGTCATGCAATGAAGGGGGGGAGCCAGTTGTCCGGGCCCGCCCAGAGACAACGAAGCAGCCCGTGGAGGGCGGGGAGGGGAAGGGAGACAGGGGGGGGGAGAGGCGAGGGGAAATTGACAGGAAAGGAGGGGGGAGAGGAGGGAAGAGAGAGGAGGAGAAGAAAAAAAAAATATATATATAAATTTTTGTTATCATAGTGGGAGACAAAGAGGAATGTGAAAGAGAACGGAAAGAGCGGTGTATCCAAGGGGGTCAATAAGGACAGTACCGTAGGGTCGTCACTGACAGAGACGGGAGAATTCGGGCATGGAAGTATAATGAGTCCAGCATGCCCACTTTTTGTGGTGTTTGGAGGGGGTATCCCTAGCAATGGCAAACGACTCTTCCATTTCCGCGACCCTTGAGAGGCGCTGGAACCACTGCTTGACGGTAGGTACGTGCGTGGTCTTCCACAGTGATGCATTGCCTGGCGGCGTTCACCATAAGAATCACCAGAGATTTAGAATAAGTCCTGCTGGAAGTGGAAGAGTGGTGCAAAAGGTATTGAGCAGGAGTGAAGGCGATGTCAGCTGTGGTAACTTGCGTAACAATTCTATGGACTTCCTCCCAGAAGGCGGTAAGGTGAGGGCAGGTCCAGAAAATGTGGAGGAGCGTACCAGGTTCCGCGTTACATCTCCAGCAGATCTGTGATGTGGAAGGGAAGAGCTTATGTAGTCTCGTAGGGGTGTAATACCAGCGGCTAACAAGCTTGTAGCCGCTTTCCTGCGTGGTAACATTAAGGGAACATTTGTGATTATTCGTATGGATAAGGTCCCAGTCTTCTGGAGAGAGAGTGACTGCGAGATCTGCTTCCCAATCCTCGCAGCATTTAAGCTTCCCCGGATCGGGTTCGTCAAGCAGAAAAGAGTGAATAGTGGAAAGGAGTCTGCGGATCGGGCCTTCCCGTTGGCACAGGTAGTCGAACGGGGTCAAGGAGGACAAGGAGGGGCACCTGCGAGAGAGTGACAGGAGGTATTGCTTGAGGAGTAAGTGTGGCCAAGGAGGTAAAGGGGGCATGCCAGACTTTTCAGCGATGGAGGGTATATCGAGCTGGGCGTCATTGTCCCAAAGGTGGTGGACTCTCAACTGATCTTGGGCCCAGTTCGGGGTCAGGTAATTGTGGTGCATGCCAGGAGGGAAATCAGGGTTCAAGCGGACAGGGGTCATAGGGCCTGGAACCACGGAGATCGAGCGGGACATGCTAACTGTACGAAAAACTTTGAGGGAGGGACCAATGAGGGGGTGGAGCTTTAGAGCAGGGGGGACGTGGGCATCCAGGAGCCACGGCGAGGAGTGGAGATCCAGAGAAGTAAAGCCCTTCTCAATGGAAACCCAATCCTTATGAGGCCCATGGATGTTCCAGTCCGCTATCCTAGTAAGGTCACTAGCGGCGTAGTAATTATACAGGTCAGGAAGGCCAATACCACCTTTAGACTTCGGTCTCGTGAGGGTCTTATAAGCAATGCGGGGCTGTTTGTCCCCCCACAAGAAGGAGGTACAGATACGACGGTAGTTTTTAAAGAAGGAAGGGGGGAGCAGTATGGGGACCGTTTGGAGGACATAGAGGAGGCGGGGTAGAGCATTCATTTTTAGGACAGCTGCCCTGCCGAACCAGGACAGCTGAAGCTTGGACCAGGATCGGAGGTCTTTCGATATCCGAGGGAAAAGCTGGGGGAAGTTACGATCAAACAAGTGTTGGAGGTTAGAAGGAATTTCAATGCCCAGGTAAGTGATCGAGTCCGATTTCCACGTAAAGCGGAAATTCGCACGACAGCGCTCCACTTCTGAGTGGGGTAGGGTGACATTTAACGCGAAGGATTTGGAAAAATTGATCCGAAAGTTGGAAAGAGAAGCATACTCCTCGAACACTTTGAGGAGAGCAGGTAGGGTCGTGATGGGATCGGAGAGGAACAACAGAAGATCATCCGCATACGCGGCAAGTTTGTACGTCCTGTCAGCGAAATGAATCCCGTGAATCATGTCACATTGTCTAATCCTGTGGAGGAGGGGCTCCAGAGTCATAATAAAAATTAAGGGGGACAGCGGGCATCCCTGTCTGGTACCGTTGGAGATCTGGAAGGCATTCGACAGGGTGTCATTAACGCGGATCCGCGCCTCCGGTTTAGCGTACATGGCCAAAACATAGCCAAGGAACCGGGGACCCAATCCCCAGGCAGAGAGCGTTGCCGCCAGAAAATCCCACGAGACCCTGTCGAATGCCTTCTCAGCGTCCAGGGAGAGCAGGAATCCCTTCTGGTTAGTGGTGGAGAGAACGTGGTGCAGGTTAAGCGCTTTGATGGTGTTATCCCGCGCCTCGCGGCCCGGGACAAAACCAACCTGGTCTTTGTGAATCCCCTTAGGCAGAAGCGGGAGTAGTCTGTTGGCCAGGATCTTTGCGAACAGCTTGACATCCACATTGATGAGGGAGATCGGCCTGTAGCTTGCAGGGGAGGTCGGGTCCTTCCCCTCCTTCGGGATCACCACAATGTGGGCTTCAAGCATCCGCGGGGACAGGGGGTTGTCTGCAGAGACAGAGTTAAATGCGGATAAGAACGGGGCGACAAGGGTATCAGGGAAGGATTTGTAGTACGCAACTGAAAGGCCGTCAGGGCCCGGGCACTTATTGGGTTGCATTTGTTTAAGCGCCAAGTCCCATTCCTGCTTGGAGATGGGAAGATCCAGCGCAGTGCGAAAGTCTGGAGAAGCTTGACAGGGTAGGTTGGACGCAAGATAGTCCGTGATGGCCTGAGATCTGGATGGGTTGGAGGGGGGGTGGGAACGTGTAGGGTCTAGGTTGTAAAGTTTTCTGTAGAAGGCCTCAAATTCTGCCGCAATGTCTCGGTTGTTAGCCACCAGGGAGCCAGTGGGTGAGCGGAGGGAGTGGACCGTGGACTTCGCCTTCTTTTGGCGAAGAGCTGTGGCAAGGAGTCGACCGCTTTTGTTGGCCTGCTCATAAAAGAGCTTTTGGGATAGGAGGAAGCTACGCCTAGTCTTACGATTTCTGGTAGAGTTTGTATTTGTTAGTAAGCTACTTTTGGATTATGTAGAAGTTGCAGCTAAAGTTAAAGTATATATCTGGAAAAAAAATATGCATTACATTTCTGCAATGTATTCACATTTCCTCGTGTTTTATATCTTCAAATAACCTGCAAGTACAGAAATATACCTGTTGATCCTGGCAGAAATGCACTTAGCTCCTTAGACCTGTTGTGGGCTGACAATAAACAGGAGTTTGTGGACTAAAAAAAATGGTGTCACCCCTGCCCAGCTGTCTTTTGCTACTACTACTATACAAAACTACTAAATCTCTCCCCTCCTGTTCTTTTAAAGAAGATTTCCAGCTGTAGTAGGCACCTCTACTGTAGTGATTTTTATTAGCTTCTGAATTCCATGCTGATTGGCTGCCCTGCAACTTAATAAACACAGGAGGTTCCCACTTAGCACAGGCACCATTCAGTGTTGGCTCTGCATTTTCTCAATGGCTACAAAGTGTTCTCTAATTGGATGAGACAGAGATCATGATGGCATTGCCCTGCCTCTCCACCTCATTCAATAGAACACTTTGCATAAGTTGAAAAGACAGAACAATAACTATGTTAAATTAGCAAACATTCAATTTTTTTTCCAAAACAGTTTTATTATATGAAAATAATACAACAGTACAAAGGGGAAAGGAAGGGTCTTGAGGTACATATCAACATTCCATAGATAGCTTTTCATCGGGGCAAAAGTCAGCTTGTACATATATCAAAGATATGTGGAAAATTTCCATTTTATACCTCTAACGAGAATCAGAAGGGTAAGTTAGTAAATCAGTAATAAACAATGAATTATTATTATTATTAATAAACATTAGTACATGTTAAATACAGCATAAAATATGATGAAAAACACCAGGTTATATAAAATGCGGACTTTTATACCTCTTCTGTGATCTCCTTACCTCCCTCCCCCTCCAACCCTAAACATTTATATCTCTTTCTTAATCAAACCCTTTCCTTCAATTTTTTTTTACATTACAGAAAAAAACAACCTTAAAACAACACTTTAATATCCACTAAATCCTCAACCCTGCCAACTCCAGTAGATACTTGGGATGAGCCAGTGATTCAGAATCCCCATCCACATGAGCAAAGGGGTGGGGATAGCAGTGACATCACTTGCATTGACCATATTTGGTCAATGATGTCACCCCTATCCCCACCTCTTCCCTTACATAGCTGATGACAGCTCAGGTAGCTGTCATTCGGCAAGTACTGCCATTGGGATTAGTTATGTGTGCCGGGTCCATTGGGTTTTTAATTTCTGTGAATCAGCGGGCAGTGGGCATTGTGATTGCTGATAGATTTACAAGGTGGGACGTTTTTGCATTTTTATTTTTTTTAAGGACTTGTCAAACATTTGAGTTTCTTTATTTCTAGATTATATTTTTTGTGGGTGAGTAGGGTCTGGTATGGAATTCCTTTTTTTGTGGTGTACCCCCTTAAAATCCATATTAGATTCAAACGGTCATGAGTGCCTATTAGCCCAGAAAATTAGCATTTTTGATCTGACAGATTCTCCCATTAAATTCAATTGGGTTTGGGTTCGGCATTACTATTGAACTGATTCCAGGGAAGTTTGGCTCATCCCTAGTAGATACTGACAGCCCTTTAGTCCTCCTCTTTTTTTTTTTTAAATAATCTTTATTTATCAATTTCAAATTCACATACAAAAAACCTAAAATAACAAAGTAGTGCAGAAGTGCATTCAGAAAAAGAAACACAGAGAAGGCACAATCGGCATTATGTTCAGTCCGGACATCATTAGTGAAACAGGAGTGTCCATAGGGGTCAGTCAATCAGGCATTGTGAAGGCGTGTGCCAATATCGGCCAAACAGTAATTACATCCAATGACCCCCAGGATGCGTCGCGTCTGTCAGTGCCGCCCAAAAAAAGGGGGAACTCCGCAAAGGAGCCCTGAGAGCCCGACAGACACCACACATAACTGTGCTAACATCAGTGCACATTAGTATCCAAGGTACAGTATATACTTCCGTAGAATCAGCCACTGGCCTCAGGGAAGAGACGTTGAGAGAGAAAGAAAGTCAGGAGAAAGAAAAAGAAGGGAAGAGACAGTAGAAGGGAAGAGACAAACAGGAAGGGTAAAACAGGTAGGGAAAGGGAGATCCGGATTGGGGGCACGGGCCCCCGGCAGGAGAAGGCCAGGCCGGAGTCCTAGAGCTCAGCCGCTAATAATAGGTGTGTGCACATCTGAGATCTCATCAGAGTAATACATCCACCCCATCCAGGTGTCCTTAAAGCGTTCCTCCCTGCCCTGTGATGTGAGAACTCGCCGTTCCGCTTCCATCACCAGGTTGACCTCCCGCTTCCACTCAGATAGCGTGGGGCAGGTGGAACTCCGCCAATGCCTCGGTATGAGGCACTTGGCGGCGTTCAGCAGGAAAGGAACTATACTACGTTTGTAGCGTTTGATTGAGGAGCGTGTATCATGAAACAGGTATTGAAGGGGAGTGCGGGAAGGAGGGGTAAGCGACAGCTTGGAAACCTAAAGATGTACAGCGTCCCAGAAGGGCTGCAGTAGGGGGCACCCCCACCAAATGTGGAGGAAAGTGCCCACCTGGCCGCAGCCCCTCCAACAATGGGGGTCCGAGCCTGGAAAAATCCGGGCCAATTTGGCAGGGGTCCTGTACCATCGGGCTACAAATTTATAGGCCGACTCCTGTATCCTGGTGCTAATGGAGGAGACATGGGTCAAACGCAGAATGCGAGAGAGCTGTGGGGGAGCGAATTCTACCCCCAGCTCTCTCTCCCATTCCTTCATGAAATAGGGGAGCAAGGAGGAAACCCCACTCAACAACAATTTGTACATGTGGGACAGTAGATGGCGGGATTCCGGAGGGTCAACAAACCATTTCTCAAAGGTCGAGAGGCCAGTAATCGGTCGTGGAGCAGTCGGGAGTGTGGCGAAAAAATCAGTCAGTTACCTATATCGCCAGTCGGATATCGGAAAATCGCTGAAGCGGTCGCGAAGAGTCGCTAGGGGTAGCAAAGTGCCTGCAGGAGCAAATTTCCCACAGTACAGTTTGCCATCAGCATTCCAAGAGCGAAAAAAGCGTACATCCTCTCCCGGGGGAACCATGGAAATCCACCCAGGGGAGCCAAGGGGAACACGCCGGAAGACATGGCGCCAGGCGCGTTAAGGCCATCCCAGATACGAAGTGTGGCTAGGTCAGGGGTGACATCCAGGCTGACAGTCCACGATCACCCGGCGGAATCCACGGGGCACCCGCAAGATTCCGTCCCACCAGCGTTTTCTCCAAGGGGACCCAAGGTTTAGATAGACCATCATGTGCCCAGTTCAGCATACGAACTAATGCCATAGCCTTGTAGTATAGTGTGACATCCGGAAGGCCGACGCCACCATCGGCTTTCGTCCTCCTGAGGACAGCATAGGCCAAGCGTGGGCTCTTTTCCCTCCAGATGAATTTTAGAAAAGCCCGTCGCAGACGTTTAAAAAAGGATACAGGTAAATGCATGGGAACCATGTTAAACAAATAAATCAGGCGGGGGAGGATGGTTATTTTAAGCACGTTAATACGGCCAAACCACGTTACCGAGTGGGATGCCCACGATTCCAGGTCAAGATGGATACGCGCCAACAAGTCGCCGAAGTTCCTGTCATATAGAATTTTCAAGTCAGGGGAGATGTTCACGCCGAGGTATGGGAGGTAGTCCTCCCGCCATCTAAAGCCAAAAGATCGCTGTAGAGTCAAAGCCAGGTCGGGGGGCACATGAATAGGAAGCAATTCGGATTTATCATAATTGATCTTGAAATTGGAAAGCCGTCCGAACAGGTCCAGTTCACGTACCAGTACTGGGAGGGAGAGCTGTGGTCGTGTAAGATAGAACAGCAGGTCATCGGCATATGCCGACACCTTATGTTCCGTAGAACCCACCGTAACGCCAGCAATGTCAGATAGTGCCCTCACTCTCCTCAAAAAGGGTTCCAGGACAGGGCGAAAAGGAGGGGTGACAGGGGGCACCCCTGCCGGGTGCCATTGTAAATAGGAAAGGGATCCGACAGCAGCCCGTTCACCCTGACCCTGGCACTCGGGCCGTGATACAGAGCCAAGATCCACCCCAACATACAGGACCCGAGCATCAGAGATCGAAGAACCTCCGACAGGTATGGCCAGGCCACCCTGTCGAAGGCTTTTTCCGCATCCAGGGACAGAGCCAGGCAGGGAAGTCTGTCCGGTCCATTCTGTGCCCAGTGGAGCACATGGAGAGCCCTGACAGTGTTGTCCCGGACTTCTCGGAGGGGCATGAATCCCGCCTGGTCAGGGTGGATCAAGGACGCAATATGGTCTTGGAGGCGAAGCGCCATAATCTTGGCCAAAATCTTGGTGTCGGCGTTGAGGAGAGAGATGGGCCTGTAGCTGGCACAGTGGTGGGGGTCCTTACCCGGTTTCGGAAGTACCACAATGTGGGCCAACAGCGCCTCAGGTGGGAGGGGCCGTTCATCCAACACTGTGTTAAAATAAGTGCACATATGGGTGCCAAGAACAGGGAGCAGGGACTTATAATAGTGGTTAGTGAAGCCATCCGGGCCCGGGCTCTTGCCTGCAGGCAAACCAGATACCACCCTGCTCACCTCCGTCTCGGTAATGGGAGTCTCCAGCTCCTCCAGGACCCCGTCAGGGAGCCTAGGGAGTCCGGAGTCAGCCATGTAGTCATGGATGTTGGACAACTGACCCCCCCAGCCCGTGGGAGATGGTACAGGGACTCATAAAATCGCTGGAAGCAAGTGGATATGCGAGGGGAACTAACAACATTTCCCTCTGGAGTCTCCAAGGCGTGGACATGGCGGGCTTCCGACCGTTTATGTAGCATACGGGCCAGCAGGCGGCCACATTTGTTGCCATGTTCATAAAAACGGTGTGCCCAAAAGCGCAGCTTGTCCCTGGCCCGTCTGTCCAGACAGGATGACAAGTTGTTCCTGAGCTCCTCTAGGGAGCGAGCATCCTCCGGGGCCTTGTCCCGCTTATGTTTAGTTTCCAATTCGTGGATCCGATCCAACAAATCAGAAATCTCCTGCTGTCGTTGCCGCTTCAATCGGGCACCGTGCGAAATGAGAACCCCCCCTGATCACAGCCTTATGGACCTCCCAGACAGCGGACGGGGAGACATCAGGCATAGAGTTAAGCTCAATATAGGAGCTCACCTCTTCAGTAACCTGACCCAAAATGGAGGGGTCATCCAGGAGGTTTTCATTCAGGCGCCACGTCCGGGTCACACGGTGAGCACCGGGGGGGCGCAAACGTCAGGGAGACCGGGGAGTGATCAGAGAGAGTAATGGACCCAATCGAAGCGGCACGGACAGAGTCCAGGTGGTACTGGTCCACCATGAGTAAGTCCAATCTGGAGTACATGTCGTGAACCTTGGAATAGTAACTGTAGTCCCTAACCCCAGGATTGAGGGTCCGCCAGCAGTCTACCAAATGCAGAGCCCTGAACTGCCTCCGAAGGTGCTTCTGAGCTTGGAAAGAGAGAGGGGAGCACCCTGAGGAGGAGTCCAGGGAGGAATCAAGGACCACGTTAAAATCCCCTCCTAAAACAACAATGCCCACCCGAAACCCCTTGAGCTTGGTAAGGGCTGAGGACAAAAAGGAAACTGTTCTAGAGTTAGGTGCATACACATTGGCGAGGGTGTACGTGTGGCCGTGAATCGTACCCTTCAGAAAAAGGAAACGTCCCTCAGGATCCATAAGGGAGTCTATGAGTACGAAGGGACACTTTTTATGGATTGCTATGGCAACCACCCTGGCTTTGGCAATTGGGGATACACTATGATACCACTGGGAAAACATCTGGGTAGGTAAGCGGGGAGTGGAGGAGACAGTGAAGTGTGTCTCCTGTAAATAAAGTATATCAGGGCGCAAGTGACGCAGTTCCTGCCACATCCTACCTCTCTTATTGGGAGAGCAAAGCCCCCGTACATTGTACGAGGTTACACGCAGTGTATCAGCCATGAGACATCAATGGGCAATCAGTGAGAACAGGCAAATAATACTCATTCAAAAGATTTGCCCCAATCAGCAAGGGAAGCAAGAAGAACTCCAAGACGCATTGCTCCACACCTCCATCGTGGGCTCCACGCCCCCCCTCCAGACCACCCTGGAAAAAGGAGAGAGAGAAGGGAATGTGGAAAGGGGAAAAGGGGAAAGCAGAGGGGGGAGACAGACAGAAAGAATGGGACAGTAGAAACGAGGAATAGAAAAGAAAGAGCAGGAGACAAAAATCGTCCCCAGCATGGAGAGCTATCCCACAGGGACATGCCCCCTCAGCCTCAAAAACGAGGGGGCCACTCCAACTAACCATAACCAAAAAAAATGGGGAGAAAAAACCCTCGAGGGCTCGGGGTTACCCAGACCCACGGGGCCACCTACTGTGGGGTAGTGACTGAACCGCTAGGGAGAGGAGCAATGCATCTCCGAGCCATATAACAATAACAATGAAGCAAACATGACCTGCAGCCGGGCTGGGGGAGACCCATAGCCCCGGAGGACCCCGGGTCAGCCCCAGTCCGTAGGGGGAGAGTCCCACCCTGAAACCATCAACATATAAGGCTAACATAGTTAACAACATAGTGCAAATACCACCATATTTATAGAGGGACCCAGCCAGGCCCCCCAAAGCAGCAGAAGGTAGTAGAGCCCGCCGTCCGGCAAGCTTCTAATGAAAGTGAGCAGCGTTCATTCTTGCTGGGAGGCCCGGGCGGAGCCCCATCTCGAAGCCTCTGCGACGTTTCCCTCCATGCGGGGTGACTTGTTGCCATCGCTCAGGGCGTTGCGGCAAGGGGAGAGCACTCTGCAGTCTCCAGTCAGGGAAGCCTGTCAAGGGAACATCCAGGGCAGCACAGAAGCGTTGCAGGTCATCCTTAGTACGGCCGACTTGCCATTCCTGGAGGCAGTAAGACGGAAGGGGAAGCCCCAGCGATACACCACCTGATGAAAGCGTAAGGCATCCAGTAGGGGGCGCAGGGAGCGCCGTTGCATGAGTGTCCGCCTAGACAGGTCGGGGAACAGAGAAAGTTGTGCGCCATCAAAGTCAATCACAGCCATAGACCGTGCAGCCTTCATAATGTCCTCTTTCACAGCATACTTATGAAGTTTACATATGACATCCCGGGGTGGCTCTCCCTCCTTTGGTGTGGGAAGCAAGGTCCTGTGCGCTCTGTCAATGTCTATGACATCAGGGGCTCTGTTTCCCAAAATCTGGCGAAAAATACCCTGGACAGAGGGGACCAGGTCAGGCGCTCTGGTGGCTTCAGGGAGTCCCCTAATGCGAATGTTCTGGCGCCTATCTCTGTTCTCATAATCCTCAAGCTGATCCATAAGTGTGTTAAGGACAGTGTCATGCGTGCAGGTAGACTCCTGAAAGGAGGATAGTGAATGCAGTATATCATCCTGGCCGGTTTCTAGGGAAGCCACCCTGTGTCCCAGAGCCTCAGTGTCCGCCCTCAGCCCCTCCAAGGCCTGAGTGACCGATTGCTCCACTGTGGTGGTAATCAGGTGTACAATCTCCGTCCTGGTCGGCAAGGCCTTAATGTGGGCCTTCCAGTCCCAGTCCTCCTCCGTGTCCCCAGAGTCAGTGGAGTGAGGAGATGCCGCTGTATAGGGCAAGAAGGGGTTGGGGCTGCGCTCCTGTACCTGAGATAGCTGTATTCCTGAGGAGGAAGATGGTCCCGGGAGCAGCGTGGAGGCCGGAGAGGATCGGGGCGCCGCCATCTTGGTCGCCTCGCGGCGGCTCCGAGGGGTCACAGAAAAGAGATCACGGAGGTCCGTGGTGCGTGTGGAGAGCCCTCCGGGAGGTTGGGAGGACGGTCGTCTCTTCGGTGGCATCGCCAGCGGGTAAGTATGTTATCGGTGGTAGCTACAGGCCAAGTGGCAGGCTCAGGGAAGCAGGAGCTCACACGAGATGCGTCCTCACACCATCATGGTCAGGCCACGCCCCCTTTAGTCCTCCTCTTATTTAAACAAATTCAGGGCTCAATTCACAAAGAGCTATTTTACTCTTAGAATCTGAGATGAAAAAACACATTTTTTTGCAATTCACAAAAAAAAAAAAAAAAAACACTAAAATAAAGCATGAGTTATTTCATCAAAATGTGAGGTATTTTGTCTCATGACTAATAAAGAAAATAGAGAAAGGAAATGTCCCCTGGGTTTGGGACTTTTCAGGCACTCACCACAAAAAACACATGTAATAAAATGTAAAGTCATTTTTATTGTACAGAAACATAGACAATGAATAAAATGCCAAAAACGCAGCGCTTGCAATAGTGTAAATGTCAAGAAATAAGGTTAATGTAGGAAACATCAATTTTTTAAATAATGTAGAGTGCAATTGTGCTACACCAAATATTAACAACAAATTCAATCAATTAGTGGAATAATTAAAGTGCAATAGTGCCAAAACTAAATGATAATCATTTTGTGCATAAAGTGCAATAGTGCTAACTGCAAAAAATGGACAGTCAAAATAACTAGTGCTAAAGTGCAGAAAGTGATATAAACAATGTCCAAAATTGGGTAAACTCAAAGTGCAACTTCAATAAGGTGCTGAAGTCAAAAGGAAGGTGCTTGAGGTGCTCCACACAGTGGAAAGGTGCTTCAAAAACCCCCTTGGGGATCCACTCACCAGAACTAAATGGTTAATGGGCCTTGAACATGAGAGAACCAGTGGTCCTCCAGCGAAGTATGACCCCCTTCTGGGGTTACCCAAAAGATGGTTGAGCCTCTGAAGTAAATGGATCAGTAAACCTCCAGTCTCCAATAATCGATATTCACAGTTGGAGAGAAAACAATTCAAATCCAAATCAATATTGAGCCTCCAGGGTTGGAGGGTCCCCAGATGATGTATCCACTGGGTCTCGTGTTTGCGAGAATGTGCAGTGCAGAATGTATGTACTCAGTTACCCATAAAGTTACTGGGTCAACCACATTTTGAATATGTCCAGGAGTGGTACTAGAAGACTCCAAAAATGTACACATGTAACAACGCGATTAATCCGCTCTACAAGGGTTGGTGTTAAAACAGTGCTTTGGACCATAGAGATAAAGAAAGGCTCCACATAGTGTAAAACTGTATCTTCAAAATGTATTTAAAAAAGTAGAAAACTTACATAATTCCCAATAAACAAGCTTGTAACATCATCCAGTGAAGATCATAATGCAATGGCCTGAATAGTAAAAATCCAACGCGTTCCAGGCCTATGGCTGTAATACCCCTTACTCTGCCCACTCTTCAACCACTGTCTTTGGGATTTTTTTTTTACCAAAAATATGTAGCAGAATACAAACTGGCCTAAAATGATAAAAAAAAATAGATTTTTTTAATTTTTTTATTGGGAATGTTTTATAGCAGAAAGTAAAAAATATTGTGTTTTTTTTCAAAATTGTTGCTCTTTTTTTGTTTATAGCGCAAAATCTAAAAACCCCAGAGGTGATCAAATACCACCAAAAGAAAACTCTATTTGTGGGGAAAAAAGGACATCAAATTGTATTTGGGTACAGGGATGCACGACCGTGCAATTTTTTGTTAAAAATAAAACAGTGCCGAATTGCAAAAAATGGCCTGGTCATTAAGGGGGTAAAACCTTCCAGAGCTGAAGTGGTTAATAACACTTTAAGCATGTAAAAATATCAAAAGGCCATCTGACAAAATCATCAATTGTAGAAAAAGAAAATTATATAGTCAGTCAGAACTTCTTATTCCGAATATGTAAATGATACAATTTACATTTCATTAAAATAGGGAAGGAGAATGAGGGAGGGAGAATGGGGAGAGACAAAAGTACGGTGAGGTAAAGGAAAAAGAACAGTGATGGATGTTGAGAGTTTTGGAGTCTTCCTTCATACTAGAAAAGACAGTGTTGAAGCATATCAAGAGTCTAGAATTATATCATAATAATAACTATTGAGGGGGGAACCCCACGCCAAAATTTAAAAAAGAAAACTAGACCATACTAGATCTTTTGGTCTGGTATTTATTTTGAGAGGAAACCCAACCCACGAAAAACCCTGCACGGGGTCCCCCCAAAAATCCATACCAGACCCTTATGCTAGAATGCAGTCTGGCAAATCAGAAAGGGGGGGGGGTGAGCGAGGGCTCCCTTCCTGGACCATACCAGGCCACATGTCCTCAGCATAGGGGGGTGGGTGCTTTGGGGCAGGGAGGGTTCTGTGCCCCTGGCCCCAAAGTACCTTGTCCCTATGTTGATGGGGACAAGGGCCTCTTCCCCCCAACCATGGGTGGTGGTTGTGGGGGTCTGCAAGCAGGGGGCTTATCAGAATCTGGAAGCCCCCTTTAACAGGGGGCCTCCAGATCCCATCCCCCCACCCTATTTACATTGTACCCCTACCTACTCATTCACCCAAAAAAGTGTCAAAAATAAATATTAGTACACAGGTTTTTGACAAAGCCCTTTATTAAAATTGAAGAATGTCTCCCATCGTAGCTCCGAGTCTTCTTCCTCCAGTCTTCTCCCTCTGGTTCTTCTCTCTCCTGTGAATTCTTCTTTCTCCCTCCACTAAATTCTTCTTCCTCTGGTTCTTCTTCCTCCAGTTCATTTGCCTCCACTGTCTTCTACTGCTGGTTCTTCTCCCTGCTGATGTCTTTTCTCACTGTTGTGTAAGCTCCAGCATGTGCCATTACTTATATATCCTTTCAGTGAACCATTACTTACATAGCCATGGGGCATGGCCATCAGGTGACCTCATTTGGAGACCCTGCCCCTTAAGATGTCACCAGAGTAAGAAGACAGTGGAGGGAGATGAATCAGAGGGAGAATAATTTGAGGAAGAAGACATCAGCTGAGGGAGAAGAACCAGAGGGAGAGGATCGGTGGGAGAAAACTCATTGGAGCTACAAGGGGGACATTCTTGTTCCCAAGGGGGACAAGAGGGGGAAAGGGGAACAAGAGGGGGACAAGGAGGACATTCTTGTCATCGACATGGGGACAAGGTGCTTTGGGGTGGGGGCACAGAGCCCTCCTGCCCCAAAGTGCCCACCCCCTTCATCTTGAGGGCATGTGGCCTGGTATGGTCAAGGGGGGGCTCGCTTGTCCCTCCCCTTTTCTGACCTGACTGTGTGCTTGGATAAGGGTCTAGTATGGATTTTAGGGGGGAACCCATGTGGGTTTTTTTGGTATAGGGTTTCCCCACAAAATCTATACCAGATCGAAGGGTCTGGTATGGTCCTTGGGTGGTACGCAGTTTGTTTTTTAGTTTGGGTTTCCTCCCTTAAGATCCTCAGAGCGCAAGTCGCATGCCACAAGTCAGGTCAGTTAACCGCTTGCCGACCGCCGCAAGTACATATACTGCGGCGGTCAGCCCCGTGCAGGCAAAGTGACGTATGGGTATGTCACTCGCCTGCAAACCAATAGGGGGCGAGTGCGCGCCGCCGGAGGGGCGCTCCCGCCCCCACTCGCTCACCGTGATCCCCACGCATGTGACCGACAAACCCGATGTCCGCCGGTCATTCGCGATCGTCCGTTACAGAGGGAGAAAGGCAGGCGGCTAATGTAAACAAGGCCGCCTGTCGTTCTCCCTTGTGTAACAGCAGAGATCATACGGACCTGCTATGTAGGATCGTAGCTCTCTGCTGTTACATGAAAAGCCACATCCCAGCACAGTAAGAATCACGCCCCTAGGGACACACTTAACCCCTCCTTCTCCAATAAAGTTAACCCCTTCCCTGCCAGTGTCATTTTTACAGTAACAGTGCATATGTATAGCATTTATTACTGTAGTAATGTCACTGGTACCCCCAAAAGTGTCAAAAATGTCAGTCAAGGATCCGATCTGTCCACCGCAATGTCTCAGTCCCGCAAAAAAAATCGCAGATCACCGCCATTACTCGTTAAAAAAAAAAACAATAAAAAATGACAAAAATCTTTCCTTTAGTTAGTAAACGCAATAACTTTTGTGCAAACCAATAAAAATACGCTTATTGTGATTTTTTTCACTAAACATATGTAGCAGAAAATAAATTGGCCAAAAATGTTAAATTTTGATTTTTACATTTTTTTTGGGGGGGAATTTCATATAAAAAAAAATTGAAAAATATTGTTATTTTTGCAAAATTGTCGCTCTTTTTTTGTTTATAGCGCATGATCAAAAAATCGCACAGTTGATCAAATACCACCAAAAGAAAGCTCTGTTTGTGGGAAAAAAAGGATGTCAATTTCATTTGGGTACAGTGTCGCACGACCGTGCAATTGTCCGTTAAAATCACGCAGTGCCGAATCGCAAAATACTCCCTGGTCAGGAAGGGGGTAAAATATTCCAGGGCTTAAGTGGTTAAGATGATGATGTGACTTGCATTCCAATCAATGGGCTGAAATTGTGCCCAAATCAGACTAAATTAGTGCAGGAACCTTTTTCAAAGTTGGGCTGACTTGTATCGGACCAGTTAAGAGTTAAGAAGGCTCTCATAGGGAATTATTGATTTATACATGTCCTGTGACTTGTGCTCCCAAAGTCAGAGTGTATGTCACACCAGTATGAACCGAGCCTAAATGGGTGGTTGCTTGATTTCTGTTTTCTGCTGCACGGGAATTTCCTTCTTTTGCTCTAACACTCACCAATAAACACGGGCAGGAAGCCCTTAAACTTACTTGACACTTGAAATACCTCTCTGGGAACTCTCAGCTGAATGTCTCTATCTCCCTCTCCCTCTCACTCTCAATAAATCTCCAAAATAATAGATATTTGGTATATTTTATTTTACTCTCCAACAATGCACTGATGAAAAGCCAAGGTTTATTTTTTTAATAGAAAATTTGTGTTTGTATTTTTCTTCCTGCAGACAGTGAAAACTGCATGAAATGTCCTAATGAAGAATGGCCAAATGAGAAGAAGGATCGGTGTGTTCCAAAACTAGTGGAATTTCTCTCCTACACTGATGATACAATTGTTTCAGTTTTTTCAGCTGTCTCCATTTTCTGTTGTTTTCTGACTGGTTTAATATTGGGGATATTTATACATTACCAGGACACTCCCATTGTTAAAGCGAATAACCGCAATCTGAGTTATCTTCTCCTGGTCTCCATCATGTTGAGCTTCCCCTGTGTCTTCTTGTTCTTCGGCCGTCCAGTAGATGTAACTTGCATGTTGCGTGTAACCTCTTTTGGTGTCATCTTCTCAGTTGCTGTCTCTTCTCTTCTTGCCAAAAGTATCATGGTGTGTATTGCTTTTAAAGCCACTAAACCTGGGAGTCCCTGGAAGAAATGGATGGCAACCAAACTGCCCAATTTTATAATTTGTGTGTTCTCACTTGTTCAAGTCATAATCTGTGTTTTTTGGTTGTCTATTTCTCCCCCCTTCCAGGATCAAGACACTCACTCATATCAGGGAAAGATCATCTTTCAGTGTAATGAGGGTTCAGTTATTGGCTTCTCCTCTGTCCTAGGATATATGGGGCTTCTGGCAGCTGTGAGTTTCATAATAGCTTTTTTAGCCAGGACATTACCGGACAGTTTCAATGAAGCCAAGTACATCACCTTCAGCATGCTGGTGTTCTGCAGTGTCTGGATTGCCATGATCCCAGCCTATGTGAGCACTAAAGGGAAAGATACGGTAGCTGTGGAGATTTTTGCTATAATGGCATCAAGTGTTGGGCTTCTTGGCTGTATATTTTTCCCAAAATGTTATATAATTCTGTTCACACCTGACCTGAATACAAAAACAGGTTTGCTTAAAAATAAACGATAATTACTTTTTTTTTTTATTTATATATACAAATAAAAATATAATCTATAAATAGAGCTAACATTATTGTTATATCTACTGTATATAATGGAAAATGTTAGTATTTTACGAATGTATTAGGAAGAGAATGAACACCGTTAAAGTTTAAAGTTTAATACTTACTCTTCCAATGAACAGTTAGTATAATTTTTTGCTTTCTTGAAGGTTCATACCACTGACCTACTATAGAACAAAGAAAGTCACTTGGCAGGGAGGAACCACTGTCAATAGAGGGCACCAAAGTTTCCAAAATATTCTCAAGTATAACACTAATGCCACCCATAGCATCAAGAGAGACAATTTTACTCACTGTCTTCAGAACCTTCCATTAAACATATTCTTTTACAAACTGTTTGTAATGTATTGTTGACAGGGTTGTTTCAAATATATTGTGTGTAAATGGCTATATTAATTAATGCATTTTGCCTGGTGTATTCTATTTTTTTTAAATACTAATTAAGCTTGATGAGAGCATATTTACAATAAGTTCACTTTTTACTTGCAATCATTTTTTATTAAAGAAATGAACATAAATATGTTAGACATTAATGTAACAAGGAGTATCACAATATCCATATTAAAAATTAAAAAATGTGAGCCGGTTGATACAAGGAACAATATGAGATATACATAGTAAGCTGAAAATGAAACTTATTTAGACTTTTCGGAATACATTTAAGGGACATGAGAACGTATAGTATAGTAATGGTATCCCCCTCAAGAAGGGATAGACATTGTTAGTATTGGTTCTAGAGAGGATTGAACTGAAAAGTCAATAGCGGTAGTCTGATGACAACTCAAATGTATTTATTACCATCTGCAAAACTAACTGCCCTATTATGTTGGGTCCCGTGTTCAGGAGTTGGAACATGAGAAACAAATCTTAATATAGGGTACCCATATAACAGTAGAACAAAGTCCAGATCAATGAACCATAATATGATGGTAAGTTCACTTTTAAATGAATAAGTTTACTTCATTTTAAATGTTAATAACACCCTGTGTGTGCTAGATGTAGTGTCTAGAAAAGGGAAACCATACTAATATTGTACATTTGTGTGTCTGTAATTGGGTCAGGGTTATTAGAGTTCAGGGCTGCGTGACTCATCCTGGCAGCTCTCTGGTGCCTCCCCCTGGTGTCTGGAAGTTTGGAGAACCTTCTAGAATGTGGGGGTGGGGTTGGGAGGAGCTGCCATGCATTTTTATGGGCCCCCAGCCAATCCACATTAGTGGGCTGGCAGAGTTCATCTTGTAAATAGACAAAAGACATGCCAGCAGGGGCAGTCTGATGGAAGATTAAGATGCTATGTTAAGGAGGCTGTCAGTGGCCCTAAAGTGTACCCCCTAGTCTGGGGGGGGGGGGGGTGACTTGCCTTAGGCCACGGCCTGGGAGAGATCCTGCCAAAGACACATGTGAAGAATCTTTCCTGGAGGCACGGGAGCAAGGAGAGGACACAGTTCAACATTGGTGGGGGCTAACAAGAGAGGGATACAGCCACATGTAGCCAGTCTCCCTTAAAGACAGCAGTGAGCTTAAGTCTTCATCCTTCCCTGAGAGATCTCCTGAGAGTCAGCCATGTTGGCTGGTGAAGGGTCAATCGGGTGGACTTAGGGGGGCTGGTGAAAGAGGCAGCTGCAGCCAGATTGGCTGGCAGGGCCTGATGAGGCAGTGCTGAGCTCAGTGACCACAAAGGAAAAAGAACTGAAAGTTACATGCTGTGTCACTCAATGTGTGCTATTGTTAAGGGGACTGGGAGTTCCTGCCTGTAATGGGCTGTTACTGAACTAACAAGGAGACTGTAAAGTTCCCGCAGGAGTGTACCAGCAGAGGTTGAGCAACAGAGGCCAAGAGTGGGCAGGAGGAAAGTTAAGAAGAGACTGTAAATAGGAAGTTGTCCCTGAGGTTTTCTGAAGTCAAGTGGGCATCCCATAACTTCCCATCCCTTTCCATGTTGTTAACCCCCTAATAAACAAAAAAAAAAACAAAGCTACGGGCTGTTTTCTGACTGTATGTGCCTGTGAAGATTCAGCGTACTGGGCTGTGTAGGAGTGGAGTGGGTTACTCTTGCTGGGTGCAGGAATGGGACCTGCTGGTAAGAATTGCATACAAGTTTGAAATTGCATTTGCTATACAGGTACCATAATTGGGCCTTTGCTGTTGGTGGTGCCTGAACACCATAACCAAACCCTCACTGTTACTCTTGCTGGACGCAGGAATGTGACCTGCTGGTAAGAATTGCATACAAATTTGAAATTGCATGTGCTATACAGATGCCAAAAATTGGGCCTTTGCTGTTGGTGGTGTCTGAACACCCAAACCAAGCCCTCGCAGTTACTCTTGCTGGGCGCAGGAATGGGACCTGCTGGTAAGAATTGCATACAAATTTGAAATTGCATGTGCTATACAGGTACCAAAAATTGGGCCTTTGTTATTGGTGGTGCCTGAACACAGTAACCAAGCCCTCACAGTTACTCTTGCTGGGTGCAGGAATGGGACCTGCTGGTAAGAATTCCACACATTTGAAATTGCATGTGCTATACAGGTGCCAAAAATTGGGCCTTTGTTATTGGTGGTGCCTGAACACAGTAACCAAGCCCTCACAGTTACTCTTGCTGGGCGCAGGAATGGGACCTGCTAGTAAGAATTCCACACATTTGAAATTGCATGTGCTATACAGGTGCCAAAAATTGGGCCTTTGCTGTTGGTGGTGCCTGAACACTGTAACCAAGCCCGCGCAGTTACTATTGCTGGGTGCAGGAACAGGACCTGCTGGTAAGAATACCATACACATTTGAAATTGCATATACTTGTCATACAGGTGCAAAAATATTGGGCCTTTGGTGTTGTTGGTGCCTGAACACCCTAACCCCTCAAAGTTAGCAGGGCACAGGGACATGGCCCGCTGTTAAAAATTACATACTACATTTAAATTGTATGCACCTGTCATACAAGTGCAGACAAATTAGGCCTTGGGGGTTGGTAATGATCTAAACAAAAAACATTGATGGAAGCTAGCAGAATCAAGGTAGAGGAATAGGATAGGCAGCATATGCAGTCTTCAAGGGATGGCAGACCCCTAGCAAATTCAATCAGTTACATCATCATCAGGGGCCTGATAGCTCTTGTTGATCCAGGACTGGTTCATTATGATAAAAGTCAGCTGGTCAACAGACAGACTGTGTCAGTCTGTGGACAGACGCATTCTTTTGTCCATCACAAAACCTCCAGCAGCACTGAACGTCCGTTCGGAAAGCACGCTGGAAGCAGGACAGGCCAGTAGCTCCATTGCATATTGAGCAAGTTCTGGCCAGTGGTTCATCCTCAAGACCCAGTAACCCAATGGATGCTCAGTTGGAAAGGTCTCCAAGTCTGCTCTTGCCCCTAGATAATCATGAACCATATGATGGAGACTCTGCCGATGGTTGTTTAAACCTAACAGCCCTGGGTGCTGAGGACTAAAGAACTGTTTAAAGGCATCGGTCAGGCGGCCGCCTTCTCCAATGCTCCTCCTTTGGCTTAACGATGTCTCAGAAACACGTGCAGAGAATTTTTACCTCCCAGTGTCTGGAAAGGTGGTACACACATTTTTTTTCAAGGCCTCCTCAAAATATTTAATCTTCTGCTCCCTCTGCGAAGACAGGATGAGCTTGCAACTTTACCCTTATAACATTGATCAAGAAGGGTTGCCAACTAGTAATTATTCCTCTCCTTGATAGCACGAATCCTCGGGTCCTTTCACAGGCTTTGCAGAATCAGGGAGCCCATGCAACATAAGTTGGAGGAGGCATGAGCTTCTGAGTCCTCTGGGTCACTAAGGATGACATTGTCAGCAGGAGCACCTCTCCCCAACCAAGTACAACTCCTGGGGTTTCTGGGTAATCAAAACCATCCCTTGAAGACTGCTGTATGCTTTTCTCTACATCCATGCTGACAAAATCTTCCTCCTCCTCTTCTTCCTCATGTGTGTTTTGTGGCCCTGCAGGAATGATATCTGCATAAAGGGGGCCTTGTGAGGAAAGGAAGTCCTCCTCTTTCTCCCACCCTGTCCATGATTCCACGCAGCATTTGCTCCAGCAGGTAGACTAGAGGGATAGTGTCACTGATGCATGCATCGTCCTGGCTCACCATTCTTGTGGCCTACTCAAATGGTGACAGGACGATGCATGCATCCTTTATCAAAAGCGTCTGGCATGGCGAAAAAAAGCCAAGCTCCACTGACCCTGTCCTTGTGCCATACTCACACAGATACTCATTTATGGTCCCCTGCTGCATGTGCAGCTGCTGAAGCATTGCCAACATTGAGTTCCACCTGGTGGGCATGTCACAATTGAGGCGATTGGTGGGTAGTTTGAATTCCTGTTGAATGTCAGATAAGCAAGCACTGGCATTGAACGAACTGCGGAAATGGCCTGTCGGAGGGCAGAGAGAAGGTTGGTGCCATTGTTGCATACAACCGTTCCTGGCTCAAGCTGTCATGGCATTAACCATCTCTGAGCCTGCCCCTGCAGAGCTGACAGAATCTCTGCACCGGTGTGACTCCTATTCACTAGACCAGGGGTGGGGAACCTTTTTTCTGCCAAGGGCCATTTGGATTTTTGTAACATCATTCGGGGGCCATACAAAATGTATGCATAAATGTAATAGGCATTGCTTTGCGGCAAAAAACGCTGTAAAAAATTGCATGACTTTACCATACCTTCAGTAATCAAGGTATAGTGTGCCCCCTTTCAATTCAAACTGACCACAGCGTGCCCCCTTTCAATGCAGAGTGACCACAGCATGCCCCCATCAATGCAGAGTGACCACACCGTGCCCCCTTTCCCCCCTTTCAATGCAGAGTGACCACAGCGAGCCCCCTTTCAATGCAGAGTGACCACAGCATGCCCCCTTTCAATGCAGAGTGCCCAGAGTGTGCCCCCTTTCAATGCAGAATGACCACAGTGTGCCCCCTTTCAATGAAGAGGAACCACAGCGTGCCTCCTTTCGATGCAGACTGACCACAGCGTGCCCCCTTTCAATGCAGACTGACCACAGTGTGCCCCCTTTCAATGCAGACTGACCACAGCATGCCCCCTTTTAATGCAGACTGACCACAGCGTGCCCAATTTTAATGCAGACTGACCACAGTGTGCCCCCTTTCAATGCAGACTGACCACAGCATGCCCCCTTTCAATGCAGAGTGACCACAGCGTGCCCCCTTTCAATGCAGAGTGACCACAGCGTGCCCCCTTTCAATGCAGAGTGACCACAGCATACCCCCTTTCAATGCAGAGTGCCCAGAGCGTGCTCCCTTTCAATGCAGAGAAACCACAGCGTGCCCCCTTTCAATGCAGACTGACCACAGCGTGCCCCCTTTCAATGCAGACTGACCACAGCATACCCCTTTCAATGCAGACTGACCACAGCGTGCCCCCTTTTAATGCAGAGTGACCACAGCATACCCCCTTTCAATGCAGAGTGCCCACAGTACATTACAGATCTCGAATTTCCAGTGAAAAAGCAAAATTTTTTCGTCTTTCGACGAACGATCGAACGATGAACTCGAGGCTCACCCCTATAAGGGAGTATTCAGTTGCTGTATACAATAATGCATAGGCAACACTTGTACCCAGGAAGGTACCAGATTTTTATATGCAAACTTCCAATGAAAAAAACAAAAACAAAACAAAAAGGTTCCAGGTACTCACTGTCAATCATAGGCTTTATTTTTAAGACAGCATAAAACAGCAAAATACATTTACAATGGACCGTAACATATTTTAAGCTAAATGTGCTTACTCATAAATAGAGGTGAGCTTTGGGTCAAATATGAGTTCAACTCGAGCACAGCCTTTTGGCAGTTTAACAAATCGATGAATAAAATGGCCAGATTTGGCCAGATTGTCCACCTCCTCAAACTCTGATTGAGGAAGTCAGAAGGCACTTAGTGGCAGTATCACTACCACCATTAAATGACAGATTCCATTCAGCTTGGAAAAAAGCTGGCTGAAATCCCACGTCTCATCATCATCATCCAAATATGCACAAAATCATATTTGGCCAATGACATCACCCAGATTTCCTGGTACTGCACTTACAGTATCTCTCAAAATTGAGTACACCCCTCACATTTTTTAACTATTTTATTATATCTTTTCATGTGACAGCACTGAAGAAATTACACTTTGGAACTATTTCACTAAAAGGAAGAAAAACAAGTAGTAGAAATGCTCGCTTCCTCCTTAACTACTCTCATCTAGAGTAATTAAGACCTCAACTAGGGGAACCTTAAAACGTAGAATTATGGCTAGATGCAATAGTGAATTCCGATTAGAGTATACCAATTCACGATCACATTTTCATAACCGAAAATTCCTATATTCTGAATAAGTATTACAGAGCAATGTCAGCTATTATGGATACTATGGTGATACTAAAAAATAAAACCACCTCAGTGCCAAGGAAAATATTAATTTAAACGAATAATCAAAAATATTAACCATAAAATCATCAACGTATATAAAAGCTGCTACCTTACCTTTAAATAACAAAAAAATAAATAAAAATGCTGAATTAATGCACAAAGCGAATACAGCACAGGCAGCGCTATAAATTAAACTACAAAGGTGATCCTGAAAAGTTCATATATATATATATATATATATATATACAATTCTTAAAGGAATGTTCACAGTGAGTCCCAATGTGTCAGGTGATAAGAAGGAGGAAATCAACAGATTGGTGCTTGGACAGAGTCTTTCTGTGCCTTCACCACACCAAGGTGCTCCTCAGACCTTTGAAATAAAAATTTACCAGATTGTTGTGTGCCTGGATGTCCTTGGGCCGGGGGGATCCTGGTTTTGCGGCCTGCAGCCTTGCCTGTTGTGCCGCAGGGAGGCTCTGAAGTCTTTGCAGTGTTTTACCGGCCTGGTCCATTGCTTTGGACTCAATGGCCCCGCCTTCTGCCGGCTGCGAACAGTGCACAATTTGGTCAGCGCATCGGTGGCGGCGCTTCCTGTTGCTCGGTGCCCATTTGTTTGGATTATCTCCCTGGGTGTGCTGTATGCTCTGAGACTCTGATTATCGTGTATGAACTTTTGCCTTAATTCTGGACTCCTCTCCAGCAGCAGACGGCAGACGGTGCCCCAGCAGATGGTGCCCCAGAATGATGACACTAACCCAGCAGAAGATCTGGCAACAGAGCAGAGTGCAGCTGGCCTCAGAGGTTGGCTGGGTGAGTTTGTCCGGGGAGTGAGTCAGTTCGGGACAATTTGCTTGGGGTACTGTGTGGGTACAGACATTGGGGGACTGGAACTACAGACTACCTTCAAAGTCAACCTGTTTGGGGTCCCCACCTGTGTTAGTCTCCTTCCGAAAGGGGAGAGATGTGATGGGAGTCACTTTGGTTGGGGGGCCCATGGAACACAGCTTACCTTACAGAGGTTGGGAAATACCACTCTTAGCTCCCTAGGCCCCTCTTATGTGTAAGTCACCCTGTGTCTATTAGGGACACAGGGTGACCAAGAAGCCCAGTCTGGCCTGCCCAAACCAGACTTCCACAGACTGATCGGCTATGGGAGCTCCATGTGCCCTGCCGGGACAAACGTACAAACTATGTGGAACTTTGTCAAGGAAGCTACCATGATGGACTGACTCCTTGGGACTTGTTACCCAACTAACTCAGGCACAGACCGATTGGAGGTCTCGTACCTGGTTAGTCTACCTTTTGGGGGGGAGATATGTAACAGTACTCACAATCACCGCAAGTGAAAGACAGATACTTAATGGACACTGACAATATGGTTTGGATTGCGTCAAATGGATTCTGTGTTTACACTTATGATAATGCGTAGTGTACTTCAATTTCAGAGACAGGCTCTCCCTATTGTTTGTTTATTGAGGTGTGATGTGTATTCTGTTAAGCCTGTCTGTCCCATTATTAATTGTTAATGAACTCACATATTGTTTCTGTCCAGATGGCTAGATAATTAGTTCAGGTTAATTCTATTTCTGTCTACAATTTCATCTGCAAATGATAATGTAATCAGACAACCCCTGACCTGTGTGTGGTAATCTGATCAGGAGGAGGATGTCCATGCTGTAAATAAACTGTGTGCATTGTTCAATAAAGGAGAAGGTTCCAGTAGAATCTAAGTTGTCGGCTATCTTTGTATGGGGCGGCTAGAAAATCTGATATTTATGTTCAAGACTGAAGGAAGCCATATACTGATGGAAGCCCACAAACACAGTGTGGGTTGCGGTTCCATTACATACATCCAGGAAAGAATCCAGACCTTTTTAAAGCAATCTAGTGAGCTAGCCAGAACCACCTCTGGAGGGAATCTATTCCACATTTTCACAGCTCTTACGGTGAAGAAACCTTTCCGTATTTGGAGACTAAATCTGTTTTCCTCTAGATGTAAAGAGTGCCCCCTTGTCCTCTGTGTTGACCTCAAAGTGAATAACTCAACACAAAGTTCACTATATAGACCCCTTATGCATTTATACATGTTGATCATACCCCCCCCCCCCCCCCCAGCTCCTCTTCTCAAGAGAGAATAAATTCAGTTCCTCTAATCTTTTCTCATAACTGAGCTCCTCCATGCCTCTTATCAGTTTGGTTGCCCTTCTCTGCACTTTCTCCAGTTCCCCAATATCCTTTTTAAGAACTGGTGCCCAATACTGAACTGCATATTGCAGATGCGGTCTTACTAAAGATTTGTACAGGGGAAAATGATATCTCTCTCTCTGGAGTCCATGCCTCTGTTAATACAAGAAAGGACTTTGCTTGCTATGGAAACCGAAGCTTGGCATTGCATGCTATTATTAAGCTTAGGATCTCCCAGATCCTTCTCCGCTATGGATTCCCCCAGTTCTACTCCCCCTAGTATGTATGATGCATGCATATTCTTAGCCCCCAAGTGCAAAACTTTACATTTATTAACATTAAACCTCATTTGCCACATAGTTGTCCAATGAAACAGTGCATTGAGGTCAGCTTGTAAGTTAAAACACACACCCATGTAAGTTAAAACACATGTGTCAAATTGTAAACTGAAATCAAGGAGTACTTTAAATAATTTTCAAAACTACAGCCAAACCAGCCACGAGCCCTCTTAAATTTCAGTAACTGTTTAACATAACCTACTACTGCCTTGTGTGCTGCAGATGCCAATGTGACAAAGGTTAGGAAAGCTATAGTTGTTAATGAAAGCTGATGTTTTGGAACTTTTTGATTACGGAAAACATATTTGCTGCAATTAGAAATGCATTGCATGTAAAGATTGGTTTGGAACCTTGGAAGGTGTCTAAATAAAGTAAAGATAAATCATGTCTGTGTTGCCCACTTGCCTTACACAGTAGACTGCAAAGACAAAATGTGTGTGTTATATTAGTATTGAAGATAGTGACCTACTGTTAGATGATCAGTTTGTCTAATCTGGAGGTGGCTGTAGAGTCACACAGGTGGCTTCTCAATATGCCGTTTACTGTTTTCTAGGAAAGAAAAAAAAAAACAGATTGCTGTGACCTCAGTGATAGTCCCCAGACTCCCCAGTGTCCATCCAAATTCCCCAACACATAAAAAAAAGTAGATACTCAAAAAATATTGGCTTCCAAGAATGTCATACCTCCCAGAGAAGTTCCTATTAGGGATGATCAAACTTTTCAAAAGTTTGGTTCGACCAGAACACCTGAACTTGCCGAAAGTTTGGCCCGGATTTCAGAACCCCATTGAAATCAATGGGACCCGAACTTCGGTAATCAAAAAACACCATTTTGAAGAGCTAAAACCCAATAAATGCCCCTAAAAAGTGCCTAGGATTCTGGGTCATGCCCCAGAGACTATTAATCACACAAAAAAAGTTCTTAAAAATTGTCATTTTTGATAGAGAGCCAATTATTGAAAAAATTATTGAAAAAAAAAAGAGATTTCTTTGGATTTAGTGTCTGGGGGGTCTAAAAAGTTTACCTGTGAAGTTTCAGCTCTGTAGCATGTCCAGAACCAGAAAAAAAAGTTTGTTTGTATTAGAATTAATATAAAACATGATGGTGGCTTCGCCCCTGTCACCCGGCTTTTTGTTGCAGGCGTTTTATTGGGCTTTTTTGAGGACATGTTTGGAGTCAGGCATGACATCTGAACTTCTGTGTAGGGGTATATATACACACACACATGTATGTATATATACACATACACGTATATAGGTGTGAAAGTAGCAGAAACCTATGCTTGCGCTAATGAAATAATTAACAGGCATATGTCTCCGCTCCTATCACACCTATATATGTGTATGTGTATAAATACATATAAGCATGTGTGTATATATTCTATGGGACTCAAACCTGAAAAATCAAAAGTCCTAATTTTAAAGACTTAAATGCTGCAACGCATTCTGGAGGGAGCAACAACTCAATATTTTTCACCATGCTTATGCCCCCTTTTCCTCATCGCCACTACATTCCCCCTACCAAGGTTGTTCATGGTGCTTCACTCACTGCCCCACCTTACTGCACAGGTTATGGTTGTGTCCTCTAATCTCGAAATTCTGGGACCAGGTGGAAAATCTTGCATTCAGGGTTACTGGCCTGCAGCCAGCTAAGGACCCCTTTCCCTTACTCTTTGGATATTTGGATGGTCTTCCCAATTCTCCTCCAGGGACCCACACCAAACAAAGGAACTCAACTATACGGAACCACAAACCCTGGATCGCCACCTGTTTCATGATATCCAGGAGGGTCATTCCCTGACACTGGGTGTCACCAAATGCTCCGCTAGTGGGAGAAGTCAAGTCTGACCTGAACACACTCATGCAAAAGGAACATTTGGACATGCTCCTCACCAAAACAGACCCACAAAGGTTCTGGAACAAATGGTCTGTCTACTATGAACTGCAACACATCAATCTTCTTCCCTGTAGCCTGAGTGTAAGCTATCCTGCCCCAATTGACTCTGGAGATCCTCCCCCTTACTCCCTTTTTTCATAGTGTTATTCATTACTTTTGTCAAGTCAATTATCCCACTTAATGCTGTTGGTATATTGTTTACTCTGCACTAGCTAATGTTGTAAATCTATGTAGCATGTCACTCGGATCACCTCCCCCCCCTCCCTTATCCCTCCCCCCTTTTTTTTTCCTCTATCCTCCATATCACCCCCCCCCCCACTTCCCTGGTCCACCGTAAGGACATCTTCCAATACTTGTTGATGGTTTGCACCAGGTTTTTTCTCTAATTCATCCCTCTTCCTTTACTCTATTCTCAACGTTATTTTCCTCTGTTCCATGACCCCCCCACATTACTCCCCCCCTACCCCACCCATACCTACCCTATCACTCTATTTCACTACCCTGTTATTGTTTTTGCATTTGTCACTATTGAGAGATGTAGTTGCCACAGTTGCATGTTGGGTGATATGCCTGTTGTACTAGTTCTTTGTAACGGCATACCCTTTTGAACTTGGTTGTTAAAGTGTTAAAACACCAATAAACATTTCTTTAAAAAAAAAAAAGACTTAAATGCAAGTTATTGCCCAAAAAAGTGTATACTTACATGTACAAATACAAAAAAAAAATGTTTTAAAACAATCGTTTTTACAGAAGCAGTGATTTTAATGATGTTTAAAGTGAAACAATAAAAAATGAAAAATTCCTTTCAATATCGTGCTTGGGGGGGCCCCTTAATGTGACTGTAAAGTGGCCCATTTGTACGATGTATGTAGCCTGCTGCAGCAATACTGACATTACTAAAGGAAAAAATGTAATTTAAACATGATTGTGGCTGTAATGTATTGTCGGCTCCCAGCAATACAGATAAAAAAAAAGCATTGTTGGAAGCTAGCATAGTCAAGATTCGGGAATAGGATAGGCAGCATATGCAGTCTTCAACGTATGCCAGACCTCTAGCAAATTCAATCCGTTAAATCAGCATCAGGAGCCTGATAGCTGCTGTTGATCGAGGACTGATTAATTTTATAAAAATGTCAGCTGGTCAACAGAGTCTGTGGACAGATGCATTCTTTTATTTCTCACAAAACCTCCAGAAGCACTGAATGCCTGTTCGGAAAGCACGCTGGAAGCAGGACAGACCAGTAGCTCGATTGCATGTTGAGCAAGTCCTGGTCAGTGGTCCATCCTCAAGACCCAGTAACCCAGTGGATGCTCAGTTGGAAAGGTCTCCAAGTCTGCTCTTGCCCCTAGATAATCATGCACCATATGATGGAGACTCTGCCGATGGTTGTTTAAACTTAACAGCCCTGGGTGCTGAGGACTAAAGAATTGTTTACAGACATTGGCCAGCCAGCTGCCTTCTCCACCGCTCCTCCTTTGGCTGAACGATGCCTCAGAAACACGTCCAGAGAATGTTAACCTCCCAGTGTCTGGAAAGGTGTTAAACAAATTTTTCTTCGAGGTGTCCTCAAGATGTTTCATTCTCTGCTCCCTCTGTAAAGGCAGTATAAGCTTTGCAACTTTACCCTTATAATGTGGATCAAGAAGGGTTGCCAACCAGAAATAATCCCTCTCCTTGATACCATGAGGAGGCATGAGATTGTGAGTCCTCTGGGTTACTAAGGATGACATTGTCAGGAGCAACCTCCCCCCAGCCACGTATAACTCCTGGGGTTTCTGGGGAATGAAAACCCTCTGTAATGGATCAACTGGCCCCCCGACTGGGTACCTCCGTTGACGGATGTTCCTAGTGCTTCCCGAGGGCTCCAAGCACTCCGCCAGACACCATAGCCACCTCAGACCCCACAAACCACCACAGCTTGGTTGGGGTCTCGCCGCCTCCTACTCACCCTGGACCTACCACAAGGCTCCAGATTCCAGTGGGTGAACCTCTCCCTCCCCAGAGATTGAAGCAGGAACAAGCACTTACAAGAGCTTAGTGATTATTCAAGGGAGTATGAAGAGCATAGCAATCCCTTGTAGCAGATTCCCCCAATAAGAGACGGAACTCTAGATTGAGCGTGAAGTATAACTCAAACTTTAATGGTACAGCTGCTCTTTTATACAGTTTTCCCCCACAAGGTTACTGCCCAGGTGGACCATGTGGGAAACAGGCCCTGAAATTCACAATCCAATGAAAACAGGGTTTTACACTCCCATACAGTGTACACAACCCCTTCCCTCTGCCTGATTACAGTGTCATATGCAGATGAAAGTGTATACAGGAACAGAATTAACCTAAACTAATTATCTAGCCATCTGGAGAGAACAATGTGAGGCCATTAACATTTAAAAAAAGGGACAGGCACAATCCACATTCCAGATCAATAGATAGACAATAGGAAGGGACCACTGTATCAGTCTGTCTATCTCCTACACTCCAGTACATGGAATACACATTATCTCACACAAACAATAGGGAAAGCCTGTCTGACATTGAGGAACATGTAATACACACATTATTTAGGAGTTATAAACTTCATGGCAATGGTCTACAACAGTCTAAGTCTCCCAGTGTAAAGTGGGATAAGATCTTCATATATCTATATGAAGATATTGCTGACAAATATTATTGTCCCACTTGAAGCAATCCAAACCATTACATATCTGTCTTTCGCTCCCAGTGACAGTGAGCATGTTATCCTCTACATCCATGCTGCCACAATCCTCCTCCTCCTCTACCTCCTGTGCATTTTGTGGCCCCGCAGGAATGTTTATCGGCATAAAGGGGGCCTTGTGAAGAAAGGAAGTCCTCCTCTTCCTCCCACTGTTCTGCCTCTAATGCCCTGTTCATTATTCCACAAAGCATATGCTCCAGCAGGAAGACTAGAGGGACAGTGTCACTGATGCATTTATTGTCACGGCTCACCATCCTAGTGGCTCCTCAAATGGTGACAGGACAGTGCATGCATCCTTTATCAGCAGCCACTGGCATGGCAAAAAGAAGCCAAGCTCCCCTGAGCCTGTCCTTATGCAATACTCACACAGGTACTCATTGATGGCCCTCTGCTGCGTGTGCAGCCACTGCAGCATTGCCAATGTTGCCAATGTTGAGTTCCACTTGGTGGGCATGTCACAAATGAGGCGGTTGGTGGGAAGGCTGAATTCTCGTTAATGTCAGATAGCTGGGCACTGGCATTGTATGACCGCCGGAAATAGCCACAGACTTTTCTGGCCTGTTCCACAGGCTCCTTGTCTACAGCTACTCCTTCTGTAGCCTCACCATCATGCACGAAGGAGTCACCTGAATTATTTGATCATAGTGTCAGTTACATGATGCTGGAGGATGCGCAGCAATTTGAATGCTCCAATGTTGGTTCCCAGGTTAGGGAAGGGAATAACGTGAGCCTAGTGAGAGGGGTGACAATGACGGACAAGAAATTAGCAGTCATGTTGCAACAGCTACAGCATATTGCCAAGTTTGCTCTAGTGACAAGGAGGGAGGGGATGATGAAGTCATGGACTGTACTTGGGTGCCTGGGAGAATAGAGGAGGAAAGTGAGGAGAAGGAGGAGGTAGCACATCTCCAACGAGGCAGGATGTACTCCAGGGGCTGCCTTAAGGGAAGCCACCCTATTGCATCACACCACAGAACTCCACAGGTGCAGGGCACTGCTAACTCACTGCTGACTTCCAAAGTTCATTGGTGTGGACTTTTTTCAACACGTGCAGTAGACGCATTGCTGTTTGCAATCTCTGTCTGAAGTGGATTAAGCGTGGCCAGATCACCAGCCGCTTGAGCACCACATGCTTGACAAGACATATGATGACCTGCCATGCAGTCCATTGGCAACAGCACTTGAAAGCATAAAAAGCATACTTAACCTTGCTCCTCATCTGGGATCTTAACCCCCTACTATACCTCATGTCTTCTCGAAAACCTGCACTGAGAGGGAGGATGGTATAGCAATGAGTGCCACAGATACTTGCACCCAATCTCGTATGAGCCTGTGTGACAGAGGACGAGGAGGATGAGGACGGCTTAGTTATCCACTCCACCAACTCTTATTCATGTTGTGGCTCAATAACACGGCCAGCACCGGAAAAGAAAGGACAAGCGTGCTGTGCCTGCAGAGAATGCACCATGTCCGTGACCTCCACTTTTCATTATGGACACAGAGGCTGCTTGCCCTCTTTTAGTGGCCTGTGAGCATCTGCCTTTCCTTGTTGGCCTTTCAGACATGATGTGGATTTTTTTGTTTTTTTTTTGGGGGGGTGCAGTTTATAAATGTTTATTATAGAATGTGGGATGGAAATATGATGCTTGGGTGCAAATATTTTATGCTTGGTGCACTATAAACTGTTTTATTATTGTGTTTTTTTTTTGGTGGGGGATTTTTATAACTTTTTAGTATAGAGTGTGGAAAGGGAATATGGTGCTTGGGTGCAATACTTTGTGCTTGGTGCACTATAAACCGTTTTATTATATATTTTTTTATTAATAAAGAAAAAATTAATAAAGCCAAAAAAAAAAAAAGAAAACCCCTGCTGAGGCAGAAGGAATAGCGCCTGAGATGCACAAGGGGGGCATCAATTATGCCCTTCATACTATTAGTGCTGCTGCACAAAAAAAAAAAAACAATTGCTGATGATGCAGAAGGATGCACTAGCACCAGCGACAAAGAAGGGGGGTACTAATATTGCAGCAACAGACCATGATGCTAAAAAAATTGAAAAATAAATATATATATGTATCAATGAAATAAAAAAGGGGATAAGTGGGGTGACACAGACGTGTTGTATACAATACACTTCAGTGGCCCCACTACAATCACAGTACAGCACTAAACTGACTGAAGCACACTGTGTAATATAAGAATCAGCCCTACACTACACTGCAATGGCTGATATATATATATACTGTATACATAAATAAATAAATATATATATATATATATATATATATATATATATATATATATATATATATATATATTCTGCACTGGTGAATATATCCACTGGACTTGGCTGATATACTGTATATACTGCACTTGTTGATATATATCCTGCAATAGCGGATCAATATATATATATACTGCACTATCTGATATATCCTGCAATAGCTGATATATTGTGAAGCGCTGCGCAAACTGTCGGCGCTATATAAATCCTGTATAATAATAATAATATGTATATATACTGCACCAGCTGATATATATTCTGCAATAGCTGATATATTTATATACTGCACAAGCTCATATATCCTGCAATAGCTGATAAATATATAAATACTGCACTATCTGATATATCCAGCAATAGCTGATATATGTATATATACTGCACTAGCTGATATATGTATTTATACTGCACTAGCTGATATATGTATATATACTGCACTAGCTGATATATGTATTTATACTGCACTGATATATCCTCCAATAGTATAGTACTGTATAGTGCACTATCTGATAGACCTTGACACAGTCACATGGCCACGCTGGCCCAGAAGCTTTATCACCTGACACAGTCATCTGCTTATCTAGCTGTAAGTAAGATGTGCAGTATCTCACAAAAGTGAGTGTACCCCTCACATTTTGTATATATTTTATTATATCTTTTCATGTGACAACACTGAAGAAATTACATTTTGCTACAATGTAAAGTAGTGAGTGTACAGCTTGTATAACAGTGAAAAATTTGCTGTCCCCTCAAAATAACTCAACACACAGCCATTAATGTCTAAACCGCTGGCAACAAAAGTGAGTAAACCCTTAAGTCAAAATGTCCAAATTGGGCCAAAGTGTCAATATTTTGTGTGGCCAGAGTTCACCAGAGCTTCACAGGTTGCCACTGGAGTCCTCTTCCACTCCTCCATGATGACATCATGGAGCTAGTGTATTTTAGAGACCTTGCGCTCCTCCACCTTCCATTTTTCGGATGCCCCACAGATGCACAATAGGGTTTAGGTCTGGAGACATTCTTGGCTAGTCCATCACCTTTACCCTCAGCTTCTTTAACAAGGCAGTGGTCATCTTGGAAGTGTGTTTGTGGTCGTTATCAGGTTGGAATACTGCCCTGCGGCCCAGTCTCAGAAGGGAGGGGATCATGCTCTGCTTCAATATGTCTACGTATGGTTCCCTCAATGAACTGTAGCTTCCCAGTACCTGCAGAACTCATGCAGCCCCAGACCATGACACTCCCACCCCCATGCTTGACTGTAGGCAAGACACATCTGTCCTTGTACTCCTCACCTGGTTGCCGCCACACACGCTTGACACCATCTGAACCAAAGAAGTTTATCTTGGTCTGATCAGACCACAGGGCATGGTTCCAGTAATCCATGTCCTTAATCTGCTTGTCTTCAGCAAACTGTTTGCAGGCTTCCTTGTGCATCATCTTTGGAAGAGGCTTCCTTCTAGGACGACAACCATGCAGACCAATTTGATGCAGTGTGCAGAGTATGGTCTGAGCACTGACAGGCTGACCCGCCATCCCTTCAACCTCTGCAGCAATGCAAAAACAAAGACAATCTCTGGCTATGACGTTGAGCACGTGCACTTAACTTCTTTGGTCGACCATGGCGAGGCTTGTTCTGAGTGGGACCTGTCCTGTTAAACCTCTGTATGGTCTTGGCCACTGTTCTGCAACTCAGTTTCAGGGTGTTGGCAATCTTCTTACAGCCTAGGCCTTCTTTATGTAGAGAAACAATTCTTTTTTTCAGATCCTCAGAGAGTTCTTTGCCATGAGGTGCCATGTTGAAATTCCAGTGACCAGTATGAGAGAGTGAGAGTGATAACACCAAATTTAACACACCTGCTCCCTATTCACACCTGATACCTTGTAGCACTATGAGTCACATGACACCGGGGAGGTAAAATTGCTTATTGGGCCCAATTTGTACATTTTCACTTAGGGGTGTACTCACTTTTGTTGCCAGCGGTTTAGACATTAATGGCTGTGTGTTGAGTTTTGAAGGAACAGAAAATGTACACTGTTATACAAGCTGTACACTCACTACTTTACATTGTAGCAAAGTGTAATTTCTTCAGTGTTGTCACATGAAATATATAATAAAATATTTACAAAAATGTGAGGGACACAGTCACTTTTGTGAAATACTGCACATCTTACTGGCATCTAGGTAAGCAGATGTCTTTGTCAGTTGATAAAGCTTCTGTTGCCCGCATGGCCATGTGACTGTGTCAAGGTCTTACCTTGCCCTCCTGTTGGCAGCCATCTTGGACATGTTCAGACTGCTGCCTTTTATAGACTCTGATTGCATCATCACTTCCTGCTGCCTGGGCGTCGCACATTGAAGATGCTGCACACCTGACTATATCTATCACCTGTTGGGTTGCAATCCTTGCCCTTGTGTTTGTGTTTCAAAGTGCATCTCTGCTAGCAGTCTTCTGTTCTCTGTGTTCCTCCATGTATGACCTGGCTTGGCTGACAACTCTCCTGGCTCTTGACCCGGCATTGGCAGATGACCCGGAATTAACAGATGACCCGGCATCGGCAGACTACCCACTTCTGGACCCGACCCCAGCTTGGATGACTACCCGCTCCTGGACTTGACCCCGGCTTGTTCCTGCTCTCTCTTCCTCATTCTTGCTGTGCGATTATTGTTGTTTTCTCCAATAAACTGATTTATTTTACTTGCAGTCTGGTTTCCTGGCAGACTGGCAGAACCGGCTGTCATGCACAGATTGCCGAAGCCACCGAGGGTGTGAAAGGTGGTAGCAGTGTCTCCTTCAGGCAGAGCGACAAACCATTGGGTGTAAAGGGGCGTTTACAATGTTACATAGTTACGTAGTTTGCGAGGTTGAAAAAAGACATCAGTCCATCCAGTTCAACCTATAATGTGTGTGTGTGTGTGTGTGTGTGTGTGTTTGCTGTTAACCGTACATTGTATACCCCTGTATGTTGTGGTCTTTAATGTGCCCATCTAATAGTTTTTTTGAAGGTATCAATGCTCCCTGCTGAAACGACTGCTTGTGGAAGAGAATTCCACATCCTTACTGTTTCTGACAGTGAAGAACCCCTTACGTATTTTAAGGTTAAACCGTTTTTCCTCTAGTTTTAGTGAGTGGCCACGTGCCTTATTGTATTCCCTTTCTCTGAAAAGTTTGTTCCTTATGCTAAGGTCCCCAGTACAGTATTTATACATTGATATCATATCCCCCCTTAATCGTCTCTTCTCCAGAGAGAATAAGTTCAGTGCTTGTAGTCTTTCCTCATAGCTGATGTCCTCCATTCACCTAATTATTTTTGTTGCCCTTCTCTGGACTCTCTCCAGTTCCAGCACATCCTTCCTGAGGACCGGTGCCCAGAACTGGACAGCATACTCCAGATGTGGCCGGACCAGAGTCTTGTAGAGTGGGAGAATAATCTCTTTATTTCTGGAGTGAATTCCCTTTTTTATACATCCCAGTATTCTGTTGGCTTTGCTTGCAGCGGCTTGGCATTGCATATCATTGCCAAGCCTGTTGGCTGCCAGTACCCCCAGATCCTTTTCCATCCAAGACTCACCAATGTTTTTCAGAGGCCAAGCCTCCTTTGTCAAGTTACTCTGAAACATGTTGTATATACCCTCTTATACCCCCATAGCTTGTCACTCTGCCTAAAGAAGACACTGCTACCACCTTTTTATTTTTATGATTGTTTTAAATAAATGACTTATGCTTCCATTGATGTTTACGTTGCGGCTCCTCTTCTGTTTATATTGTGTAAACTTTTACAAATGCTGGGGGTTGTGTTCATTACATACATTTTACTCTGTGCTCCACAGTAAGCCCTACACCCTACACAGGAGGAGGGTTGGGGTGCGTGAGGGGCAGTTTGCCATCTTCACCCTGGGCACTGTATGACCTTGTCTGTCCAGACACTGGGTGGGGCAGGCTGGTTAAAACAGTGGCATGACGTAGAGTCCAGGGAGAGCCAACCTATTGGCACAAGGAAGGAGGGAGAGGGAGAAAAATCAAACATGACAGTATTTATCGGTGGCAGTGCACCTCCTCTGCAGTCATTGCCCCCATAAAGACTGTACCAGTCCATTGTATCCCTACCGAAGAAGCCAAACGGAGCCCACGCTCCAGGCGTAACGCGTATAGGGAGGCGGAGCCTGCGTGCCTGACGCCGATCGCTCGGGTGCCACTCTCTAACACTGAATGCCATAACAGCAGGCACGGCTGAGTGCCCAACAAATGTGAGTCACCCCTTTATGCTCAATAAAAGCTCATTATTTACATTCAGAGAGCACTAGATCTTTGCTTTATCTTTATTTTATGTCCTGGCGACCCCCGGAAGTGAAGGCTGGAGAGGTTACCTGTGATAGTCTGTTTATCCCCTGATATGCTCATGCTGGCCCGTTTGGGTCTGGTATCAAGGTGAGAGGCCAATCTTACTGGTGGAGGGAGTTCACACACTGGTGGTTCCTGCTTGATTCACAAGGGATTGAGGCTGTCCTGTCATCACCTGGATATACTAATCATTACTTTGGAGCACTTTATATGAACATTTATGTTTCATCAGAGCACATATGATGGACACTATATTTTGTTGATAACACTTGTTGATTCATTAATCACTTATTATTTTTGTGCACTTCTGGCGCAGCACGTTTTTTGATTTTTATGTTTTTGTTGTGAGGTGTGGACACAATTTGTGTATGCAGCCGGATTTATATATTGATTTATTCTAGCACATTTATACACATTTGAATTTCACTTAGTCTTGCGCTGATAGTTTTTTCACTATATTCATTGTATTCATTCATTATTTCCTCCAGTAGACTGCTCCTTTCATTTATGGAGTGTGCAAAAAAAAAAGGTGTTTATTCATTTGTAAGCAAACCCTGAAATTTTTTTTACCAGAGTCATAGTTGTAGTGTTTGAAAAAGAGAAACTATAGCATAGAATTTATACTTTTAGGCTACATGTACACGGGACATTTTAAAAAGTCCTTTGAACTCTGGAATTTTACAGCTATGTAAAGGACGTTTAAAACGTCCGTTGTGTCGTGTTGCAGCCGCGTTTAGCGGCATTTAGCAGGCATTTGTGCTCAGATATGTTTTTAGAGCTTCCCCTTTTAAAATGGAAAAACACAAGCGCTAAACGCGGGTGATCGCTTTCGGTCGCGTTCGGTCACGTTTTGCGTTTGAAACGCCTGTAAACACACGTTCTGAACATCCTGAATGCAAATAATTGCTTTCCAAAAAACGACACTGAACTCAACTGCCTCTAAATGACTGTAAACGACCCTGTGTACATGGACAGATAAGATAACATAGAGGAGGGTTCAGGGGCTTCTGAAAAAAACGTCCAACTGCTCCTAAACGTCCGTTTACAAGTAGCAGTGTACATGAGGCCTAACTCTATGGCAGCAATATACCATAGAGATATATATATATAGAAGAAATGCAAGTAGATTTGTTATGTATTTTTGTTTATAGAGTGCATAAAAATTTAATTTATTATTTCAAGACAATATGACCAAAAAGGTTTGTTTATGCTAATATAAAGTATATACTGTATGTATAAATACTTTGTTATCTTATCCTAATTAAGAGAAAGTATGATATAGATATTGCTGAACAAGGTTCGCGGCAGAAATGTAAAAACCGATCTAGTCCATAGGGGGTATAAAGATGTGAAAACCAAAATTGTTAAATTATTAAAAGTATTATTTTTTATGTTTTGCAAAAAAAGATTTACAGTGATGCATTTATGGAAAGGTTAGAAAGCAAAATGTAAAAAAGAATGAAGAAACATATTCAGTACAATGAGAAACTGAAATATATAAAAAAGAGAGGGGAGAGATGAGATGATTGCATTGTCACTAACTCACTGTAGCCATGTCACTGGTTAATGTTCAGCATCATGTCACAGAATTATCTACACAGTCTGTGATATTCAGAATGGTAGAGATTGTTTTATTTTCTGTGTATATGAAGATCAATACCTTATCACCATCTAATTCCTATAAAGACCGGTTCCTTTGGATTGTCTTTTGGTTGACATTTTTTATATCCAAGACTCAGAGCTCAGAACTGATCCTTAATGTCCAATTCGGAGAAAGAGAATTTGACACTGATATTTATCAGGAGGGTGATCTTATCATTGGAGGAGTGTTCACAATATCCACATCTGTCACACATATAACAGAGAGAAATACCAGGGTACTTTTCTGTATGATGTAAGTCACATTTTACAGTATTAACATGTTTCTTTGTCCTTTTTTCAATTTTTTATTTTTTTTTGTAAAATGCAGCTGATGACATTCTTAGGAACTTTGTCACAACCAGTGATTAGAAATTAAAAGGTATTCTGTGAAAATGTAAAAATAGGAGTTTACTCTGATGAAGTGTTTAGAAACCTGTACTGAAGAAGTGTGGGGTTGTCATTGATGACCTATCTTTCTGCAAATATTACTTTCCTGGCCAACACGCTGATCCTCCAATTTCAGTTATTTCTTGATCACAAAACCTGGGATAAAATGAGGATCAAGAATTCTGATTTTCCTAATCTGAAAACTTGTCTCTTTCTCCTTCCTCAGAATGGTTTAACCAGTTCAGCTCCAGAGCAGTTTTTTCATTTTTTTCACACTTGTAAAAATCTTAATTTTGGCAATAAAATCACTTAAACCCACAGACCAGTATATATTTTCTGAAAGAAGAGGTCATGTAGAATAAAAGATGATAGGTTAGATTTTTTATGTCATTTGATACAGTATTTGCACACATTGTTATAAAATTTTCAGGAAAAAATATAATGACATAAATGTTATCGTACACTATATAATAACCATTTTTTGGTAAAATATAAAAGAAGAGGTTGCTTTGAGTAAATAGATAGAAAACATGCCAAGTCTTAAAAATGCATGTGCCCGTGTTATCACAAATGCTACGGTATGCAAATATCCTCATTGGTGATGCTTTAAAATTGCTTACAGCTCATCATTAGATTTAACTAGGAGATCTTGCAGTGATTACTCCCACGTGCGGTGCGACTGAGGTATACATTTGCATGCGCACCCTGGACTTGTGTTTGCATTTGCACATGTCTGCAGGGCAATGGGGGTTATGGCACTAAAAATATATATATATATTTTTTTTTTTTTATTCTAAATAGATTTTTATTGAGGATTTTAAATAATAAACAAAGAAAACAAAATACAAAGTGCAAAAAAAGTCACTGAAGCTGGTAATTACAAATAGTATTATTACAAATATCAGATGTACATAGTGGATAGGATATCATATACATGAATGATAATGCAATTTAGTTATTATACGTATATATCAATAAAACATTTTCGGCATGGAAGTATTTACCAGGCCTTAACTAACCCAAATACATATACTGGTAGGATGCTAAGTAGTGATGGAAGAACATCTGATGGGACGGTTATCGAACGGTTCACGTGAACTCGCTCAAATGTTCGCGAACCTCAGATTCGTAGCGGGTCCCATTCATTTTAATGCCAGGTGAAAATGAAAAACCTCCCGGTCATATTTGCAGCCACAAAATACTTACTAGCTGTGCACACATAGTCCCACAACATGGACACTGACATACCAGAAGTATAGCTATTGGAGAAGTTGCCATTAAAATTATTATTTTTTTTTTCCAGCAAAAAAATTATTATTATTTTTTTTCTAAATCAGCCAGAACTGAAAGCAGTCGGTAAATACATGTCAAATGCATATAGGGTCCATTCACACATCTGTAAAATGGGTCCGCATCCGTTTAGCAGAACGTTTACAGACCCATTTATTTTCAATTCCAGTCTGAAAAATTTGGCATTCACAGGATAAAGAAGTAAGTGTCGCCCAGTACAGACCCCATAAATTAGCCCATGGGCATTAACCTGACAGCAAAGAAGTTTGTATTCTGTGGCTGGTGGTACATTAGGCATTCACAGGATACAGAAGTAAGTGTCGGCCATTACAGGCCCCAAAAATTAGGCATTCAACGGACATAAAAGGCCTTTTATGCCGCTTATATTTACCTAAGACAGGGACCATGAATTGTTATTGGTGGTGGCGGATATTTGTGGCCTGTCATGAGGAATTTGAATCAAACATGGTCTACTGGTCACATGTGTTGAATAGAGTTGAGCGAACACCTGGATGTTCGGGTTCGGCGAGTTCGACCGAACTTGAAAAAAAAGTCCGGGTTCGTGAACTGGACTTAACCTGAACTTTGTCCCGATCCCGAACCCCATTGAAGTCAATGGAGACCCGAACTTTTGAGCACTAAAATGCCTCTAAAACAAGCATACTTCTGTTTACTGTGATTGCCTAATGTACCTCTAGCCATTTAAATACTACGTTCTTAGCTGTCAGTTAAACCCATGTGGGCTAATTTTGGGGCCTATACTGGCTGACACTTACTTCTGTATACTGTGAATGCCTAATGTACCTCCAGCCATCAAATACTACGTTCTTTGCTGTCAGTTAAACCCATGTGAGCTAATTTTTGGGGCCTTTACAGGCCGACACTTACTTCTGTTTCCTGTGTGAATGCCTAATGTACCTTTAGCCATCAAATACACTACGTTCTTAGCTGTCAGTTGAACCCATGTGGGCTAATTTTTGGGGCCTATACTGGCCGACACTTACTTCTGTATCCTGTGAGTGCCTAATGTATCTTCAGCCACAGAATACTACATTCTTAGCTGTCAGGTAAACGCATGTGGGCTAATTTTTGGGGCCTGGAATGGCCGACACTTACTTCTTTATCCTGTGAATGTCTAATTTTTTAGACTGGAAATTAAAAACAATGGGTCTGTAAAGGTTCCGCCAAATTGTGGAATGGATACGGACCCGTTTTACAGATGTGTGAATGGACCCTATATGTATTAGACATGTATTTACCACATGCTGTCATTTCTGGCTGATTTATGAAAAAAAAATATTATTTGCTGTAAAGAAAAATAAAAAATTAGGGCAACTTTTTCAATTGCAATACTTCTGTTATGACATTGTCCATGTGCTGGGACTATTTGTGCACAGCTAGTAAGTCTTTTGTGGTTGCAAATATGACCTAAAGGTTTTTAAAGTTCGCCTCCCATTAACGTCAATAGGGCCCGCCGCGAACTTGCGGTTCGCAGACTTTTGAAAAAATTAGCGGCTGACGTTCGCGAACCCGCCCTGGCCGATGTTCGTCCATCTCTGTTCAGCAACATGGGAACCTGAGTTTAAACATTACTCACTATGTATGGTATGCCTGGAGGGCAAATCAGCAAGGGGAACAAACATGCAGTAGTATCAAATCCAAGCTTAGGACTAGAAGTCAAGAGGTACATATACACCTACACTAAAGCAGTAGACCTGGACATCCATGGGTACCATGCTGTCCTAAATTTAGCGTAAGCATTATTTCTAATAGCTATACATTTCTCATATTCACATGTGAGATCACCAATAATAATCACATCAGAAATATTCAGAGAGTTTTCTGTTTTCCAGTTCCTGGCAATCGTTAGTTTGGCTGCTAACAAGATATGGGGAACAAGTGTTCGGTATTGATGTGGAAAGGATTCAATTTCTAGATTCAGCAGTGCTAGTGTGTAACGCTCCTGCGTTTTTGTAGCAGGCTGGATATGCAGCTGCAAAATCTCCACTCAGTAGTCATGTAGAGATGTGTTGAATAACCAGATCCAACTCTCCAGACTCATCACTGTGGGCCTGTCAGCTTCAACATACAGATATATACACACTCAATAAGATGTTCCTGGAGTGGTAGAATGTATATGACAGTATGAAGGTGATGTGCTGAAGGGACAGGTGTGAACAGTGATAGAGATGGTAAGCACTTGATAGGTTTGTTCAGGAGAGTACTAGATGGTATTAGGTAGAGTGCAGATAGGTTAGTAATCGAGTATGGTAACAGGTGGTAAGGACAGCAGATGACAATTACAGGATAGACTAACCCAGTGCAAGGATAGATGGTAGTAGACTCAAGAGCTAGCAATCTATGTAGCAGTGCAGATGATAGATGGTAGTAGACTTAAGAGCAAGCAATTTATGTAACAGTGCAGATGATAGATGGTAGTAGACTCAAGAGCTAGCAATCTATGTAACAGTGCAGATGGTAGATGGTAGTAGACTCAAGAGCTAGCAATCTATGCAACAGTGCAGATGATAGATAGTGTAGGTAAGGTTATGGAGGATTCCCCTGTGGGGTACTTATCACTAGTAAATGTTAGTAGTAGAGGGGTCCAGTAGAGAGGGAAAGATCCGGTAGCGAGATACAGGGATCAGTAGCGAGGTTCCGGTCTGCTCCAGGTAGAAGTAATTAGCTGGAGGTTCCGACAGCAAGACAGGCTTGAAAGCATGTGGATACACAAGGCAGGTTGAACGAACGATGTGAGTGAGAACGCTGGCGGTTGAAATAGCCGCTCTGCGGCACTCAGCGATGACATCATCTGTCTTAAAGGTGTATGCGTACCACCTAGTAAGAAAGGTGGGATGCATATTTGGAAGGAAATAAATTATTAAGGGTAGCAGAGGTACCAGAATCTTACAGTACCCCCCCCCCCTTAAGGCCGGCTCCGGAAGGCCTATAGCACTGGTTTCTCTGGGTATTTCGAGTGAAACCTTCGTATAAGCCTAGGTGCATGAACATCAGAGGTATCCAACCAGGTGTCGTCTTGGGGTCCATAGTTCTTCCATCTTATGAGATACTGGAGTCTTCTTCTATGGATGCGAGAATCCAAAATCTCTTTGATCTCATATTCTTCTCCGCCTTCAACTTGTATTGGAGGTGGAGGCAAGATGGTAGGCCTTATTCCTTGGTTAGGAACATGGGGCTTCAGTAGCGACACATGGAAGATGGGATGGATCTTAAGATCTGCTGGTAAGGTGAGCTGTACTGCAGCTTTTCCAATAAGTTTCTTAATTGGGAAGGGTCCCAAAAATAGAGGTCCAAGTTTTTTGCTAGGGATCTTTAATCTTAAGTTTCTTGTTGATAGCCAAACAAGGTCCCCAATAGCATACTGAGGAGAAGGTCTTCTACGAAGGTCGTAGTACCTTTTTTGTTGACTATGAGCGTGCGATATAGTGGTATTGAGTAAACCCAGAGAGTCTTTTATTTGGGTAAGATAATCCGAGGCTACTGGGTTACTTGATGGCAGGATGCGTGGTGGAAGAAGAGTGGGATGAAACCCATAATTCAAGTAGAACGGACTTTGCTTAGTAGTACTGTGGGTTGCATTGTTGTAAGCAAATTCCGCCAGAGGGAGGAGATCCACCCAATCATCCTGTAGGTATGATGTATAGCAACGTAGATATTGCTCAATGCACTGGTTGACTCTTTCAGTCTGTCCGTTGGTCTGAGGATGGTAGGGAGAAGTGAGCTTTCGCTCAATCCGTAATATTTGACAAAGTGCTTGCCAAAATTTAGAGATGAACTGTGAACCACGGTCGGACAAAAGAGTCTTTGGAATTCCATGCAACTTGAACACGTTTCATCAGTAGTTCCGCTGTTTGTTTAGACAAAGGTAGTCTACGGATAGCAATGAAATGTGCCATCTTTGTCAAGTGGTCCACTGACACTAGAATGGTATTAAATCCTTTAGAAGGTGGTAGTTCTACTATAAAGTCTAAGGACACAACTTCCCATGGAACCTGGGGTATTGGTAGACTGCAGAGTAGACCAGATGGTTTTGTAGTGTCAATCTTGGACCTTGCACAGATGTCACATGAAGAAACAAATTTTTGTACAGACGTCTTCATATCAGGCCACCAAAACTGCCTGGTAAGCAAATTAAGGGTTTTCGTCATACCCATATGTCTTGCCATGGGCACATCATGTGACAACTCCAAGATCTTGGTGCTCATAGTAGGGGGTATGTAAAGTTTGTCGTTGTAATAGAGGAAGCCTTCTGCATCAGTACTCAGTTGTGGTGGAGGTGAATCCAATCCTATACTGTGCAAAATCTCTTCTTTCAAGGAACGGACAACACCAATAATACGTTCATAGGGTATTATGGGAATGGAAGGGATTTCGGCGCAGTTATCTTCGATTAATCGTGATAGCGCATCCGCTTTTTTATTTTTGTCTCCAGGCGTGTAGGTCACTAGGAAGTTGAATCTTAGGAAGAATAATGACCATCGTACCTGTCGGTGAGAGAGAGTTTTGTTAGTCTGGAGGTATTGAAGGTTTTTATGATCTGTATATATGAGTATTGGTAACTGGGTACCTTCGAGTAGATGTCGCCAATTCTCCAGTGCCAGTTTTATGGCAAGCAACTCCTTTTCACCCACTGGGTAGTTCACCTCTGGGCTGCTTAGTGATTTTGAAAAGAAAGCAACTGGGTGGAGTGGTGAAGTATTTGTTGGTCGTTGGGAGAGAACTGCTCCTACTGCCATATTTGACGCATCTACCTCCAGAATATATTGGAGGGATGGGTCTGGATGGCGCAGTATGGGAGCAGAAGTAAAGCTTGATTTTAACAAGCAGAAAGCTTGATTCGCTTCTTCTGACCATTTGAATGGTTTCTTTATACTTGTCAGTTGTGTGAGAGGTCTCACAATAGTGGAAAAGTTCTTGATGAACTTCCTATAGAAGTTTGAGAATCCAAGGAATCGCTGTAATGCCTTACGAGTTGTTGGTATAGGCCAGTCCAGAATACAGGATATCTTGCTCATATCCATCTTAATTCCAGTTTTGGATATGATGTATCCTAGAAATAATATTTCTTCCTTATGAAATAAGCATTTTTTTAATTTCACGTATAGATTGTGTGAGAGTAATCTGGATAACACAAGTCTTACATGTTTTATATGTTCAGGCATAGATCGCGAATAGATAAGTATATCGTCCAGGTATACTACGACACAGACATCAAGTAAGTCTCTAAAGATGTCGTTTATGAACCTTTGGAAGGCTGCGGGAGCATTACACAACCCGAATGGCATCACAAGATATTCGAATAATCCGTATCTGGTTCTGAATGCTGTTTTCCACTCATCTCCGTCACGGATTCGGATTAGGTTGTATGCCCCTTTCAGGTCTAATTTAGAGAAGTAAGTAGCCCCACGCACTTGTTCAATGAGTTCAGGGATGAGCGGCAAAGGATAGCGATCCTTTATGGTAATCGTGTTTAATTGCCTATAATCGATAATAGGCCTAAGACTGGAATCCTTATTGCGGACAAAGAAAAGTCCTGCAGCTGTGGAAGAAGTAGAGGGTCTGATGAACCCTTTTTTCAAATTCTCATCCAAGTATTCCTTGAGATGAGAAAGTTCATCCTGTGAAAGGGGATAAACATGACCGAAAGGCAATTTGCTGTTAGGGAGTAGATCGATAGTGCAATCATAATCCCTATGGGGAGGCAACACTTGAGCATTTTTCTCAAGGAATACTTCGGACAGATCCTGATAGCATAGTGGTGCAATCTCATCTGACACCACAGACAGGATCTTTCCATAAGATGGGAGGTTACACATAATCTCACAATAGTGAGAAGGGAAAGCCAAAGTCCGTCTTTTCCAATCTATGATTGGTTGGTGTGTGTGTAACCAGGGAAGTCCCAAAATAATGGAAAAATGGGGTGAGGATAGTATATCAAAGGTGATGGTCTCCACATGAGACTCGTTGGCAGTGGCAAGGAGTGCCTGTGTCTGGTTGGTGATTGGACCAGAAGACAATGAAATACCTTTAATGAAACTAACAGAAACAGGTTTAAGTTTTGAAATAATAGGTATTTTATTTAAGGTAACAAAACGTGTATCAATATAGTTTCCACAAGATCCAGTGTCGATCATAGCCTTGGTGGTGATCCTAGTCTGGTCCCACTGTAATGTTAAATGAACAAAAAGATAGGGGTTAGAAAAGGAAGTCGTTAATCCTCCTAGCAAGACATGTGAACACTCACCCTCTTTTTTGCGGACAAGGGGACAGACGCTTATCAAATGATCAGGGGATGCGCAGTACATGCAGAGATTTCTGGATCTCCTTCTGGCTCTTTCAGTAGTTGATAAAGGTGGGCGTATAGTTCCTACCTCCATGGGAGTAGGGTCAACGGCCGCAATCCGAGAAGGACTAGATAATGGCATTCCCATTTTTTCAGCCCTTCTTTCTCGTAGTCGTCTGTCGATGTTGATACTAAGTTGTATCAAGGCATCCAAGGTGCCAGGTAAATCCCCTCGGGCGAGCTCGTCTTTAACAGCTTCTGATAACCCGAGTCTGAATTGAGTTCGCAGAGATGTATCATTCCACCCTGAATCAAGGGTCCATCTTTTGAACTCTGCTAAAAAGTCTTCTACAGGTCTCCTTCCTTTGTTTTAAAGCCCTTAATTGAATATCAGCAGTACTCTGCCTATTGGGGTCTTCATATAAACTAGCGAGTTCTGCTAGAAATAAGGAATAGGAGTTGAGAATCTGATCATTTTTCTCAAAGAGAGAGTCTGCCCAGGCCCGGGGATCACCCGTTAAGTATGAAATAACGGTACAGACTTTAATCTGATCAGTAGAGTATGTACGAGGTTTTAACAAAAAAAGCAATTGACATGCGTTTTTGAATTCACAAAATATTTTCCGATCACCTGTAAACACTAGGGGAGGGTTTATTTTAGGTTCAGGGGGCTGAACAGTAGTAAGCCATGAGAGAAACGGGTTACCTGCTGCGTCAGAGTCTGATTCTCTTCTTTTACTTCAGTAAGAGCAAGTATTAACGCATTTACTTGTTGTGTTAATTGTGTCGCTTGAGTGGGTAATTCTGCTGAATCCATTTTTTTTTCTGGTTCGTTCAATCTGTAACGCTCCTGCGTTTTTGTAGTAGGCTGGATATGCAGCTGCAAAATCTCCACTCAGTAGTCATGTAGAGATGTGTTGAATAACCAGATCCAACTCTCCAGACTCATCACTGTGGGCCTGTCAGCTTCAACATACAGATATATACACACTCAATAAGATGTTCCTGGAGTGGTAGAATGTATATGACAGTATGAAGGTGATGTGCTGAAGGGACAGGTGTGAACAGTGATAGAGATGGTAAGCACTTGATAGGTTTGTTCAGGAGAGTACTAGATGGTATTAGGTAGAGTGCAGATAGGTTAGTAATCGAGTATGGTAACAGGTGGTAAGGACAGCAGATGACAATTACAGGATAGACTAACCCAGTGCAAGGATAGATGGTAGTAGACTCAAGAGCTAGCAATCTATGTAGCAGTGCAGATGATAGATGGTAGTAGACTTAAGAGCAAGCAATCTATGTAACAGTGCAGATGATAGATGGTAGTAGACTCAAGAGCTAGCAATCTATGTAACAGTGCAGATGGTAGATGGTAGTAGACTCAAGAGCTAGCAATCTATGCAACAGTGCAGATGATAGATAGTGTAAGTAAGGTTATGGAGGATTCCCCTGTGGGGTACTTATCACTAGTAAATGTTAGTAGTAGAGGGGTCCAGTAGAGAGGGAAAGATCCGGTAGCGAGATACAGGGATCAGTAGCGAGGTTCCGGTCTGCTCCAGGTAGAAGTAATTAGCTGGAGGTTCCGACAGCAAGACAGGCTTGAAAGCATGTGGATACACAAGGCAGGTTGAACGAACGATGTGAGTGAGAACCCCCGGCGGTTGAAATAGCCGCTCTGCGGCGCTCAGCGATGACATCATCTGTCTTCATTTCAATAGTTTTTATTAAATTTTCAAGAAAAGAAACAAATAACACTTACATTATACAGGTACACCGGTTGAAATACACAACAATCACATTGAACAATGTATACCCGATTCAGCCATCAGACAGCACCAACCTATTACTTGGGATAGGGCCCCCCAGCCAAACAATTCCGTGCAGCGCCAACGGGGGAACCCACCCTAGACCACCCCTATCGGGAACAACACTGTGGTCCAGTGCGGACCCCCCCCAGCCCCCCCGGAGGCCAGGTGCCAACCCACGGGACGCCCCCCCACTGCCCCCACGTAGCGAGTGGGCATCGAATGTGGTAGTTACAACTATATCTGACAGCATTTCAACCCTTGTACAGTCGAGAAACATAGATCCTTAATACAGAAGACTATCAACTGGACAGTCTAAAACATTAACCTCATAAGCAAGTATATGTCATCATTCAGAAGTATAAGCATTACATTATAACGAAACGCCCAGAGACAAGGCTGCCCCTATCCCGGGTATTTCGTTGACCAACCATTCCACATCTGTTCAAATTGCATGCACTGTCCATTAACATTCGCAAAAAATCTTTCATATGAGTAATGGGAACACACTCTATTAATCACCTCCAATACTTGAGGTTTAGCATCCGATCTCCAAGCCGCAGTAATAGTTAGCCTGGCCGCGGTGAGGACATGGGTAACGATAGCTCGGTGTAAGGGAGGCACCCTTTGGATGCCTAGGTTCAAGAGAGCCAAGGCCGGGACATTGGCATCAGCTCTCCGGTCACCGACCTGAGTAGAGCAAACACCGCCGCCCAATAGCCTGTGAGGCACCGACATTGCCATAGAAGATGAAACAACGTTCCCTGTCCACCACAACCCCGCCAACAGGCAGTGGAAGCATCTCCAAACATTCTGCCCATGCGCACCGGGGTCAGATAGCTGCGGTGGTGGATTTTGAGAGCTGTCTCCCAATGATTATTACAATGAGTCAAGGAATACCCGGAGCGGGTGGCCAGCCACCACTCACGCTCTGTATACTCCTCCCCTAGGTCCTTTTCCCACGTTAATTCATTAGAGGACTTGCTGTACCTAGCATGGTGTTGCAGTGCTTTGTAGAACCACGAAAGTCCCCTAGGTTTGCTATAGTGGTTTGATAAATAGTCCCAGATATCAGAAGGTACCTCCACTAAGGGGCTAGGATGTTTGATATGGTAGTGATGTAGTTGGGCCCTAAAAAAAGAGGGATTATTAATAGGATGATTGTGTATTTCCCGGTATGAGGAAGACCTAGACCATTCCCCAAGCGGTATTTTCAGCAAAGGTATAAGATATTCATAGGAGTCTAGTTTCAGTTCCAGTTTAGTTTTAGGGATCCCTGTCAAGGATTGCGCCACCTTCCAGGCTCGTAACGTCGCCTGCAAAAAGGATATCCCGGGGATGCAGAGTGCACTGTCAGATATAAAGGCCAGGAGCAAGGCCGGGAGTTCTCTATGTGCCACTATTGCCTTTTCTAGAAGCACCCATAATTTATCTGACGTGGGGTCAAACCATGCCTTCGCTTGATCTAATAGGGCGGCCGCGTAGTAAGATTTGAGGCGCGGGAAACCGACGCCTCCAACAGACCTAGATTTAATCAGTATAGAGTACGGGATCTTCGGTACCTTACCCCCCCATAGGAATCTCCGAAATTCCTTGTCCATATTATTAAAGAATGCCTCTGGAATTACCACCGGGAGTGTCCTAAAGTAATAAAGAATCTTCGGCAGCACCAGCATCTTGAGTGCAGATATGCGTCCTAACCATGATAATTCATAGGAAGCGATATGTGCTAGGTCGTCCCGAACGATGGACTGCAATTTGGTAAAATTAGTATGATATGTTTGAGATGTCGGTGCCACCAAAGATATACCTAAATACGGAACTGATTTAGTGGTCCATTGAAAAGGGTGCTTGCTCTTAAGACTTTGCAGCTCCCTAGCAGGCAAAGAAATCGGCAAGCACATGGATTTCGTCACATTAAGCTTATAGTAGGAAATGGCTCCAAAAGCTTCCAGTTGGCGCTGCAAATGTTGGAGGGATCGTGTTGGGGAAGTCAGGGTAAGGATCACATCATCCGCAAATAGCCCGATTTTGTGATCTCTCCCCCCTACTCCAATACCCGAGATATTGGGGTCACTTCTAATGGCCTCCGCCAGGGGCTCCATGACTAAGGAAAAAATAAGTGGTGACAGAGGGCACCCCTGGCGCGTTCCATTGGTAATTACGAAGCTGTCAGACATTGCGCCGGATGTAAACACCCTGGCCGAGGGTTTAGTATATAGGGCAGAGATAGCAGAAAATATAGGTCCTTGAAACCCAAATTTAGTTAATATCGCTTTTAGGTACCCCCAGTGAACCCTATCAAACGCTTTTTCTGCGTCCAACGTTAGGAACACCGAGGGCACCTTTCTGTTTTCAGCAATTTGCAAGAGATCCAGCATTCTCCTAGTGCCATCCGGCGCCTGTCACCTCGGCCAGGCGCACAGCTAGGATTTTTGCATATAGCTTAAGATCCGAATTTAGGAGGGAAATGGGACGGAAATTTTGGGGTACATCGGGCGTTTTGCCCGGTTTTGGAAGTGCAACAATCACTGCCTGTAACATTTCTTCTGGGAAGGAGGCACGCTGGGCAGCCGCATTGAACACTTTACAAAGATATGGGGACAAGGTTTGTTGGAATGCCTTGTAGTATTCAGCCGAAAAGCCGTCCGCTCCTGGAGATTTGTTAGGTGGTAGGGACGATATGGCCTTTCGAACTTCCGCCTCTGTTATAGGGGAATTCATTGCCTGCCGCATCTGATCCGTTATAGTTGGGAGATGCAAGGAGTCTAAGAAGGACTTAATAAGGGGTTCCGAAGGTTGCGGGGTCTTCGCATCATCTTTAAGGTTATAAAGGGCCTTATAGTAACTAGAAAAGGCATTGGCTATAGCAGTGGGGTGACATACTAGATTACCAGTTGTGGGTTCTTTGATAGAGGACAATTTAGTTTTTTGGTGCCCCCATTTCTCAGGAAATTAGCTAACATCTTGCCCGATTTGTTACCTTGAGAATAGTATCGTGCCTTAGATAAGAACAAGAGATGCTGATGCTCTTCTAGAAGTTTAAGACGGACAAGTTTCCAACACTCAGTAAGCTCCTCTAATTTAAGTGGGGTAGGGTCTGCTTTATGAGCGATCTCAAGGGATCTGAGCTTTCCCATCAGGGAGTCCAGCTCCCGAGCCTTCGCTTTTTTTACCCTGGAGGCCTGTTGGAAGAGAATCCCCCTAGAGACCGCCTTGTGTGCGCACCATAGCGTGAATATATCCACCTCCGGAGTATCATTATCCTCAAAATATTCCCGAATCCGACCACCCATCCGCTCCCGATGGCCCGCGTCCCGGAGCAGAGACACATTGTTGCGCCACAGTTGGACCGGGGTAGACATATGTGGCTCCAAGAGCACCAACGAGACCGGAGCGTGGTCAGACCAGGACATAGTGTGGATGGTAGACTGCTCAACCGCCCTTAGGAATTGCAGATCAGCCACAAATAGGTCTAGTCTCGAGTACGATCCATGAGGGGCTGAGTAGTACGTGAAGTCCTTTTCCGTAGGGTTCAAACAACGCCAGACATCATATAAGTCAGAGGTGTGCAAGAACTTTTGCAGAGTAGTCCTCGCACGCCCCTGAGTGGAAGAACAATCCAGATCCTTATCTACAATACAATTAAAGTCCCCACAGTACACCGTGAGACCCCTTTTCACACGATCCACCTTTTTCCCCAGCGCCCGTAAGAATCACAATTGCCCTTGATTGGGAGCATACAGATTAACAATTGTGTAGGTGATATTATTAATGTCGCAGACTAGGATAAGGTACCGACCTGCTTCGTCGACCAGCGAGTCGTGCAAATGAAAGGCAACAGATTTTTTAATAGCAGTAAGTACACCCTTCTTTTTAGTAGTACCCGAGGAGGAGAAAATGTGGGGATACGACCTGTCAGAGCACCGAGGTGGGTTGGACCGTGTGAAGTGGGTCTCCTGGACACAAACTACATCTCCATGTAAAGCACGGGCCTCCCGCCAGAGGGACCTGCGTTTGAAAGGACTGTTAAGGCCGTGTGCATTAATAGAAACTATCTTAATAACCATCTATAGACAAAGGGCATAAAGATAATGAATCGTTGCAGTCATCAGTCTTAACGCAATACAAGTAGGGACTTCATAGGCCAAGCAACCTCCACTGTGGGAAGATAGGAAAAAGGACAGACAGTACGAACAGTACCTGTAGGGAATTTACAAGGACACAGTCCCCCATAAGTGCTGCTGATGAAGAGCGCATGCAATGCAAAAGGCCTTGGTCATCAGGGTAGTAGTTTCCAGTTCTTCGTAGACAATGGTGAGGTTAGAAAAAAGAACTATAAAACAAAATGGAACATAAATAGCACAAAAAACAACTAAACAAGAGTTCGGGGTAAACCCCGTCATGCGATAAGATCGCAGACACTGGTCAGAGGGGTGTCAGCTCCGAGCACTCGGTCACTCCTGGACTCCGACTCGTCCAGGTAAAAGGTAACAGCAACTGCTCAGAGTAGAAACATCAAGAGGAAACAATAAAAAAAAAAAAAAAAAAAAGTAAAAAAGCGACTTGAAGAAGGTGCAAAAGGAATCCGCTGTGGATCCATGGTACCAGTATCCCGGGAACTTCTCCATCAGCCAGGGCTCATTTTACGACTCGTCGCCATTCCGGTTCTAGACGGGCAAGTTCTGCACGAGAAGAGGACTCCTGCGGGTCCGGGAGAAAACCCCATTTTTTGGTGAGGGCAAATCCTTCCTCCACCGATCGGACGACGTGTGTACGACCCTCTCTAATGATAAGTAGCTTGGTGGGGAACCCCCAGGAGTACGTCACCTGGTTGTTTCTAAGCAGCTTGGTCAATGGGATAAGCTTCTTCCGAGCGGCCATAGTAAATTGCGATAGGTCCGCGTATACTGAGATACCTTGATAGGGATCAGGCAGAGGGGTGGTTTTCCTCGCGAACCTCATAAGGTCATCCTTCACGTGGAAGAAGTGGATGCGTGCAATGACATCCCTCGGAATTTTTTCCGGTAAGTGCTGTGGTTTTGGGCCCGATCTACCACTACTTTATTGATCGGGGTGTCCGGCATTAGGGCTAGTAGCATAGCCTGCACATAGGCTCTCAATTCAGGAGGAGTGACGGACTCGGGAACCCCCCGCAACTTCACATTATTGCGACGGGCCCTGTCCTCCAGGTCCGCCATCTTGCTTCTCAGGGCATCTAGGTCATCCCCCCGGGCATTATAATCGTCCACCAGCTCGTTGTGGGCAGTAGAGAATTCCTCCATTTTCCCTTCAATATGATCCACCCGGCCTCCAAGTTCTACTACGTCAGTCTTTATGCCGTTAACGCACGCCACTATCTCCCTGTGAAACGCTCCATTGATGGACATCAGCATGTCCTTCATAGTGACATCTGTGAGTGGCTGCCCAGTAGTAGGAAAATCCCTTATGTTAGCGTAGAATTCCAGTGTACTATCCAGGGATCCATTGCCTCCCCTGTTATCTCCCGCACATCGGTGTGCCTCCGATCGTTTGGACGCATGTTTTTGCGGGCTGTGGGATGGGGAGCCCCCTTGGGATGATCTGCTACTAGCCGATGGAGAGAGTAGGTCCGGATCCCTCCCGCTACTGTGCCGCGATCCGTCCGAGGCTCCGGCCTGCAGCAAGGCCCCGGCGCCATTTTGGGACCTGGGTGTACTTGTAGAGGAGAAGAAGTCCGTTAACTTACGGGGCCCCCGGCGATCCTTTCGCTTCCGCATCTTGCTCCTCAGGGTTCTCAGTGTCACTAGGGAGTAAGGAGAGCCGGAGTCGCTGCCCTACGTCGCTGTAGAAGTTGCGGAGAGACCGGGATTATCGGAGCTCAAACCTCACGCGGCCATCTCCTTCGGCTGCCGGCCACGCCCCCCGACATCATCTGTCTTAAAGGTGTATGCGTACCACCTAGTAAGAAAGGTGGGACGCATATTTGGAAGGAAATAAATTATTAAGGGTACCAGAGGTACCAGAATCTTACATAGTGCAGGTGATGGGGTAGTCAGAATTCCCATGATAGATGAGATTAATTCAAAATTGTTTTTCCAGAAACCTGTTATGCTCTTACAATTCCAGAATGTGTGTAGTATGTTATCTGTTTTTTTGCAATTCCGCCAGCAAAGAGGTGACGCTGAAGGGTAAAATTTTGACAATTTATAAGGGGTAAGATACCAACGGGATATCAGTTCATGGGATAACTCCCAATGATTTGTGCATTTAGAGATGCTGTAAGAGTGTTTGAGCGCTAAGGTCCATTGTTCAGAAGAAAAGGACTTATGTAAGTCGGATTCCCATTTTAGCATGGGGTCTGTTTTACAAAAAAGTTTTTTACTGTGTAACATGTTGTAAAAAAGGGATATACCCTTTTTAGGAGGGGATTCGGGCAGTGGGAAGGCGTGGATAGGGATATGTAAGTGAATTCGCTGTACAGGGTGGGCTTTAATAAATTTGGCTATACGCATATGTGTATAGAATTCTGATTTGGGCAGCGTTTTATGAAGGGTTTTATGTTGTTCCCATCAACAATATCTGTCAGCCAATGAATGTCACAGTTCTTCCAAGAACTCAGTGAGAGGTAGGGCATTAGGAGTTCTATTGTTTCAATCGAGACATTAAGGGATACAGTATTAGGGCCGTGTCTATGACATTCCTCAGCGTTCTCCACGCTTAGAGCGTAGCCTTGGATTGTTAACGGTAATGGTTTTAGAGTTAATGGTTTCCAGCTATCTGCCAGAAGTAGATTAGGTAGATGGTCAACTTTCATCAAGGCAGCTTCTATGTGAACCAATTTGGTGTCTGAGGATGTCTGGAACCATTGTTTAAGATGTGTGAGTTGGGTAGCTACGTAATAGTCTGATACAGTACATCCACCATACCCAATCCACCCGCTGACTTATGTTTAATCATGTGCAAATGGGAACATCAAGGGTTTTTCCCCTCCCATATGTAGTTCTTAAGAGCGCGTTGAATAGCTGCGACGTAAGGGGGTGCTACAGGGACGGGTAGGACATGGAAGATGTACAGTATATGATTTGTGGGAGCACCATCATTTTGATTGCTGCCAGTATTCCTAGCCATGAGACCTCCTTAAGGAGGATTGTTGTAGTTGTTTGGTGATTTTGCTAAGCAATGGCTTGATGTTAGCTTCTACTAAAAAGGACGTTAGTGGGAGAGTGACCCCCAAGTAAGGAAAACCTTAGCCATCCAGGAGTATGGGAGACATTCCTCTAAGTGCTTCCCAATGTTGGCATGTAGATGGAGTTGCAATTTAAGCAATTTAGTAAAGTTAATTTTATAGTAAGATACCTTGTTATATTTCATTAAAGCTTGGTGTGTGAATGGTAACGAAATTAAGGGATTAGTTAATGAAAGTATGACAAATAAGCTCACCGTGTGAGTTTCTTTCCGCAGTTTAAACCCTAAAATATGTGGGTGTGAGCGTATTCGCTCAGTGAGGGGTTCACTAAGGAGGTTGAAAATAGTGGGGGATAAGAGACACCCCTGCCTCGTGCCATTAGTGATCGACAATGGTATAGAAAGTAACCCAGAAGTGTGAACTCGTGCGGACGGTGTGGAATATAAGGACATGATAGCATCATACATATAACCTTGAAAACCACATTTTTTCAATACATTGGACATGTACCCCCAGTGAACCTTGTCGAACACCTTCTCTGCATCCAGGGAGAGAAGCAGAGAAGGCGTTTTAGAGGCCTTGGCATAGTGAATTAAGTTGATAATTCGTCTCGTGGCATCTGATGTTTGTCTGCCAGACACAAAGTCCATCTGGTCAGATTTAATCAGGGATGGCAGTATGAGCGAAATGCATCTGGCCAGTAATTTTTTTGCAAACATTTTTATGTCAGAGTTTAGTAATGAAATTGGGTGAATATTGGACGGTGTGTCTGGTGTTTTGCCTGGTTTGGGGAGTGTTGTGATATCAGTGTTGCCAACCGTCCGTATATTTACGGACAGCCCGTTAAATCAGGGCACTTTTCTCCTGCCCGTAAATGCCCGTAGCAGGAGAAAAGTGCCCGTGAAAAACGGCAGCGATCGGCTCGGTTCGGAACTGCGCATGTGCAGTTCCGGAAATGCCCGAGATGACCCGATCATTTCCTGTATTCGGGCGGGCGGAGCCCTGGCCAGGGGGGTGGGTCTGTCTGCTGTCAGGACTCAGAGTCAGAAGCTGTGAGTGCGGCACGCCTACTTGACTTGTGACGACAAGCAGGGCGCCGCAACTCGCAAGTTGAGTGCTGCTGATTGGATCATCGGATCATGGATCAGGCGCCAGAATTTAAAAATCAGGAGCCAAGCTGAGCTTGAAGTTCAGCAGGCGGCCACGGCGGCGGAATATGGAGCCAGTGACAGTCACAGGACAGTACTATGGGGGCTGAAGCCTGAAGGGGACACAGGACAGTACTATGGGGGCTAAAGGGGACACAGCACACAGGACAGTACTATGGGGGCTAAAGGGGACACAGGACCGTACTATGGGGGGGGGGCTAAAGGGGACACAGGACCGTACTATGGGGGCTAAAGGGGACACAGGACAGTACTATGGGGGCTAAAGGGGACACAGGACAGTACTATGGGGGCTAAAGGGGACACAGCACACAGGACAGTACTATGGGGGCTAAAGGGGACACAGCACACAGGACCGTACTATGGGGGCTAAAGGGGACACAGGACCGTACTATGGGGGCTAAAGGGGACACAGGACCATACTATGGGGGCTAAAGGGGACACAGGACAGTACTATGGGGGCTAAAGGGGACACAGGACCGTACTATGGGGGCTAAAGGGGACACAGGACAGTACTATGGGGGCTAAAGGGGACACAGGACAGTACTATGGGGGCTAAAGGGGACACAGGACAGTACTATGGGGGCTAAAGGGGACACAGGACAGTACTATGGGGGCTGAAGGCTGAAGGGGACACAGGACAGTACTATGGGGGCTGAAGGGGGCACAGAAGGACAGTACCATGGGGTCTGAAGGGGGCACAGAAGGACAGTGCTGTAGAGGGTATATGAAGGTGGGCAGAGGAGGACTCTGCTGTAGGAGGGTGATGTATAAGGTGGCAGAGGTGGACACTGATGTGGAGGGTGAAGGGGGCAGATTAGGACACTACTGTTGGGGGGGAATGGGGGTGTCTGCAGCCTCTCAATACCTCTTGTACCATGTCCGCGCAGCCTCTGACCATCTCCTGTAGAACGTCTGCAGTCTCTGACCTCCTCCGGTATGATGTCCACAGCATATGACCACCTCCCGTATCATTTCCACAGCCTCTGTCCACCCTCAGGTAAGTGACAGCACTGCCAGGCCAGTCTAAGGGGGGGTCACTGATGTAAGGGCTGGGTGAATACAATAATGTAAGGGGGAACTGATATAAAGGTTTCCCCCTTATAGCAGGGAACCCCCCCCCCCCCTTACCTTAGTGTAATTATCTGTGGAAGGTGGTCTCTGGTCACCAGAGTCCCCCCAGCCCCCTATCAGAGTTCCTGGTATTCCTCTCTACATCAGAGTCTGCAGGATTCTCCTCTTACAGTGCAAAGGGGGAACTCTGCAGACCCTGATGTAAAAGAGAACTCTGATGTAAAGGGGAATGCAGTGGACTCTGATATAAGGCGGTTTCTGGTCACCAGAGCACCCACTTAAATCAGAGTTCCCCCTTAAATCAAGATCTGCAGCATTCCTCTTTCTGTCAGAGTTACACTGTAAGGGAAATCCTGCACACTCTGATATATGGGGGAACGCTGTGCTGGCTGGGTTATATTAATCTGATCTTCATGTAAATGGAGAAATATGGTTTTTGACTTTTGTTTAACCTAAACACATTGCTAATAGCACTATCTACATGTTTATAGTTTAATTATTGATATTTGTACGGTTTAGCACTGAAAACAGCCTGTATATGTACATTTTTGCAATGCCAGTAAAAAATTTGTGCCGTCCGTAAATTTTGGACATTCTGCCAGTAAATTTCCCTCCGGGGGGTTGGCAACACTGTGTGATATGCGCTGTCAGCATGTCAGACGGGAACGCAGTCTGTGTGGTTGCAATATGGAAGAGTCTCAGAAGGTGTGGGGATAGTTAGTGTTTAAAGAGCTTGTAGTACTATTTAGCCGTCAGGGCCAGGGGATTTGTCATTGGGCAGAGTGTTTATCGTTTTAATAATTTCTTGTTCGGTAAAGGAGGAATTGAAAGTGGATAATTGAGAGTCTGAGATGGAAGGGAGTTTACTAGTGTCCAAAAAGTTGTTAATGTCTTCTGCAGTTGGTTGGTAGGTTGTTGGATCATGTTTTAGGTTGTATAGGGATGCATAATAGGTGTCTGCTATGTCCTGGGGGTTCGTCAAATTTTTATTGGTGAAGGGGTGAACAAGGGAAGATATTTTGGATCTAATCCTGTGCGCTTTCAATTTATTCACCAGAAACTTGCCAGCCTTGTTATGTTGTGAGTAGTATGATAGCTTGAGTGTCTAGGACCAACTGTTGGCGAAGTGACTTATGGAGATTCAGTATGGCGGCGGAAGTCTGTGTAGTGGGGTTAGTTTTATTTTTAGTTTCTACTGTATGTATTTGTTGTAGAATGCCACTAATGATAGTCATTCTGTTCTTACGTGCCAAAGATGTCATTTGAATTAGGATGCCTCTCATGTATGCTTTATGCGCGTTCCAAATAGTCAGGGGTGAGATGTCAGGGGTGTTGTTTTGGGTAAAGAAGACGTCTAAATGTTGTAGTAACCTGGAGCGATTGTCAGGGGATTGTAACACACTGTTGTTACAACACCAAATGGATTGAGTGGGGGAAGCATGAACTCAGCCTGAGTGCGAGGCTGATCCCAGCGTGGTCCGACCATGTTATATCGTGAATATGTGCCGATACGGTCGTTTGAATAAGCCATTTATCAATAAGGAACAGATCTATCAGTGAATAAGATTTGTGTCTGGCAGAGAAAATGTATAGTCCTTCTCACAAGCATGGAGAATGCCATAAATCATATAAGTCTTCCCCACGTAAAAGACTCTGTAGCGAAGGAGCTCTGCTTCTACACATGGAAGATGCGTCTAACATGGGATTAGGTACCAAGTTAAAATGGCCACACACAATTAGATTACCCTGTCGCACCTTGGAGATACGTTTAAGCAATTTATGAAGAAATCTCAAGGGGTGCGAATTAGGGGCGTATAGGAACACTATTGTCAGGAGTCGGTTGTTGACAGTACATATCAAAAATTGTATATCTACCATTCTCATCAAGTATTGAGTCATGCAGAGTGAACGACGCTGAGTCCCTGATAGCAACAAGGATCCCTCTCTTTTTCACAGGAGCTGTGGAAAGAAATACATGTGGAAAACTGGGATGGGAAATTTTGGGGGTGTTCGTATCTTTAAAATGGGTTTCCTGGACAGGTAATATGTCCGCTTTATGTTGGAGTGCATCCTTCCAGATGGAACGTCGTTTGGCTGGGTGGTTTAGAACGAGAAGATGTTAAGTGTCATAGTCCGTGAAAAAAACGATGTACGGTGTGATTAATCTCACGTTTGTGAAAGTCCAGTGGTATGAGGGTATGAACATGAGAAAGGCATAGACACTGTTGGTTTGAGATGTGTCATGAAAGGAGAATGCAGATGGGACCATCCACATCATAACAGTACAGGTTTGCTCAGATGAGTGGTAGGCGATTTGTGTTGCTCCTAGGGGAGTTAATGTAACATGGGATCCAACAGGGATCAAGAAGCAAAAGGAGAAAAAAAAAGAAAAAAAACCTGCCTCGGGAGGAGGCGTAAAAAGGTGAGGCCCTTACTCAGAGATAGGGAACATCGGTCAGCTGCTGCTGCAGGTGTAGGGGAAAGGAGTACGGTGGTATGTACTGGAGATTGGGTATAACAGGTAGATCTGGTATGCGGTAATATTAAGGGGCCTCCGACAGACGTGGTGGGGGCCTCTGCGGGACTCTTGATCAGGGAGCAGAAACCTTGTTAGCAGTAGAGGGATGCGGATTGTGAGGTGGTGCTGGAATGATATTCCATTTTTTAAGCAGGACCAGACCCTCATCCAGTAAGCGTATGATAGTGGATGTGCCATCATTGGTTATTATGAGATTAGCAGGATACTTCCATTTATAGGAAATATTATGGTTACGCAAAGCCTTGGTAACCGTGGACAAGCTGTTGCGGCGTTGCATGGTATATTGAGAAAAAGCAGGAAATATTTGGATGTCCCTGAGGTTGTCTGAGAGCTTGTAAATTTTCCGAAAGGCTTCCAAAATTCTCTCCTTAACTTGAAAAAAGTGAACCCTTAAGAGCACGTCGCGGGGTACTTCTTTAGGTAAGTGGGAGGGTTTAGAGATGCGGTGAACGCGATCTACGGTGAGGTCTGCAGAGGACAGGGTATGTACCGCTGTCAAAAAAATATCCCTGACATGGTGTGGTAGTTGGGCAGAGGTAATGGACTCTGGTATGCCCTGGATCTTAAGGTTGTTGTGCCTAGATCTGTGCTCCAGGTCCGCTAATTTGGACTTCATCCAGTCGATGTCCTCGAAGTGTGTGCGTCATGGGCATCTACCATATTATTGAAAGACGTGGCACATTCTACAAGATGTTCCTCCACTTGGCCTACTCTCTGTCCAATTTCATGTATTTCAGCCTTACAATGACGTAAACCCGTCAAGATATCTGATTGTAGGGAGGATCTCAGGGATAAGAGCATATCTTTCATTGTTGTGTCAGATATAGGTTGGCCGCTCGTAGGAAAGGAAGCTATGGGGTCATTAATAGTAGTGTCCATAGAGGGTAGGTCAGAGTGCGCACTCACCTCCTGGTCAAAGGTAGCAGTATCAGGATCAGCAAAGGCATCTGTGTCTTCCCTCCTGGGTCTTTGTTTGGCTGGGCTGCCTGTGGATGAAAATCTGCACTCTGCAACATCTTGCAGCGCTCTGCCTGTTGTGTCTGCATTGAAGTGAGAACGCTGCTGTGCAGACACTAGAGCACCGCCCCTGGAGTGAGCAGAGCGGGTGCCGCTGCCATTTTGGTGGAGTCCGGCAGTGAAGAGGCTGGTGATTTTAAGGAGTTGCGTGGCTTCTCAGAGTCTCCTGGGCATGGTCGCTGGTGCTGTGGACCTTCAGAGAGGGGGAGATGTGAGTGGTTGATGGGGGAGGTCCCTGGTGCCGTTGATATGACCTGATCTGCGGGAGCTCTCTCAGCTCATGCGGCCAGTCTCCTCAGCAGTCGCCACGCCCCCCACGTATACCCTATATTGATCTGTATCAACTTAATGTCCGATAGGCCAACAAGAAAAGGCCGACGCTCACAGGCCACAAAAAGAGAGTAAGCTGCCTCTGTGTCCATTGTGAAAAGTGGTGGTCACAGTCGACATAGTGCATCCTCTGCAGGCGACCTTTATTTCCGGTGCTGCCCATGCTATTCATCTACAACATGTGGAAGAGTTGGTGGAGTGGATCAATAATCCATCCTCATCCTCCTCTTCCTCTGACACCCACGCTCCCAGTAGTTTGCCTTCCACCCCAGCTGCCAAAGCGGCCCGTTCTACAGGCTCCTTCTCCACAGCTACTCCTTCAGTTGCCCCACTATCATGCACAGAGGAGTCACCAGAACTATTCGATCATAGTGTCAGTGACATGCTCCTAGAGGATGCGCAGCAATTTGAAAGTTGTGATGTTGTTTCCCAGGTGGATGAAGGGAATAACATAAGCCTAGAGAGAGGGTGGGACAACGTCAGACAAGAGACCAGCAGTCATGTTGCCACAGCTAAAGCATATTGCCAAGTTTGCTCCAGTGATGAGGAGGGAGGGGATGATGAGGTCACTGACTGTACTTGGGTGCCTGACACGATAGAGGAGGAGGGAGAGGAGGAGGGGGAGACTGAGGAGGATGCACAACTGCAACGAGGCAGGATGTGCTCCATGGGCCGGCCTAGCAGTGGCCAACCTATTGCATCACAGAACAGAGCTCCACAGGTGCAGGGTGCTTCAAAATCCCCGCAGGCTCCAAAAAGTTCATTGGTGTGGGCTTTTATTAGCACCTGTGCAGTAGACCACAGCGTTGCTATTTGCAGCATCTCTCTAAAGCGAATCAAGTGCGGCCAGAACACCAGCCGCTTAGGCAACACGTGTTTGACAAGGCATATGACGACCTGCCATGCAGTCCATTGGCAACAGCACCTGAAAGAGGCACCAGATCAAAACAAGCATACATCCCCTTGCTCTTCATCTGCGATCTCTAACCCTACTATACCTCATGCCTTCTCAAATACCAGCATTGAGAGGGATGATGGTATAGCAATGAGTGGCACAGAGAGTTGCACCCAATCTGCTAGCAGTACACCACCGCTTGATTTGAGCAGCAGCAAATTTCACTACCCCAGTATTTGAACCGTAGAAAGAAATACTGTCCCAGCCATCCACCTTCTCAGCGTCTTAATGCTAGCTTGGCCAAATTGCTAGCATTACAGTTGCTGCCTTTTCAGCTGGTAGATTCGGCTTCCTTTTGCAAATTTGTGGAATGTGCTGCACCACAGTGGCAGGTCCCAAAAAGGCATTACTTTTTGCATAAGGCCATTCCGGCTCTCTACCGTCATGTGGAAGGTAGTGTTTTGGCCTTGTTGGACAAAGCGGTCAGCAGGAAGGTGCACATTACTGCTGACACTTGGTCCAGCAGGCATGACAGGGACGTTACATTTCCTTCACGGCGCACTGGGTAACTCTGCTGGCAGCTGGGAAGGATGCAGGACAGGGTTCGATGTTACAACTAGTTTTGCTACCACGCCTCCAAAAAGCTGGTGCTGGTTCTGCCACATCTGGCTACTCCTCCACCTCCTCCTATTCCTCCTCCTCCTCCATGTCCTCTTCTGCGCAATTCTCCTCTGCAGCAGCAGTGCTCCCTAAGCGTTCAAGTGACTACGCAAGCAGTCAGGCTAAAAGATGCCATGCCGTGCTTCAGTTGTTTTTTTCTAGGGAATAGGAGTCACACCGGTGCAGAGATTCTGTCAGTTCTGCAAGGGCAGGCTCAGAGATGGTTGACGCCACGACAGCTTGAGCCAGGAATGGTTGTATGCGATAATGGCACCAACCTTCTCTCCGCCCTCCGACAGGGACATTTGACACATGTTCCATGCTTGGCACATGTTCTGAATCTGGTGGTGCAGCGTTTCTTGAGCAGATATCCGGGCTTCCAAGATCTCCTGAGGCAGGCCAGGAAAGTCTGTGGCCATTTCCGCAGTTCGTTCAATGCCAGTGCTCGCTTATCTGAATTCAACCTCACCGCCAACCACCTCATTTGTGACATGACCACCAGGTGGAACTCAACATTGGCAATGCTGCAGTGGCTGTACATGCAGAAGAGGGCCATCAATAAGTACTTGTGTGAGTATGGCGCAAGGACAGGGTCAGGGGAGCTTGGCTTTTTTTTGCCACGCCAGTGGCTTTTGATGAAGGATGCATGCATCGTCCTGTCACCATTTGAGGAGGCTACTCGGATGGTGAGCCGGGACGATGCATGCCTCAGTGACACTATCCCGCTAGTCTACCTGCTGGAGCACACACTGCTTGGAATCATGGACAGGGCACTTGAGGCAGAACAGCGGCAGGAAGAGGAGGACTTCCTTTCCTAACAAGGCCCCCTTTATGCAGATATCATTCCTGCAGGGCCACAAAACACACAGGAGGAAGAGGAGGAGGAGGATGAGGATTTTGGCAGCATGGATGTACAGGAAGAGGATAGGATACAGCAGTCTTCAAGGGATGGTTTTGATTCCCCAGAAACCCCAGGAGTTGTACGTGGTTGGAGAGAGGTTGCTCCTGCTGACAATGTCATCCTTAGTGACCCAGAGGACTCAGAAGCTCATGCCTCCTCCAAGTTATAATCAAGTATATCAGGAAAATCAATATCAAAAGATATTTAACCACTAACCCCATTAGACCTAAATTGGAATATAATATGGGTATTAAAAGTACCAATTTCTCGAATGCTTCCACATTCAATCCCCCAGGCCCGGTGGCCCCTGCTGTGGCAGTGTTCAGAGATTTGGTGGCTAAGGACATTGACCAGCTCCAACTTAAGAAATGTGGGATGGATTCTGCTTTCAATAGAGGTTTAAAGTCGCTTAGAGAGCGGAAGGACATTGTGGTAAGGCCTGCGGACAAGGGCGGTGGAATAGTTATTATGGATTCCACCGCCTATGATGCCGAAATGTTCAGGCTATTGTCAGATAGAGAAACCTATCTACCTTTAAGAGGAGATCCAACATCGACTTATAAGAAAGAACTTGTTACTTTGGTTAAGGGAGGGTTTGATAGGAAACTCCTGACAAAAAAGGAGAAGGCCTTCCTGGTGCCCTCTGCCCAAAGGGTGCCAGTAATGTACTTTTTGCCTAAAGAACATAAAGATCCGGTTTGCCCACCCGGGAGGCCTATTGTTAGCGGTATAGATTCCGTTACCTCTCGGGTGGGCAAATATATTGATCATTTCCTGCAGCCCTTGGTGGTCAAAATGCCCTCTTACCTCCGCGATTCCATGCAGGTGATTAATGAACTTAATAATATTGCATGGCGGGATAGTTTCATTTTGGTTACAGCGGACGTTTCGTCACTGTATACCATTATATCACATCAGCATGGTCGGGAGGCGGTGTCCTATTTTCTGGGGTTCGAAAGTCTTTTAAATTTCCAGAGAGATTTTATAATTTCCCTTTTGGATTTTGCTATGTCTCAAAATTATTTCTGGTTTAATGGTATTTTTTACCTACAGAACAGGGGCGTGGCCATGGGCGCCAAATTTGCGCCCAGTATGGCCAACCTGTTCATGGCCAAGTGGGAAGAGGATGTCGTCTTGGGTGTGCCTAGGCCCGAGCTTGTGCTATGGCGTAGGTACATAGACGACATCCTCTTCCTTTGGGATGGCACTATGGATTCTCTTCAGGAGTTCATGGTGACCCTCAACAGTAACCAGAGAGGCATTAGCTTACAATATGAATCCAGCAATACGGAGATTCATTTTTTGGATCTAAAAATCAGCGTAGAAGAAGGTCAGATTGTGACATCAACCTTCTTTAAGACCACTGACAGGAACGGATTCATAGATACCACGAGTTGCCATTATAAGGCGTGGCTACAGTCCGTTCCTGTCAGTCAATTTCTGCGCTTGAAGCAAAATTGCTTGCGCAGGGAGGATTTCCTGCGTGAAGCCTCTACCCTACCCTTAAAAGTAGGTTCTTGGAAAAGGGCTATGGGGAACCACTACTTAATGAGGCTATAACACGTGCAGATTCACGAGCTAGAGAGGATCTTTTACAACCTAGGAAGAGGGACTCTCAGCTATCTTTTGGTTATGCCTTTTACTCTTCTTATTCCACCCAACATTTTTCCGTAAAAAAGATTTTACATCGTCATTGGCATATTTTGAGAAATTACAGTGTTTTGGGCCCTCTCCTACCACAGCAGCCTCAGGTTATTTATAAGGGAGTTCCCCCCCCTTAGGCTGCAAGTGGCCCCTAACATTCGAGAACCCCCTAAAAGGGTTTCTTTTTTTCAGCAGAAGGGGGGCTTTTACAAATGTAGGAGATGTACGATTTGCAAACAGAATACTGAGAAAAGTAAGCATGTGGAGATCTTTAAATCGGGTGCCACGGGTCAGGTTTTTACCATTAAACCGTTTATATCCTGTACCACTAAATTTGTGGTGTACCTGATTAGATGTCCTTGTGGCTTTGACTATGTTGGCCGCACTATCCGAGAGCTTCATGTGAGGCTCAAGGAGCATGTGGCCAACATAGTCAAAGGTTTTCCTAAGCACAGCCTCTCGAGTCATTATGACGAATGCCACCAAAGAGATCCCAGTGGTACTTTATTCCTGGGTATTGACAGATTTTCAGGCCACTGGAGGGGTAGTAATCTAACTAGGGGTGTATCAAGGCTCGAGACCAGTTGGATCTATAGGCTGAAGTCCTATACCCCCTTGGAGCTCAATATAGAATGGGACTTGAATGCCCATATTAATAATTCTTAGCTCATGTCATGTCATTTTTGGTGAAAATACTTTTTGGTTGATGTCTTTGCTATATTATTGTCCTCTGTATTCAATGTTTATTGTATTATAAATATGAATGTTTTTTTTTTTTTTTGCATTTTAAAATGTATTTTATTACTGTGGACCTTTCTGTTCCTCTGGTGTATTTTGGGTTGGCACCTGTAGATGGCGCCGTCTCCTTTACGTTGTGGCCTAATGAATGATGTTAGATCTATTCACCTTTTGTGTGATTTGCATTACCAGAAGTTATATTCTGTGTATTAAATATGGTTTGTTGCTAAGGATTCTTTATAAGGATCTATTTTTGCTGCCGGTGGAATTGTGTTTAAGTTCTCGTTCCCCGGATGTTGCTATTTTTATCCTCTTCTGATATGGGGCTGGTTCCGGTATGTGGAACGCAGATCCCATTTCCGGTTGTCAATTAGTTCCGACAGTTCCGCTCTCCTCCGCGGCTTTATATAGCGTGAGCGCACCTCGATGCCACACCCCTGGACGACGTCTTTTGATGACGAAATGCATCGGGTGGCGCTCTTGGTGACGTTCGCTGTGGCGTGGGGGAGACGTGGCGGCCAGCTTTTTGGTTGTCTAAATGAGGAACACCGAGGAACACCGAGAGGAGGTCCATTTATATAGATTTGCAATGCGAGATCATCTTTTTTAACAGTGTAAGTGCAATTTTAATATATGTGGGAATAAACTTCTAGCAGTCTGTGCTATGTGAGATGTGAGTGTTCCCTGCTTTTCTGTTCCATATCACACCATCTGTTGAGCTTGCCAGTCTGGGACCAGCGAGTGGGAGTTCCTGTTCCAACATATGTTTTTTTGGGGCTCATGAAATTTTCTTACCAGCAGGTCCCATTCTTGGCTCATGAAATTTTCTTACCAGCAGGTCCCATTCTTGCACCAAGCAAGAGTAACTGCGAGGCCTTGGTTACGGTGTTCAGGCACCACATATGGCAAAGGCCCAATTTTTGCCACTTGTAAAGCATATGCGATTTCAAATTTGCATGGAATTCTTACCAGCAGGTCCCATTCCTGCACCAAGCAAGAGTAACTGTGAGGCCTTGGTTATGGTGTTCAGGCAACACCTTCCACAAAGGCCCAATTTTTGGCACTTGTGTAGCACATGCAATTTGAAATTTGCATGGCATTCTTACCAGCAGGTCCCATTCCTGCACCAAGCAAGAGTAAATGGGAGGCCTTGGATAGGGTGTTCAGGCACCACATATGGCAAAGGCCCAATTTTTGGCACCTGTATAGCACATGCGATTTCAAATTTGCCTGGAATTCTTACCAGCAGGTCCCATTCCTGCACCAACTAAGAGTAACTGCGAGGCCTTGGTTACGGTGTTCAGGCACCACATACGGCAAAGGCCCAATTTCTGGCACTTGTATAGCACATGCTTTTTTAAATTTGCATTGAATTCTTACCAGCAGGTCCCATTCCTGCACCAAGCAAGAGTAACTGCGAGGCCTTGGTTATGGTGTTCAGGCACCACCTTCCACAAAGGCCAAATTTTTGGCACTTGTGTAGCACATGCGATTTGAAATTTGCATGGAATTCTTACCAGCAGGTCCCATTCCTGCACCAAGCAAGAGTAACTGGGAGGCCTTGGTTAGGGTGTTCCGGCACCACATACGGCAAAGGCCCAATTTTTGGCACTTGTATAGCACATGCGATTTCAAATTTGCATGGAATTCTTACCAGCAGGTCCCGTTCTTGAACCAAGCAAGAGTAACTGCGAGGCCTTGGTTACGGTGTTTAGGCACCACATACGGCAAAAGCCCAATTTTGGCACTTGTATAGCACATGCGATTTCAAATTTGCATGGAATTCTTACCAGCAGGTCCCGTTCCTGAACCAAGCAAGAGTAGCTGCAAGGGGTTGGTTACGGTGTTCAGGCACCAGCAACACCAAAGGCCCAATTTTGGCACCTTTATGACAAGTACATGCGATTTCATATTTGTATGGATTTTTTAGCAACAGCGCCCGTTCCTACACCCAGTAAGAGTAACTGCGAGGGGTTACGGTGGTCAGGCTCCATCAACAACCAAGGCCCAATTTTTCTGCAACCGTATGACAAGTACATGCGATTTGAAATGTGTATGTATATTTGTATATGACATTTTAAAATTGCTTTAGAAATGTCAGTATAGCTGCAGCAGGCTACATATATCGTAGAGATGCACTACTTTACAGGCACATTCAGGGGACCCCCCAGGCATGATATTTGAAGGATTTTTTCATTTTTTTAGTTTCACTTTAAGCCTCATTAAAATCAGTAAATCAAAGGTCAGTACCCGGACCCCTATACACTTTTTTGGGGCAATAACTTGCTTTTAAGCCTTCAAAATTAGGCCGTTTGATTTTGAGGTTCGAGTCCCATAGACTTCAATGGGGTTTGTTTGTTCGAACAAACTTATACTCTGTTCTCGGTGTTCTGGTTCGAACCGAACTGGGGGGTGTTCGGCTCATCACCATCTATCTCTGGTCCAGGCAGTCCTAGACTCTTTGAAAAGAGCAGGGTTTATCCAGGGATGTGGGCTGCTGTTAGGATGGAGGAAGCAAAGTACCTTGAGTACATTGTGTGTAGGGGACTAGTAAAGCCTCAGTTGAACAAAGTAGAAGCCATCCAGAACTGGCCCTGCCCCCTAACAAAAAAACAAGGTCAGGGTCTTTCTGGGCTACTATTGAAGGTTCATACCAACTTCACTACCATTGCGGCCCTATTGACGGACTTGACGAAAGGGAGGAAGTCCATCATGATAACGTGGAATGCAGAGGCCGAGGAAGCTTTTCAGAAGCTTAAAACTGCATTGTGTGAGCATCTGGTGCTCATAGCCCCGGATTTTTTTAAAGAATTTGTAGTACAGACAGATGCCTCGAATGCTGGACTGGGTGCAGTCTTGTTGCAAGTGGTCAATGGGGAAGAGCACCCCGTAGTTTTTCTCAGTAGGAAACTGACGGCGGCAGAGAGAAACTATGCTGTGATGGAGCGGGAGTGTCTTGCCATCAAGTGGGCACTGGACTCCCTGCGCTACTTTCTGCAGGGTTGGAAGTTTCAACTGGTATATGATCATGCCCCATTGACCTGGATGCGACAAAACAAGCAGACCAATGCCAGGGTGACAAAGTGGTTCCTGTCTCTCCAGGAATTCAATTTTGTGGTAGAGCATCGGCCCCGGGAAACAGCATTAGAATGCTGATGCGCTCTCCCAAGTACATTGCATGATGTCTGATGGTGCCTCCAATACCTCCGCCTTGAGGGAGAGGGGGGGGGGGGTATGTAAAAGTCACCAAGGTTGGATCCTGGACGGGTGCTACATAGCACCAATATTTGAGCTGTGGTCCCTTTAAGGGAAGTATGGGGTTTACAGGAAGGCAAGGGTTAAGCTGTCTCCCAGAGAGACCAGCTATTGAGCCCCGGTTCACACTTGTGCGTGTGCGGGGTTCGCATGTAATGTCGGAGCGCACTGCTCCGACATTACATGCGATCGGCTGTGCGGTGCGAGTTTAGCCATACAGTTTGTATGGCTAAATTCGCACCGCAGCCGCACCAAACACGCACAGGGACCCTTTTTTCTAGCCGCATCAGGATCGGATCGCACAGCGGTTCACACTTGTGCGATCCGATCCTGTGCGAACTGCACGATCGCACTGTGATATGCGATCAAACTGGGGGTGTCGTTAAGATTACATTGACACCCCCAGCGTATCGCATATGGCAGTGTGAACTGCCGGGGGTGCGTGTGCGATGCGGGATCAGGCTGCGAATTCGCAGCCTTCCCGCACTTGCATAAGTGTGAACCGGACCTAAAGACAGAAAGTAGTGTCAGTGGGGGTGGGGAGGGGGGGAGTAGGAGCTGGTTACACACCTGGGAGACTGAGATGGATGGAGAAACAAGTGTTTGTGGGCTGCATGGTGGTTGGAGACAAGCTACTATCTGGGACTGCTTACTCTGGGGTAAACCCCCTGCCAGACGCCGATATTGTATTATATCTGTCATTTATGCTGAAGTTAAGCAGACTTGTTATGCCTGTAGCAATGCCCCCTAGGGTACTTCTGAGAATTGCACTTTCTGCGCTTGCAGAACTTCTCACTTTAACTACTTTGCCACTGAGTACTGTAGTACTACTGCGGCAAAGTGGCTCGTTATCGTCTGACGACGTAGACCTACGTCATCAGACACTCCCCCTTGTGGGCGGCGCTCGCGCGCGGCCGGAGGCTCGCTCCCGCTGTATTCAGTCACAGCGGAAGTCGGGCCAGGGGAGGAGCAGCGGCGATCGCCGCTGCTCTGCCCCGATCGTCGGGGATCTAGTGTGGAGATTCGCCCGCCTGTGTAAACACAAGTGGGCGGATCTCCCAAGTGACAGGGAGTGACAGATCGGAGTGTTCAGCATAGCTGAACCTGCGATCTGTGCCTGTGTCACACAGTCCCCTCCCCCCACACACGTCAGTAAGCACCAGGCATACATTAACCCCTCCCTCTCCAATAAAATTAACCCCTTCCCTGCCAGTGTCATTTTTACAGTAACAGTGCATATATATAGCACTGATTACTGCAGTAATGTCACTGGTACCCCCAAAAGTGTCAAAAATGTCAGTCAAGGGCCCGATCTGTCCGCCGCAATGTCGCAGTCCCGCAAAAAAAAACGCAGATCGCCGCCATTACGCGTTAAAAAAAAAAACACCAAAAATGACAGAAATCTTTCCCTTTGTTAGTAAACGCAATAACTTTTGCGCAAACCAATCAAAATACGCTTATTGTGAATTTTTTTACCAAACATATGTAGCAGAAAACAAATTGGCCAAAAATTTAAAAAAAATTTGATTTTTACATTTTTTGGGGGGGAATTTCATATAAAAAAAATTTGAAAAATATTGTTGTTTTTTCAAAATTTACGCTCTTTTTTTGTTTATAGCGCAAAAAGTAAAAATCGCACAGGTGATCAAATACCACCAAAAGAAAGCTCTGTTTGTGGGAAAAAAAAGGACATAAATTTTGTTTGGGTATGGCGTCGCACGACCGCGCAATTGTCAGTTAAAGTCGCACAGCGCCGAATCGCAAAAAGTGTCTCAGACGTAAGACAACAAAATGCTCTAGTGGTAAAGTGGTTAAATGCTTGACTCCGTCAATGAACAGTCCTGGGGATGTTGTTTTTGTAGTTGTATTGATGGGATAGGAGAAGGGATGAGGGGGATACTGCAACTATTAACTATTCACAGTCTGAGGGACAGCTAATTTGTAGAATGTGGCAAGGCCGCTGCTTCACTTCGCCATCAATTGAATCCAATTTAAGTGCTCCTGAGTGAATATTCTCTTCCGGGTTCTCTAACTGGCACCTCCTTTCAATGCCTGTGTGCTGACATCTGTTCCCTGGCTCTAACTCCTGGAGTGGTCCTCTTCCTGGCAGGCCCCTGGGCAAGTTCCTCTATACTTATGGACACTGTTTTTCCAGAGTCACCATTGCCTCCAAACTCCCCTTGTCAGCTTCACTGGACCTCACTAGACCTCTGGATTCAGCCACACCTTCAAGGGTCATCAGGCTGACTGCCTGTGACCACCTTTCAAAGCTGCAGAAGGAGAAACAGCCGTACCCTCCTTCTGGGACTTGGCTTCCCGCCCAAAGACCCCCTGCCACATGTGCCCTTGGCTTTTATAGTCCATCCCAGGATGCACCACTATCTGTGCCAACCCACTGGGACAGCTACAAAAGCCTGTGTGTCACTGGCTGGGTTTGCTCCAACAGGCCTTCCCATTGGATGCAGTGGGTACACTCCCTCAGACCACACATGGACACATGCAACTGGCATAGCTAATGATCAGGCTCCCCTGATAGGCAGACAGAGCAGACTATACTTTACCTGCCTAGCACCTATCTAGGAGGGTGCTACATGCCTTTTTTGGACTTGTTTCTGCTGGAAGACTTATTTCTGTTGTGGAAGAAAATAAATCACTTTTGATTTAAAAATATCCAGCTTGTGCATGATGTGATCCCTTGGAGCTATCGTCCCAAAGATTGCAGTGGTCACCAGGGATTTGTTGAATCTCCTTTTAACCACTTCCCGACCGCCGCAAGTAAATATACTGCGGCGGTCAGCCCCTCAAAGGCAAAGTGACGTATATAAAATAGCCTGGGAGGGTCTGGGGAGAGAGCGCGCGCCCCCGGCAGCGCGCTCCCGCGCGGTCACGGACCCCCCCGTGCGTGTGACCGGCGGACCCGATGTCCGCCGGTCACTCGGCGATCGGCGGGGGAGAGGGAGAAAGGCAGGCAGCTTGTGTAAACAAGCTGCCTGTCAGTTCTTCCTGTGTAGAAACACTGATCATACGGTTCTACTATGTAGAGCCGTTGATCAGTGTCACCTCAAGCCACAGCCAATCACAGTTAGAATCACGCCCCTAGGGACACACACAGCCCCTCCCTCTCAAATAAAGTTAACCCCTTCAGTGCCAGTGTCATTTTACAGTAACAGTGCATATATATAGCACTGATTACTGTAGAAATGTCACTGGTAACCCCAAAAGTGTCAAAAATGTCAGTCAAGGGTCCGATCTGTCCTCCGCAATGTTGCAGTACCGAAAAAAAATCGCAGATCGCCGCCATTACGCGTTAAAAAAAAAACAACAAAAATGACAAAAATCTTTCCCTTTGTTAGTAAACGCAATAACTTTTGCGCAAACCAATCAAAATACGCTTTTTGCGATTTTCTTTACCAAACATATGTAGCATAAAACAAATTGGCCGAAAATGTTAAAAAAATTTGATTTTTACTTTTTTTTGGGGGGGAATTTCATATAAAAAAATGTGAAAAATATTGTTATTTTTGCAAAATTGACGCTCTTTTTTTGTTTATAGCGCGTGATCAAAAAATCGCACAGGTGATCAAATACCACCAAAAGAAAGCTCTGTTTGTGGGAAAAAAAGGACATCAAATTTGTTTAAGTACAGCATCGCACGACCACGCAATTGTCCGTTAAAGTCACGCAGTCTCGAATCGCAAAATACCCCCTGGTCTTTTAGCAGCCAAATCCTCCGGGGCTTAAAGCGGAGTTCCGGGCACAGATGTGATTTTTCAATAAGCATACCCCCGGGACAGTCAGGGCTAGCAAATTCCACAATGGCTAGCCTCTGATCTGTCCCGGTTCGCACTTACCTTTTAGAAGAAATACTTACTTATAAAATTTCTTCCACAGCGTTTCCATCTCTCTTGTGGGCAGCTGAAGCCGGCGCGGTCCTCTTCTGCGTCTTCTTCCGCGTCTTCTTCTCCCAGAATGCGCCGCACCGGCCCCTCTTGTCACTTCTGGTGCGGCGCTGCATTCCTAAACAGTTTCTGGGCATGCCCAGAAGCTGTTTAGCAGGGGAATGCGGCGTCGCCCGGAAATGACGTGCGGGGCCGGTGCCGTCGCATTGATTCCTGGGAGCGATGACGTTCAGCTCCCAGGAATCATTGCGAGGCAGGAAGTGACGGGGAGAGCCGCGGCTCCGAGGGAGGAAGTACCCTGAGGTGAGTATTTACGATCTACAATTACAAGGTGAGTTTTAAAAAAAAAAAAAACCTAACTATCCAATTCCTTTTCAGGTTATCCAGAACTAGCGGACGGGCACAAAAAAAAAAACATCGATTTTGTGCCCGGAACTCCGCTTTAAGTGGTTAAAGAAAGGCTTGTCACACAGTGTCAGCCTATAATGTAGACCAAGGGGGATTTGATTAGGCCAGGGTCTGGAAAAGATGTCCACTTTAGAAACTAAAGGTATTTGCTGGGGTGGCATAAAGATGTGGTCTATTTGAGAGAAGCTTGAATGATGTCTGGAATAATATAGAAAAGTCTTTATTATTTATTTTTTTTTTTGGAGGGGGGGGGGGGGTTGAAATGCCTGCCAGTTACCTATTTTTATTATTTTATTTATGATTTTTTATTTTTTTTGCCTGCCTTTATGACTACATAAATGAATAATTGTCTTTATTTTTCAAAGCAAAGCTAAGATGTTAACCTTGACTGAATTGATTTGCCCAAGCTTCTAATGTGGGTCGGAATTTATTTGTTAATGTTTATTTATCCCTTATTGAACTTGCATTGAATTTAGATTACATCGCTAATACTAAAAAGTGAAAAAAACACATTAAGTGGAATTACATTATATCACAAAAGTGAGTACACCCCTCACATTTTTGTAAATATTTTAATATATCTTTAATATAGCTTTTCATGTGACAACACTGAAGAAATGACACTTTGCTACAATGTAAAGTAGTGAGTGTACAGCTTGTATAACAGTGTCAATTTGCTGTCCCCTCAAAATAACTCAACACACAGCCATTAATGTCTAAACCGCTGGCAACAAAAGTGAGTACACCCCTAAGTGAAAATGTCCAAATTGGGCTCAATTAGCCATTTTCCCTCCCCGGTGTCATGTGACTCGTTAGTGTTACAAGGTCTCAGGTGTGAATAAGGAGCAGGTGTGTTATATTTTGTGTTATCACTCTCACTCTCTCACACTGGAACTGGCAAAGAGCTCTCTGGGGATCTGAAAAAAAAGAACTGTTGCTCTACATAAAGATGGCCTAGGCTATAAGATTATTGCCAAGACCCTGAAACTGACCTGCAGCGCGGTGGTCAAGTGCATACAGCGGTTTAACAGGACAGGTTCCACTCAAAACAGATCTCGCCATGATCGACCAAAGAAGTTTAGTGCACGTGCTCAGCATCATATCTAGAGGTTGCCTTTGGGAAATAAATGTCTGAGTTCTGCCAGCATTGCTGCAGAGGATGAAGGGATGGGGGTCAGCCTGTCAGTGTTCAGACAATATGCCACACACTGCATCAAATGGGTCTGCATGGCTGTCCTCCCAGAAGGAAGCCTCTTCTAAAGATGATGCACAAGAGAGCCTGCAAACAGTTTTATAAAGACAAGCAGACTAAGGACATGCAGAATAAACGAAACAAGGGCACCAGGTCAGAGTAGTGTTTAAATTAACCACTTGCTGACCGCCGCAAGTAAATATACTGCGGCAGTCAGCCCCGGCCAGGCAAAGTGACGTACCGGTACGTCACTAGCCTGTCACCGACTTGTGAGCCAATAGCAGGCGAGCGCGCGCCCGCCGCGGCTCGTTCACTGAGGAGTCAGTGCATGTGACCGGCGGACACGATGTCCGCCGGTCACTCCGCAATAGTCGGTAGAGAGGGAGAAAGTCAGACGGCTAGTGTAAACAAGCCGTCTGTCATTCTCCCCTGTGTAAAAATGGAGATCAGACGGTTCTACTATGTAGAACCATTGATCTCTGTTTTTACAATAGTAGACATGTCCCATCACAGTTAGAAACACGCCCCTAGGACACACTTAACCCCTCCCTCTCCAATACAGTTAACCCCTTCCCTGCCAGTGTCATTTTTACAGTAACAGTGCATATGTATAGCACTGATTACTGTAGAAATGTCACTGGTAACCCCAAAAGTGTCAAAAATGTCAGTCAAGGGTCCGATCTGTCCGCCGCAATGTCGCAGTCCCGCAAAAAAAATTGCAGATCGCCGTCATTACTCGTTAAAAAAAAAAACAACAAAAATGACAAAAATCTAACTTTGTTAGATAACTTTTGCGCAAACCAATAAAAATACGCTTTTTGTGATTTTTTTTAACCAAACATATGTAGCATAAAACAAATTGGCCGAAAATGTTAAAAAATTTTGATTTTTACTTTTTTTTGGGGGAAATTTCATATAAAAAAATGTGAAAAATATTGTTATTTTTGCTAAATTTACGCTCGTTTTTTGTTTATAGCGCATGATCAAAAAATCGCACAGGTGATCAAATACCACCAAAAGAAAGCTCTGTTTGTGGGAAAAAAAGGACGTCAAATTTGTTTAGGTACAGCGTCGCACGACCCCGCAATTGTCCGTTAAAGTCACGCAGTAAAAAAATCGCAAAAAAAACCCTGGTCAGGAAGGGGGTAAAATCTTCCGGGGCTTAAGTGGTTATAAACAAATTTATTGCAATGCACTTACATTTAAGAGAATCAACATCAGCATTCAGGTGAAAAGCATGGATCCCCAACAATAGGTGCCGAGGGGTGATTGGGACGCAAGCACCCAGCCACAGGTGTGTTCACAGATCCAGGGATGGAGGATGGGGAGTGGATGGTCCAGAGATCCCGAGGGAAGGGGATCTCGCTGTGCCTCCTTCTCCTGGGGACATCCGGGGCGCACAGCCGCAAGCCGGATGCAGCATCACAAGACACTCCTGGTTCCTCCACGGAAGCCGGCAGGAGACAGCTGAGACTGTGGAGAGGGTGGGCCGCAACGTCGTTTCAGAGGATCAACCTCCTTCGTCAGGCTGGCCCGGAGAGAAATGGAGAATATTATCAGACACCATTGGGGCATACTTCAGGAAGACCCAAAATTGGCTCCTGTCCTTCCAGTGCGCCCCCGGGTTATCTACAGAAAACCTAGGAGCATCAAAAACATCATAGCCCCCAGCAAATTTCCTATGCCCAAGACACCTAAGCAGAATTTGATCTCCTTTTGCAATTTAGTAGGTATGTTCCAGTGCAAAAAGATATTGTGCAAAATGTGTCCATACGTCACACACAGACAAAAATGGTTCTTGAACTCCTTTAGGAAAAAATACACTTCCAAACAATTCCACAGTTGCTCTACGGAGTTTGTAGTGTATGGTTTGACATGCCCCTGTGTTCTCCTCTACGTGGGCCACACTATCCGCGCAGTGCGGGCCCGTTTTGGGGACCACAGAAGACTCCTAGAAAAGGGTTCTGATGAACATAGCATTCCCAGACACTTCCTTCTACATCACAACAAGTCCACAGAGGGCTTGCGTGTTTGGGTCATTGAGGCCATCCCTCCCTGTGATTCGGTGGCTGAACTGTTTCAGAGCCTATGTCGCAGGGAAACTTTTTGGATATTCACCCTGAATTCATTTTCGCACGGAGGACTTCATGAAGATTTGGAGATAAACACGATCCTCTGATGTGACCTTATTAACTTGCCCTTCCCTCCTTCCCTCCTTCCTTCCTTCCCCCTTCTCTTACTTTTTATTGTTCGAGGCACCACTATATGTGCATTATGCATATCAGTATCATATTATATTGATTTTTTACATATTCTTAATAAATTTGTATACAATCTTCCCCCCCCCCCCCCTTCACCCCCCCCCCCTTCCCCATTTTCCTCCATTCTGATTTTTCTGTGTTTTTGGTGATTTTTACATGTTTTTTTTTTTCTGCGTTTTTAGTGATTTTAACATGCGTTTTTGTTCTTTTTTTTTTTTTTTTTAGATATACATACATTTTTTCCATATGTATGCTTTCATGTGTATGTATGTATATACATTTTTAATATGTGCTTTGTAATGTTGACCATTTTTCATTTTATTTAATTGTTTCTCATTTAGAAATGGCATCTTTTTCCCCTCCTTTTTACACATGCAGGTGCACACACCATTGTTTAGTAGGTGCACCTTATTATTATTTTCACATTCAGATATTGCCTATAGTCCCGTAGCCTTCCTTGTTTTTAAGTCCATACACCTCCTTTTCCTTCCCTCTATAGCAGTTCCCTAGTAGTACCAATTAGCGATAATATTCTACTCCTGTCACACCCCTGTGGCGTGATAAAAACATCTCAAGTCGAGGAGCGGGCCAGCCTGACGAAGGAGGTTGATCCTCTGAAACGAAGTTGCGGCCCACCCTCTCCACAGTCTCAGCTGTCTCCTGCCGGCTTCCGTGGAGGAACTGGCAGTGTCTTGTGACGCTGTATTTGGCTTGCGGCTGTGAGCCGCGGATGTCCCCAGGAGGAGGAGGCACAGCAAGATCCCCTTCCCTCGGGATCTCCGGACCATCCACTCCCCATCCTCCATCCCTGGATCTGTGAACACACCTGTGGCTGGGTGCTTGCGTCCCAATTACCCCTCGGCACCTATCGTTGGGGATCCATGCTTTTCACCTGAATGCTGATGTTGATTCTCTTAAATGTAAGTGCATTGCAATAAATTTGTTTTTAATTTAAACACTACTCTGACCTGGTGCCCTTGTTTTGTTGATTCTGCATGTCTGGAGGGATCGCTCGCCTCTTCTAGGAGTAGTCGGTCTTGCACCTCAACATAATTGGACTCCCTCCCCCACATATACTACAGAGACCATCTCATCTTTCAACCCAGGACACCACACTGAAGCACGCCTGCGGACAGGTTTTTTGGATTTATGTGCCACATATAACATTATGTACAGTCCTTCATTATGTGATTGCAGTGAGCGCTGATCCATTGATCCTGGTCGGTGTAGTATTGTTTAGAATAAGGACATGGATTACTGGAACCATGTCCTGTGGTCTGATGAGAACAAGATAAACTTTTTTGGTTCAGATGGTGTCAAGCGTGTGTGGCAGCAACCCGGTGAGGAGTAAAAAAAAAAAAAAAAAAAAGGTGAGGAGTAAAAAAAAAAAAAAAACAGTATTAAAAACCCAACCATGCAATCCAGTGGCGGCCGGTGCGTTGGGGGCGCTGCCCTCCCTATCCATGCATCCGGCCCCCTAATCTGCATGCAGGGGTGCCAGACGCAAGGAGCTTAATGTTTTTTTTTTTTTGTTTTTGGCATCACCTGATTAGAGCCAGAGGCTCTAATAGGGTTATGCAAAGGGTGGACCCGGGGCGCAGAGCAGTGCGTCCCTAGCCCACCCATTGTGTAACAATAGCGAATGAAAATTCGCTATTGTCACACGAATCCTCCACCTGGCCAATCAGGGAGCGCGTCCGATACGCACTTTCTGATTGGCCGCAAGGCAAACCCCATGAGATTGGCCGAGGAGGAGGCGGGAGCGGGAGGACTCGAGGAGACACGCCGCCAGGGGATTGAAGAGAAGCCGCGCCGCCGGGACACTGAGGAGAAGGCGCCGCCACGACAGTGCTTCAGGGCTCCAGATAAGTGCACTGGTGGTCTGGGGGGGGGGGGCACACTGCATTGAAGGGGGCACGCACGCACTTACGCACGCATGCTGGTCTCTGCATGTATGCTGGTCACTATATTGAAAGGGGGCATGTACGCTGGTCACTAGTTACATTGAAAGGGGGCATGTACGCTGGTCAATGCATTGAAAGGGGGCATGTATGCTGGTCACTACATTGAAAGGGGGCATGTATGCTGGTCACTACATTGAAAGGGGGCATGTATGCTGGTCACTTCATTGAAAGGGGGCATGTATGCTGGTCACTACATTGAAAGGGGCATGTACGCTGGTCAATGCATTGAAAGGGGGCATGTATGCTGGTCACTGCATTGAAAGGGGGAATGTATGCTGGTCACTACATTGAAAGGGGCATGTACGCTGGTCACTACATTGAAAGGGGGCATGTATGCTGGTCACTGCATTGAAAGGGGCATGTACGCTGGTCACTGCATTGAAAGTGGCGTGTACGCTGTTTACTACATTGAAAGGGGGCATGTACACTGGTCACTGCATTGAAAGGGGGCATGCACGCTGGTCACTGCATTGAAAGGGGCATGTATGCTGGTCACTGCATTGAAAGGGGGCATGTACGCTGGTCACTGTGCATTGAAAGGGGGGTCACTGTGCATTGAAAGGGGGGTCATTGTGCATTGAAAGGGGGCACGCTGGTCTCTCTGCATTGAAAGGGGGCACACTATACCTTAATTACTGAAGGCCCCTTTCACACTTTTGCGACCTCAAAGTCACGCAATTTTTTACAGCGTTTTTTGCCGAAAAGCAATGCCTATTACATTTTTCTGTTTGCGCCCCCCCCCCCCCCAAAAAAAAAATTTTTGAGCACCAGCTGCCACTGATACAATCCCATTTACAAAATCCTATACCCACAGTTGATCCAGAGGAAGGCGAAAAAACCCCAGCAAAGCATAATCCAATGTGCTACAGCAGGCGGGGGGGGGGGGCTGGAAGTCCTTCCTGATCCCCCCAGAGGCAATCAGATATTCTCTAGATCAGCTTTACCTATAAATATTAGTACCCACTTCTATTAAGTACACACAGGAAAGAATCCAGGCCTTTTTTAAAGCAATCGAGTGAGCTAGCCAGAACCACCACTGGAGAGAGTCTATTCTACATTTTCACAGCTCTAGCGGTGATGAAACCTTTCCATATTTGGAGACAAAATCTGTTTTCTTCTAGACGTAAAGAGTGCCCCCTTGTCCTCTGTGTTAACCTTAAAGTGAACAACTCAATCCCAAGTTCACTATATGGACCCCTTATGTATTTATACATGTTGATCATATCCGACCTTAATCTCCTCTTCTCAAGAGAATAAATTCAGTTCCTCTAATATTTTCTCATAGCTGAGCTCCTCTATGCCTCTTATCAGTTTGGTTGCCCTTCTCTGCACTTTCTCCTGTTCCCCAATATCCTTTTTAAGAACTGATGCCCAAAACTGAACTGCATGGTGCGCATGCGCTGGAGCTCCGAGATGGCGGCTTAGTCCTGGACTTCCGCGCCTCTCTGGTCAGCAGCGGGCCCCTTCTCCGGCGTAACCAGCTCTCTCACCCCACCACTTACACCACCGACACAGCGGCACTTGCTAATCCGGCCTTGCATGTCGGTGGGCCCCCGGAGTGAGGTCTACCGCCGGCTTCAGTTCTCCTTCCCACAGCGGGATCCGGCCAAGATGGCGACTGCCCCTTCTTTCTTATCAGATACATGAGGCAACCAGGAGGTAGGGGACACAGCAGCTGCCATACTCTCTATACAACCGGCCACGCCGGAGCACTGGCCTTCCCCAGCAACCCCCAATTATGATCCACAGGTTCAGTTTGCCTCTCCTGCCTCCACAGAATCCCAGCTAAGCAGAGCCATGGAGAAGACCCCTGGGCTGCTTGATATGCTTTCACCTGATGCCCTGGCTCTGCAGCATCAATAAGGCTCACAATCTCAGAGCCACTTCCCTGACATTTCTCTCCTCATGAATAAGTTTTCTGAGATGCTGGCTACAGGATTGGCACATACTGCCTGACAGATCACAGGTTCTATCAAAGCTGATCTGCAAAATATAGGCACCAGGATTGAAGCCATAGGGAATACTATTGACCACACTGTGACAAGAACCAATCAGAATAACGCTTGTATTCAGACTTCAGGAACAATTGGACACTGCACTATCCAAATTGGATGATTTGCAGAACAGGAATCGCCGTTCTAATTTCAGAATTAGGGGGACCCTGAGTCTATTAAAGATATTCCTGATACGGTTAAAATGTTTATTAAGGACATTATCCCAGACATTCCGGACCACCGCCTGGAGCTCAATAGATCGCACTGAGCCCTCCAATCACCCTGGAAGGACGGGCTTCCCAGAGATGTGATTGTTAAAACCCACTACTATGGGGTTAAGTAGGAGCTCATGAGGAAGAGCAGGGGCAAGGAAGACCTCTCCATTCAAGGTCACAAAATTCAAATCTTTGCAGACCTCTCTCCTATGACCATTCAGCGTCGCAGAGCCTTGAAACCACTGTTATCAATTCTCTCCACGAAATCCTTAAAATATTGGTGGTCCTTTCCCTTCAGACTGAACTTTCTCTTCCAGAACAAAAAACCCCATGGATTTTTGTCCTTTCAAGATGGTTAACGCCGGCTTCTTCAATTAGGACTAATTTCCAGAGATCCTTCCCCCTCCTCCTCTAACCGGAGACGGGAATCCTCCAAGCAACCTCCGCCGATCAGCCCATTATCTTCAGTCTGGAACAAGCAACAATCAAAACGCCACCGTGATGTCAAGCCTCCCTGATGTTCCTGATCGATCCAGAGTGTCATTCTGCTCATTCCTTGCGGATGCATCTCCCTCATCTGGAACGGGTTAACTATTATACCCCCCCCCCCCCCCCCGCACACTTTTTTACATTTTTTTTCCCTTTTTGCTATTTTTTAACAGGACATTATCTGTCTGAATCTATGTTTTACATCTGATTTGCCTTTTTGGTTTATCATACTGTTTGGGGCACTGGTTCATGTTTTTCCTACTGACCGGTCCCATGTTTTTGTGCTGAGATCACATATTTTGCCATAACATTGCCTTCTGATGTAATGCAGTAGCAGAAGCCTCCCCCTCCCCACTTACCTCTCCTTCCCCCTCCCTTCCCTTTTCCCCCTTTCTCCTCACTCCCTTTCGCCCTCCTCATACACTTCTGCTCTGCCTTATATCTGAGGCGTCCACAATATTTGTTTTCCTTTTTTTTGACCGGGCTGGGGCCCCAAGCCCGGAGAGGTTTTAATAAGCACATTCCCGTAGGTGCTTGGAAGATCTTCCTTTTCCTTGTTTATACAGGACTGCACCCTATCTGGTATAGGGTGCCACTACAATCCTGGTTATGGGACATGGGACTTATCTCCTGCATCCCTAGCACCATGCCAGGCCCTGTCCTTGCATGTTTCTTGCTGTTCTCTCCCACTCTTGCTCTCCCTTTTCCTTCCTCTCTAACTCTCTTTTTCTTTTTCAGCATCCCATGGTCCGATCCCATCTTCGAGTTGAGTCCTCTATTTTTCTCGCATCCTTCTAGGCTCCTGCTCGTGTCCCTCGTACCCTGTCTCAATATCATACACCGCAGCGCACACTCCTCGTTTCTACGGTGACAGCAACTGTGAGTACTGATTTCTCTCTACAGGTGGCATCACACAATGTCCAGGGTCTCAATTCTCCATTGAAGAGGCGAAAGATGTTCCAACATTATCACTCCCAGGGGCTTGAGGTCTTCCTGCTTCAGGAGACCCAATTCCTGGAGTCATACAGACCTAAATACGTCCACCATAAATATCCAGTCTTTTTTCTAGCCAATGCACCCTCTAAACAGAAGGGAGTAGCATTTTTTTTTTTTAAACTGTAGCATTCTCTCACACTCATACTATAGCGGACCCCCAGGGAAGGTACATTTTGGTTAAGGGTTATATTGGCGGGATTTTATATACCTTTGTTTACTTTTATGCTCTAATAAGGGTCAGGTGGCTTTCTTTTCCAGGGTGCTCCCTCGTCTCTACACCCATTTAGAGGGTAAGCTCATTGTGGGAGGTGACTCAAATTTAACTTTTGACAACACTTTAGATAAATTCAGGAAGGGACCCCAATGCTTGCGCAGATCCCCTAAACAAAGCCTTTGAGTAGCCAACCTTGTCCATTCCTTGGGTTTAGTTGACATTTTGCGAGAACTCAACCCCTCCACCCGGTATTACACTCACTTTTCAGCTCCTCACAACACACTAGCCAGAATTTATCATATTTTTGTCCCTACCACGGACATCCCCTCGGCACTAAAATTAGTTATCAGAGACATACCCTGGTCTGACCATTCTTTAGTGTTTCTTAAACTCAAAAGCACTCCCTCATGTACAGGCCCGCCACCATGGCATCTAAAAGAATCTCTTCTGAACGAACCGATGTGGAAATCCACAATAGAAAAACTGATCTAAGAGAACTTCACCCTTAATGACTCACAGGACATAACCCCCTTCTCCCTATGGGGGGCCCACAAAGCGGTCATCAGGGGCCATATCATTCAATTAGGGGCTAAACTTAAGCGCGAAAGACAGTTTGAAATGAATAATCTGGAAAGGGAATACAAGCGACTGAGCATGGCGCATAAACGTGACCCAACCTTCGATTCCCTGAGCAAACTTGATGCGGTAAAGCTTTCCCTTAATTTAGTGCTAACTACCAAGGCAGCAAAGAGTTTACAGTGGCAAAATGCGCACCTGCTGGCTACGCAGGATAAAATAGAACCTAGGCTTTCTTCTAAATTGACACCGAAATACAGGATTGTTTCTATGCCCAAAATTAAGGCTCGGACTGGGGAGCTCACGAGGAATCCGCCCTCGATTATGGCTACCTTCCAATCCTTTTATTCTACCCTTTATGCTGACCCAAAGCCTTCCCAGAAACATGATATTAAATCCTTTCTGGGACGGGTCCCCCTCCCACGACTCTGCAGGAAATCGCGCTCCCTCCTAGAAGAGCCCTTTTCCGAGCAAGAAATCCTAATTGCAATTAAAGCTCTACGCACCAACTCTTCACCGGGCCCCAACGGCTACTCTAACATATATTACAAGTCTTATGCTGACACATTTGCCCCTTATCTGGCAAGATTCTTTAATTCCCTTAGAGACACTGAACCTCTGAACCACTCCATGAATGCGGCATTTATATCGGTCATCCCGATAAGGACTATTCAGATGTTAGCAATTACAGGCCCATTTCCCTAATTAATAATGATCTCAAGCTCCGAACAAAAATTTTAGCTACTCGCCTCTCCAACTTCATTCATTCTTATATTCACACGGATCAGGTAGGCTTCATCCCAGGCCAAAAAGGGACCAACCAAATTAGAAGAGTGATAGACGTGGCTACTCTCCTACATTTGGGCTGGGATGGAGCCCCTACCCAAGAGGGCTTCCTCCTATACTTAGACCTACACAAGGCCTTTGATTCGCACTCTTGGCCATTTCTCTTTTCCACATTGGAGAGATGGGAGAGATTGGGCTTTGGCCCCTCCTTTTTGGCCATTCTACGGGCTCTGTACTCCCACCCCTCGGCCTAAGTCAGAATGCAAGGCCTTTATTCTGATTCCTTTACTATTCACAGGGGTACACGGCAGAGATGTCCTCTCTCACCTCTCATTTTTGCCCGCCTTAGAGTCCCTGGCTATTGTCATACGTCACCATCCTGATATACGCGGCATACAATGCGGCAACACAATGTATAAATGCGTTTTATTCGCTGATGACATGCTATTTGTCACCTCCCCCCTAATCTCACTCCCTAACATCGTATCACTCCTCAATAGCTTTGGAGCAGTCTTGGCCCTGAGGGTGAATATGAGCAAGTCCCTGGCTCTGAATATCAACCTTCCACATTCCTTGGTCTCTCGCCTCAAAGAACAGTTCCCTTTTTCCTGGCATTCTGATTCTATCCCTTACTTGGGAGTGCATATCCCAGCCTCAATTTCCGATCAGCATTCAGCCAACTATCCGCTTATTAATAAACTGAAAAAGGATTTAGAGGAATGGTCAAAATATAATTTTTCTTGGCTGGGAAGGATCAACGCGGGCAAGATTACCCTACTCCCGTGACTTTTATACCTATTTCGCGCTCTCCCTATAAAGTCACAAATTTAATCCCTTCAATCACACATTATCAGATTTATTTGGGGCAGGAAGGGTCATTGAATCAACAAAACCACGCTTTTTAGATCACGTAAACATGGGGTCTCGGGGTCCTAGACATTTGGAAGTATTACTTAGCGGCCCAACTGATGCAATTTTATGTTATATATATAAAAGGAGAAAAACCTGACTGGTATTATATGGAAAGACAGGCTATCCCTCTCCATACTGTGGATTTCTTGCTTTGGAGCCTTCCTGCCTCTCGTCCCCCAATTCTGGCTCCTACTCTCTCACATTAATTTGCTCTGTGTGACCTTATTCATAAATCCAATAAGATTTCCTCGCCCTGTGGTCCGCTTAAACATATTTTTCATAATCCTGACGTCCCTCCTGGAACTTACATTAAGACTTTCAAATGGTGGGCAGATAAAGGCCTTTATAGAATTGGACACTTTTTTTTTTTTTTTTTCCATTAAAGAATTTTTATTAGATTTAAAATGAACAGTACATTTTATGACATAACATAACAAAGAAAGGGTATACAAATTGCAACACGGATATGTACAGCAGTTAGAATTGTCATATAATTATACCATTAAGAGTCTTGGGCAGACCTTTCGGGGTGTATTGTGTCACCTATTGCAGTATACGTCCGCCAGCATGGGTGCACATAAAGATTTGGATGAGGGCATCAATAGGGAGAGAGGGGGGAGGGAGGCGGAGGGGGAAGAAGTGGGAGAAGAGAGGCATGAGAGAAACGGGGAGGAAGGAAGAACGGGGAGGGAAGGCCGGAGATACATAGGAAGGAGGGGAAGAGAAAGAGGGAGAAGAGTGAGGGGGAGAGATGAGGGGGGGTGGGGGGGGTGGAGGAAAGAGAGGGGAGAGGAATGGGGGATAGAAGAATTGGAGGAAGGGGGAAGGAGGTGGGGGGAGGAGGGGAAGGGGCCGGAAGGAAGGGTTGGAGGGAGCGAATTAGGAAGGAAGGAAGAGGAGAGAGGGGGAAGGAGGGGAAAGAAGGAGGAGGGGACAGGAGAGGAAGGAGTGATGAAGAAGAAGGGAGGGGGGGGAGAAGGGAAGGGGTAGGGGGGAGGGGAGCGGCTGGGGGAGACAAGGAAGGAAGGGATGGGAAAAAAGCGTAATAAGAGGGGAAGAAAGGGAAAAGAGAGGGGGAAAGGGGGGGGAGGGGGGGAGGAGGAGGAAAGGAAGAGGGGGGGAAGGTTGTGGAGACCACAGGGTCGGAAAACAGGGGAAAAAAAGGGGGGAGGGGAAACTAGTGTGTGAGTTGTCTGCAAAATCATCATAACATCGTGTTCAACAGCCATATCCAGCAATAAGTAGGGAACTGGTGAAATTAGGGGATAACAATTAAACGTAACAGGAAAAACAAAAACAAGAATAACGGTCAGCAGAGTAATCCAAAATCAATTATCAGCAAAGTAAGATTAATAACCCTTAGTCGAGATCCAAGAGGACCACAAGGACCATTCACGGTCAAATCTGGCGCTACGACCCACTTTGCGTGCGAGAATGCCCTCATAAACAGAATTAGTTTTGACCATGGCAATAACCTCTGAGGAGTTGGGTACAATATCTGATTTCCATCGTCTAGTCACCAGGCCGCGGGCGGCCAGTAGTATGTGAGTAACTATGGAGCTACTTTCTATAGGGAACCTCTCAACCCCTATATTCAATATCGCCAGTGCTGGAGATGGGCGGGTTATCACCCCAGTAATCTCTGAGATTATGGAGAATATTTTGTTCCAGAAACTGGTCAGGTGTTTGCACGACCAAAACACATGAACAAGGTGTGCTACTTCGCCACACCCCCTCCAGCACTGGGGTGAATAGTTTGGTACGAACTTAGAAAGGCAGTATGGGGTGAGGTACCATCGCAGGGTGATCTTCTGGGACAGTTCCCAGTGGTTAGTGCAAGATGAGGCTTGTCTAACCGAACGAAAGGCTGCTTTCCACTGCTCATCAGTAAATGAGTCCCCCAGATCCCCCTCCCATTTTGTAAGTGGGACAATTTTGCAGTAATCCAACTTGTTGTGAAAAAGGTTGTAGAAAAGGGAGGTTCCTTTAATCGAGCGGAGATTACCCAGCAGGAACGTCCAGGCTCTTAGGGGCAAGTGGATATGAGGGGATGTCAAGGAGCGGAGGAAATGGGCGAGCTGTAGATACCTGTAATGCTCAGAGGAGGGGAGCGCGTATTCCGCCTGTAGGGTTTGAAAGGATTTGATGTTATCTCCTATCAGAATATGGTCCATATTCGTAATGCCCCTACTAGTCCAAACTCTGAAGGAGGAGTGAGGGATAACTATTTCCAATACTCCCGTGGGGATAGGGACCCTCGTTTTTTGGGATGACGGTAGCGCACAAGTCGTGAACGCCCGCCAAGCCAGCAGCGAGGCCCTGACAGAGATGGGTAACTTCTCTAGTGGCAATGGGCGCCATACATCTGCCAGGAGCACCGTCCGCAGGGGAAGAGCAGATGTCCTCCTCCAAAGAACTCCACACTGTATGGCACCCTGGGGCCACCCAGTGCTTTAATTGAGCCAAATGCGAGGCGAGGAGATAGTCACCGACATCCGTCATGCCCATTCCGCCTGCGGTCCAGTGTTTAGAGAGAAGGGAGTGGGCACTTCTTGGCCTCTTCCCCTTCCATACCAACCCCTTCAGTGCTGTCTGAAGCGATGCGAGAATTTGACGGGGGACAGGAATTACTAAGGATCTAAATATGTAGAGGATCTGGGGTAGAATAAGCATTTTGAACGAGGCAAGGCGGCCCGACCAGGTGAGTTCAGTTTTCAGAATTCTCTGGCACTCCTGCGTAATTTTAGTTACCAAAGGGGGGAAATTCGTAGCAGCCAATTTATCTACTGTTGGGGTCAGTAAGATCCCCAGATAAGGTATACAATCTCGTTTCCACGTATAGGGGTACAGAGTTTGTAATTTACGACTCAGTTGTTGAGGTAAGCCCAGGGGAAGGATCAAGAACTTCGCGAAATTAGCCTTATAGTAGGAAACCAGGCTAAACCGCTGCAGCAGTGAATGTGTAGCCGCTAGGGATTTTTCTGGGTCCGTCATGAAAATTATAACATCATCTGCGAACAGGTTTATTACATGGGAGCGCAAAGGGGTCACAAGGCCTTTGATGTGAGGAGAGGATCTAACTGCCTCCGCCAGAGGTTCGATAAGAAGGTTAAAAATTGAGGGGGAGAGTGGGCAGCCCTGCCTCGTTCCGTTGGTGATTAGGAAAGCTTTTGAGAGCATATTAGAGGTGTACACCTTCGCGGAAGGGTTAGAATAGAGTGCCAGAATCGCACTCAAGATAGGTCCCTGGAAGCCAAACCGCTGCAAAACCCTGGTCATATATGTCCAATGGACCCGGTCGAATGCCTTCTCCGCATCCAAAGAGAGCAGCAGAGAAGGCACCCGACCGGACCCTGCCCTGTCTATAAGCCCTATGACCCTTCTTGTGGCATCCGACGTCTGTCGTCCCTGAACAAACCCGGATTGGTCCGGGTTGATGAGATTTGGCAATATAGGGTGAAGTCTAAGGGCCAACACCTTAGCATACAGCTTGATATCCGTGTTCAACAGGGATATCGGTCTAAAATTGGGGGGAGAAGTAGGTTCCTTGCTAGGTTTAGGTAATGTAACAACATATGCTTGGAGTAACTCCCCTGGCATGGAGGCAGAGGCCACAGCAGCCGCAAACATGAAGGCTAAGTGAGGGTTAAGCGTCTTCGCAAACTTCTTATAGTATAAGTTGGGGAGTCCATCAGGGCCCGGGGATTTACCGGAGGGAAGGGTGTGTATGGCCCGTTCCACCTCAGCTGTCGTGATTGGGGTGTTCAGGGCTTGCAGGGTGGAAGGGTCAAGTGTCGGCAAGTCTATGGACGCCAAAAAATCAGAAATAAGTTGATCGGTTGGTTGAGGGGTGGAAGGGTCATCTTTAAGGTTATATAAGGATCCATAATATTTAGCGAATGCGTCCGCTATTTCCTGTGAGGATGGGGGGTATTCTTATTTAGGGGTTCTAAGCGCTTGATCTCTGCCATGAGGTGGTCTAGCTGCTGCGTCCTCTGCCTCTTAAGCCTTGCACACAGTTTAATAAGTATCCCCCGAATAAAGGCCTTGTGGGCACACCAGATCACCGTGGGGTCAGAAACCGAACCCTCATTATGCAAAAAGTATTCCTCAAGATGTCGCTCTATCTGAGAGGCAAATTGAGGAGAGTCCAGCACTTGTGCATTCGCTCTCCAGAGATACGCCGGGCCCGGGGTGCGATCTTCCCGCACAGATATGGATACTGGGGCATGGTCGGACCACGTGATGTTATGAATGCTCGAGGTTTGCGTCAATTGTAACAGACGCTTGTCAACCAGTATCATATCAATGCGGGAGTAGGTATTATGTCTCAAGGAGTGGAATGAATAATCCCTCTCCCCCGGGTGGTGGCATCTCCACACATCAAACATCTCCACCTCATGAAATATAGATTGTAAAGCTGGAGGCGATCGCTTGGGTGAGGAGGAGATGCCCAACGCGGTATCCGCCGTTGAGTTAAAGTCCCCACATACTACCAAGGAACCATACTTGTGCTTGTCCAATAGTCTGAACATCCTTCGCCAGAAGCGTATCTGACGCGTGTTGGGGGCATATGCATTCAAGATCGTATAGGGGATATTGTTCAGTTCGCACTGCAGTATAAGATATCTTCCCAGCGGATCTGAAACAACCCTGTGTAGGGAAAAGGCTACAGAGTCTCTCACTGCTATCAGAACTCCCTTGCGTTTACAACTGTCCGATGCTGTGTAAATATGAGGGAAACTTCTGTGTGACAGCGTTGGGGCTGAGGACTGCATAAAATGAGTCTCTTGTACACATAGGAGATCACTTTTCAACTGTAGAGCCTCACGCCACATAGAAGCTCGCTTGACAGGATGGCTGAGGCCGTGTACATTGAAGGAGGTGATTGTGATAGCCATCATTTAAGTGTGTAGGCGGAGGTGATGTTACCTGATCCAGTACGACATCGAAGGGAGCACAGAGATAACCATCCGTGGAGCCACAGTAAGCGAAGAAGGCAGGGGCCGTCCGCAACATGTGTCCATGCGAGGTGTCCATAGTCCATGGTTTTAATCTGCTGACCAAAAGGGAGTAGAAAAAAAAAGAGAAACAACAAAACATAGGAGCAAAGGTGAAATGCTCGTAATATGCGTAAAAAATTGAGAACAAACTCGTGAGCAGGTTTACTGCACATAGTCATGGGGGGAGGTTTGGGTGGGCACTACGGCCAGGCTCAGGGAGAGGGTCTCTGCGGAAACGCTTGAGGTGGCGACCCTTTGGGCTGCTTCTTCCCCTTTTTCTTATGGGTGACCGTTTGCCAGTCCTCAGGTAATGGGGATATGCGCCCGGATGGCCTTGGAGGGGTGTTGTCTTGGTCCGGGAGGAGACCCCAGGACTGAAGCAAGTCCAGGCCAGCTTGCATGGTGGTGATAACGTGGGGCTTGTTGTTGTACGTCACTGTAAGCTTCACAGGGAACCCCCACCTATAGATAATGGAATGATTCCTGAGGATTTTTGTCAGTGGGTGTAAAACCCTCCTTTGTTGCAGGGTGTATTGTGACAAGTCAGCAAAAAGCTGGAGTCTGGAGTATGCTTCCGGTACAGGGTCCCTCTTTCGGAATGCTGACATGAGGCTGTCCTTTACATGATAATAATGTATCCTCATAATAACATCTCGGGGGATCTCCTCCGGTAGGTGAGAAGGCTTAGGGAGGCGATGAATCCTGTCAATGACAAGTTCAGACTGTGGTGTGTTCGGGAGGACCGCTAAAATAAGGTCTCGTGCATATTGGTCCAGGGCACCGGGGTGCACCGACTCTGGGACCCCCCTGATCTTTACATTGTTCCTTCTCGATCTATCCTCTATGTCAGCCAATTTTGATTTGAGCTTGTCAATCTCATCCTCATGGGTATAGTGGGCATCGATCAGTTCATTGTGTGAAGCTGCAAACTCCCCCATCTTGGATTCAACCCTGTCCATGCGTCCTCCCAGGGCCTGCGCCTCCACCTTAAATGCAGCGACACATTCCATCATATCCGCGTGCATGGAAGCCCGCAGGGACATCATCATGTCCCTGAGTCTGACCTCAGAGACCGGCTTCTCGCTGGCAGGGAAGGTGTCTATGTTAGGGGACAATTCCCGGGTAGTGTTGGTGGATGAAAGGTCCCCCTGGCTTACCTCCACGGCCGACATGTCTCCCGATAGTCTGGGCTTACTCTTAACAGGACTCCTGGACATCGGGGTGGAGGCCGCCGGGGACCTAGGTTGTCCCGCCTTCTGTGCCGAGGTGTGTGGAGGGCTAGGCGAGGAGTGAGACGTCCCGCTGGATGAGGCCGGAGATCCGCCGCCGCCGCCATCTTGGCTGCGTTGCTTGTCCTGGGCCATAAAGAAGTGCTGGAGCTGCTGTGGCTGGCAGGTATCCTTCTTCTTCCTAGCCATCGGTATCGAAGGCAGGGCGAGTCCTGCAATCACACAGGCAGGAGCAGGTCGATTTGCGAGGTGTTAGGGCGCCGATGGTAGTAGATTCTCTCCCTGGTCTGGCGGAGCTCTGTGCTCAGACGTCCATGTTGGTACGTGGCGGCCACGTCCACCCCCGAATTGGACACTTTTTTGATGCAAGGGGTCCTCTCTCTTACTCACATTGTATGACTAATCTGAAGATGCCACCTGCAGAGCGATTTTTTATTTCTCTCAGATCTCGCACTTTTTGCGCACACTCCAGACGGGGTTTTCGGGCCCCCTCACGGTAACCCCCTACGAGCAATGGTGCTCCAGAATTCAAGATATCAAGGGAGGGATATCCCTCATTTATGTCTCATTGATTGCTCCTAAGGATAAAACCTCATACATGTTAAGATGCTAACAGGACCTGACTGTGTGGGTAGGTGTGTACCGCGCTCAGGAAAAATTATTTAAATATTTGTTAACTAAATTAGTGGTGAACTTAAATGCTGCTGTTCAAAATGGTAGTGACCAAATCTGTTAAAGTGCAGTGCAAATACAGCGCAAAGATAAGTGAAATAACTAATAACAATATTTTAAATTTTCTAGAATGCAGCTGTTCATAAATAGTGGTATCCAAAATTCATAAATATGAGAAAAATATATCACAGCGCAAACAATAATAAAGTGATTACGTTCTACTTAAAAGACTCATAAAGTGCACCGTGCAATTGTGTGCAAAAATTGGGGTGTAGAAACCATATAGACATATACTATATAAATATAATTAAAATGTATAAATATAAAGTGCCAGTCCAGATGTAATAGTTGTTTAAGATCTCAGTAGATGATAAGATGTACACAGTCCCAAAAGATGTCTCACAAAGGTGCTGGAGTGCCAGGAAGAAAGTGCACAAAACATGCAATCTTTTGTGGTGCAGTGAGCCAGTGCCGGACCTCCCCCTTTGGGTGTTCACTTACCGGACAATGGTGACCCCTATGCTGTATAGCAATAGAGATCGACAAGGCTTATGTCCTAGTAAGGAACCGGCTATTAACTCCTCCAAGGCGAAAGTATCTCCACAGATGTAATGTGTGTATTTACATCTGTGGAGATACTTTCGCCTTGGAGGAGTTAATAGCCGGTTCCTTACTAGGACATAAGCCTTGTCGATCTCTATTGCTATACAGCATAGGGGTCACCATTGTCCGGTAAGTGAACACCCAAAGGGGGAGGTCCGGCACTGGCTCACTGCACCACAAAAGATTGCATGTTTTGTGCACTTTCTTCCTGGCACTCCAGCACCTTTGTGAGACATCTTTTGGGACTGTGTACATCTTATCATCTACTGAGATCTTAAACAACTATTACATCTGGACTGGCACTTTATATTTATACATTTTAATTATATTTATATAGTATATGTCTATATGGTTTCTACACCCCAATTTTTGCACACAATTGCACGGTGCACTTTATGAGTCTTTTAAGTAGAACGTAATCACTTTATTATTGTTTGCGCTGTGATATATTTTTCTCATATTTATGAATTTTGGATACCACTATTTATGAACAGCTGCATTCTAGAAAATTTAAAATATTGTTATTAGTTATTTCACTTATCTTTGCGCTGTATTTGCACTGCACTTTAACAGGACCTGACTGCAGACTGAGACCTGGATGTTTGGCATTCCTGTCCCGCAAGAGCCTTTTCGTGGGATCCACAATGTGGGCCTCATAGAGGCCAATGTTAAAGTTCTGATGCAATGGTACATGTTACCCTCTCGCTTGGCAACATTTTTCCCTAACTCTTCCCCGGTTTGCTTCAGGGGCTGCGACCTTCTGGGTAGCCACTTACATATTTTTTTTGGGAATGCCCCAAGATTCGTAATTTTTGGAATCGAATGTTCCGCGACATGTTACGGGGGTTGTGATTGAGCAATCACCTATATATGCCCTTCTGGGCCATCGTCTCCCCAAGGTCCCTAGGCACACCCAGGCTCTCATCTCATATATATTTCTAGGAGCTAAAATGATAATAGCTAATCATTGGAAACAACCTACGGTCTCCTTCCGTAGAAACGTAAAATCTCCTGGATAATGACCCAGGAAAAGTTGTACAGTATCTTGAATGACTTCAAGCACAGTTTGAGTCAATCTGGGAACCCTGGGCAACCTTTGTGAACGTAACACTCTAAGATAGGCTTGGACTGACAGACTCTTTTCTTTTAGTTTTTTTTTCACCCTTTAGTTGGATGCCCTTTTTTGGGTAGGGCGAGATCAGACCATGGGCTCCTTCTCTCCCTCGCTATCCCCTCCCTTCCAGCCCTTCTTCTCCTCCTTCCCCACATGTTGTGTCTCCACTTTTCCTATCTCCTTTTTCCTTCCACTTACTCTATCCTGCTCCCCGTTAAGTCTATATGCAAGGCATGTGTCGTATTTCTTACCGTCACTGTTTTGGTAGTTCTTGGCTAATACACATTTTTTTCATATGTCTGACGGGAATTGATTACCCTCTCTTCAGGTTATCAGTGACCAAGGCTGTTTTCCTCCATGTTTTCACTTCACTTTCTTTAGCCGCTTCTCTCTGGGGCACAGTATGAGCCCATAAGGGGTGCCCCGGTGCGATCGGCTCCCACTTTTTTTTGGAATCCAGCCACACATGGCTTATTTTATTATTTTGCACCTTTTTTCACATCCGTTGGACTGGTTTACCTGCCAAGGCTATATTTCCTGTACTGTCTTGAACAAAAATTCCTATGTATGCTTGCTATTCATTTGCCTTGTTTGTTGTTGTTCTTCTTTTATCTTTTTGCAAAATTTCAAAACTATTGAAAGTAAAAAACTGAACTGCATATTCCAGATGAGATCCTACTAATGATTTGTACAGGGGCAAAATGATATCTCTCTCTCTCTGAAATCCATGCCTCTGTTAATACAATAAAGGACTTTGCTTGCTTTGGAAACCGCTACTTGGCATTGCATGCTATTATTAAGCTTATGATCTACCAGAGCACCCAGATCCTTCTCCACCCAGGGAACCACTCATTGAGGGAATCATAAATGCCAACATGTACTGTGACATACTAAAGCAGAGCATGAGCCCCTCCCTTTGGAGACTGGGCCACAGGGCAGATTTGTAACATGTTAACGACCCCAAACACACCTCCAAGATGACCACTGCCTTGCTAAATAAGCTGAGGGTAAAGGTGATGGACTGGCCAAGCAGGTGATGGACTGGCATAACCAGGCCTATACCCTATTGAGCATCTGTGGGGCAAATCTCAAATGGAAAGTGGAAGAGCACAAGGTCTCTAACATCTACCAGCTTCGTGATGTTGTCATGCAGGAGTGGAAGAGGATTCCAGTGGCAACCTGTGAAGCTCTGGTGAACTCCTTTCCCAAGAGGGTTAAGGCAGTGCTGGAAAATAATGGTGGTCGTACAAAATATTGACACTTTGGGCCCAATTTGGACATTTTCACTTAGGGGTGTACTCACTTTTGTTGTCAGCGGTTTAGACATCAAAGGCTTTGTGTTGAGTTATTTTGAGGGGACAGTAAATTTACACTGTTATGCAAGCTGTACACTCACTACTTTACATTGTAGCAAAGTGTCCTTTCTTAAGTGTTGTCAAGTGAAAAGTTATAATAAAATATTTACAAAAATGTGAGGGGTGTACTCACTTTTGGGAGATATTGTATGTGTAGTTGCTTCCAATTGTCCACCCAACATATTTGACTTTTTTAGTGACACAGCCTCTACCTTTACTGCTGGGTTCTGCTTCTCCCATGAAGGCATTCTACAACCATTATTTCTTCCATGGAAAGTTGGTATCTTAATTATTTCCATTGCACAAGGACAAGTAAGTGCCTGTCCTGTCAGAGGTGCAGAAAAGGCCCATTGGAGGTTACTAAATGTAAGATTATTTCAAAATTTACCATCCTCTACCATAAATATGTTTGCCTTTACAGTCCAGGTCAACAAACACCTGTAAATGTTTTGACTTTTATTTCTGCTATTCACAATGTTAACCAGAATCCAGACATTTTGCCCAATATTACACTGGGATTTCATGTGCTAGATTCATGTTTACATCCTAGTTTTGCTGTAAGGAATGTTATAAACATTTTATCTGGACCGCAGAAGACAGTCCCTAATTACTCATGTTCTGAAGAAGCTGAGCTGGTGGGATTTATTGGAGATCATTACTCAGTTACAACAATTCCAATGGCACAAATACTTGGCATTTATGGCTATACCCAGGTAGGTGCTAAGTCTTTCATATTTGCCCTCAAGACTATTTAGTGCAAAATTATATTAAAGCATACCTACAATGAAAAAAAAAGCATTTTTCCAATTCAACCGAAATTTTTATGAAGAATCATGTTTCCGTCCTTATATCTCATGAATTTTAATAAAAAATGTTTGTCCTTTGATTAACCCCTCCACCCCCCTAAGTGCAGTCTACTTGGTAACATTTTTACTTCCTCCCTGCTCACACAATCTTCACTGTGAGACCCTGAGCAGAACAACCCGGCCTTCACAAGTAAAATGTCCCGGCCAGTTTATTCCTGCTGTGCACATACAGCATAACCCCAATCATTCCTATGGATGAGCCGTACTTTGCTGTATGGCCATCATAAATATGGCTCTTGTATAGGAATAAAAGGATCTGTGAGCATAGGCTCAGAAGAAAGAGTTTTGTTTTATTTGTGAGTGCCTAACTCACTTATAGCATTGTGTTGTATACAAAAAAGGCAGCTACAAGAACATATTTTCATCAATAATGGAATGCTGTGCTTTTATCACCCCAAACTTTAAAAATTCAACACACAATAAATCCTATAATACCCCATAAAAGTAAAAGCCTAAAATATGATCTTTCCAAAAGAGGTCACTTTTAAAAAACAGAAAAAAAAAAACAGCATTGTTATGGATGGATCGGCAGAAAAAATAGACAGCTGAGACAGAGAAGATAAAAAAGGAAAGAAAGCAAGGGGGTGATTGGCCAAGAACTGGCAATCAAGGTTGTCGCTGACATTGGTTGTAGTCCTAATAAGGACTTTCGACACGGCGTTATTTTAACGGAAAATTACACGGTCGTGTGACACAAAATAAAATTGATGTCCTTTTTCCCTATAAACAGAGCTTTCTTTTTGTGGTATTTGATCACCTCTCTGATTTTTATTTTTTGCGCTATAAACAAAAAAAGAGCAATAATTCTGAAAAAAAACACAATATTTTTCACACTCTGCTATATAACATTACCAAAAAAAAAAAAAAAATTAAAATCTAAATGTTTCATCCTTTTAGGCCAATTTGTATTCTGCTACATATTTTTGGTAAAAAAAAAAAAAAATTGCAATAAGCGTATTTTGATTGGTTTGCGCGAAAGTTATCACGTCTACAATCTAGGGGAAAGATTTATATAATTTTATTTTTTACTAGTAATGGTGGCGATCTGCGCATTTTTGCAGGATTGTGACATTACGGCGGACAGATTGGATGCCTAACTGACATTCTTGAGACTTTTGGGGGGATCAGTGACATTACTATAGTAATCGGTGCTAAAAATATGCACTGTTACTGTAATAATGACATTGGCAGGGAAGGGATTATCACAGTGGTGATCAAATTGTTAAGTGTGAGCCTAGGGGAGTGTTTTCTAACTGTATGGGGGATGGGCTTGTGAAATGAACACTGAGACTTGTGATCCTATATGGAAGGATCACAGGCATTCTGTGATCTTTTCAGAGAGAAGAACGGTAGGCTGTGTTTACAACAGCTGACCATTCTTCTCTCTCAGCGGGAGTGATCGCGGGTGCCCGGTGGAAATCTTGGCCACCGGTCCCGTGGATCAGCATCCCTGCTGCTTAGTAGGAACAGGAGCACGCTGCCAAAGGTGCGCACTCCCCCCTAGCACCAATCGCACGACCGACATAGACCTACGCTGTTTTGCGCAGCCGAGCCAGCCTGCTGCAGTAAATCTGCAGTGGGCAGCCAGCAAGTGGTTAAAAGTAGTGATTGACCGATATCGTTTTTCCGTTACCGATACCGATATTTTACCGATCGCATATCAGTATCGGCCGATATTTGCCGATATTTTCACACACGTAAAAATTACACAAAAAAACACAAAAATCGACAGAAATCTCTTAATAAACATGTTAATCTTTATTTATTAACCTTTTTAACAATGAGTACTCATTCTTCACACCTTGTGTTCACGGTGGCGGGTGGCTGCGGGTGGCTGGCTTGGTGTCATCTGGGTGGCTGGTTGCTTGCTCGCTTTAGCTGGCACCCTGTTGTGGTGGGTGGCTAAGGCCAGGGCCTGTGGGTGGATGGATGGCTGGCAGCGTGACCGGACTGCAGCTGGCTGTAACACAAGGCTGTGGGAGGCAGTCTTAAGCAGTGAAATGGCATCACGTATGGGCCACGCAGACGTGGGAGGCGGTGTTAGAAGGCAGAACGTGTGTGCGCATTTTACGGAATGACGTCACAAAAATATCGGCAATATCGGTAAATCAAAAGCCGATTCTGATATATCGGGAAAGTGCATATCGGCACTCGATATATCGGCTTTACTGATAATTGGTCGATCTCTAGTTAAAAGAGCTGAGAGCAAAGAGGGCAGGGGGCACACAAGAAATTTGACCTTACCAATGTGATTCACCAAAATAAAGCACAGTTTTCTAACTGATCCAAACCTTACCCCATGTAATCGGTAATCTTTCCCTATCATCTTCATACATGCTGACAGTGTGGCTTTTCTCAGACCATCCTTTTAGAGTTATTGGCCAGTGTAAGTCTGCTGGCCAAAATTATAGGGTGCACAGGGCATTATGGGTGGGAGCCAAAATTTACTTATTACAAATGTTTCAAAAATGCATGTGACTGGGTGGAATACAAAATATAGAAATTACAAATTTATTAGCCAAATTCCATTTCCATCTCTACAGTGCAGTTTCTGAAACCAATATATGTCAATGATAGAAATAATTATAGTTTTTCTTCACTGAAATATAAGTATAAAAAAGTATATGTCTAAATTTTAGTAGGATTTTTCAATTATTTTTACCTTTTAGAAATATTATTATTCCTATTATTAGTCACAAACATTGAAAATTAATGAGTATTTTTTCTGTTTTGAAGATCAGTTACGGAGCTACGGATTATTCTCTAACCAATAGACTTCTCTATCCCCATGTATTCCGGACAGTTCAGAATGACCATGTTCATTATATGGCTGTAATTAAGTTGTTGAAACATTTTAGCTGGACGTGGGTTGGAATAATTGCATCACCAGATGATGCCGGAGACAAAGATAAAGAGATATTAGTAAAATACATGAAAATTAATGGTATTTGTGTTGAATATTCAATATCATTTGAATTGAATATGTATTTGATGATTAGTATAGAAACTGCTATAAATAATGTAAATTATATTCTTAAAAACTCAAGTGCTAAAGTAATTGTATTATGTGGAACTTATATCACCCAGAATGTACTTGATTTCTATTTCTATGATGCTAGTGCCATCTATGATAAAACATTTATTTTTCCTCCTCTGGGGTCTTTTAGCCAGTCAGGAATTAATCCATATATTTTCTTCAATGGTAGCTTGGCTGTGGATTTATATCCTATATTCTTTCCAAAAAAAGAAGATTTTGTTGATGGAATTGAAAAGATACATAGCTTAACTAATTCATCAGATCCCTTCTATATTTTATCGATTGCAAAGTGTATGTCTGCAAACAAAGGAAACGAAAGTAGATTCATAACATGTACATTTCCCTTTGAAGATACTTCGCAAGATTTTATGTATCCAAATGTATTTCATTTTCTGCATCAAGGACTTTCCCCTCGAATTTATTATGCGGTAGAAGCTATGGCCAAAGCACTGCATGATATGAATCTGCTCTATAAAGGAACATTATATAAAAAACAACAATATTCTTACAGACATAAGGTACATACAGACTTTTTAGGGGATTTTAGAAAATGTAAAACATTAATACCTTACTGGTATTGGTAATCATTTAACCGGTTGCCGACCGCCCGCCGCAGTTATACTGCGGCAGGCTGCGACTCCTGCGCAAACCTTCGTAGGTATACGTCGGTCGCGTGCCTGCAGCTAGAGGGCGAGCGCGCGCCACTGGTATGGGACAGGTGGCTCCCATTGCCGCCTGACACCCGCGATCGTTCCCCACTGAGAGAGAAGTACGGTCAGCTGTTGTAAACACAGCTGATCGTTCTTCTCTCTGGAATGGTCACAGAGCTCCTGTGATCCTTCTATAAAGGATCACATGATGGTTCTGTGATCATTTCACAAGCCATGCCTCCCCCCCACAGTTATAAACACACCCCTAGGTACACATTTACACATTTAACCCCTTTATCACCCACTGTGTTAACCCCTTCACTGCCAGTGTCATTAGTACAGTAACAGTGCATATTTTTAGCACTGATTACTGTAGTAATGCCACTGTTCCCCCAACCCAAAAATAAAAAAAAAAAAGCGTCAAAAATGTCATTCAGGGGCCTGATCTGTCTGCCGCGATGTCGCAGTCCCGCAAAAAATCACAGATCACCGCCATTACTAGTAAAAAAAAAACAATAAAAATGATATAAATCTTTCCCGTAGTTAGTAGACGTCATAACTTTTGCACATAGTTAGTAGACGTGATAACTTTTGCGCAAACCAAACAAAATACGATTATTGCGTTTTTTTTTTAATTTTTTACCAAAAATATGTAACAGAAAACAAATTGGCCTAAAATGTTAAAAACATTTTATTTTATTTTTTTCAGGGAATGTTATATAGCAGAATGTGAAAAAATTGAATTTTTGTAAGAACTTACCATAAAATTATTTTCTCCTTTGACAGTCGCAGCCCGTTCATATGTTATTCACTATTGGGTAATGCGCCCTCTCTGCAGGAGCAGGCTAGGAAGTGAAAACTTGACAAAAAAGAGCTAAACAAAGACACACCTCTAGGGGGCTGTCCCTCTCGACATTACCCTCAGCCATTCAGTGCTGCTCTTCAGTTTCGCAGCAAGCAGTATAGGAAGACAACAAACCCCAAAATCGAGGGGCGGGGGTTGCGACTGTCAGAGGACTCAGAGAAAAGAATTTTATGGTAAGTTCCCTCTCAAAAAATTAGCATATTGTGATAAAGTTCATTATTTTCTGTAATGTACTGATAAACATTAGACTTTCATATATTTTAGATTCATTACACACAACTGAAGTAGTGCAAGCCTTTTATTGTTTTAATATTGATGAGTTTGGCATACAGCTCATGAAAAAACAAAATTCCTATCTCAAAAAATTAGCATATCATGAAAAGGTTCTCTAAACGAGCCATTTTTTTTTTTTTTTTTATTTAAAATTTTCAAGTTTAACAAAACATAGGTCATGAATATGCATGTACAATACACATAATGAAACAACAACTTATGACAGGGGTCGGGGGCAGGTTGCCCACTGATAGTGAGCAAGGTAGGGGAACTCGGGGTAGGGGGTGGGACCAAGCTCCAAAACATAGGATCCACTAGGGGAGGGTCATGTGAGGATTGCAACTGCGGGAGTTTGATGGTTCGGAAAGATGAAGGAAGCAGGGGGAGAGTCCAAAACATTGGCGGTGTAGTTCATGAAGACACTCCATTTGGCGTTGAAGGTGTCGGCCGCACGTGGGGCCACAGAGTCCATGTTCAGGCGATCAATGGAATGAAGTGTGGTTAGCTCTGACCGAAGCATGGATACATGAGGGGGGGAGGTGGCTATCCATTGTTTTAGTATCAGAAGTCTGGCGATGAGCAATGTGGTTAGGATCCAAAGACGAGGTGAGTCGGTTGAGGTGCTGGACCATTTCTGTAGACGCGTGTCCCAGTAACCTAAGAGCAATAACATAGGATCTTTTGGTGCGGATACTGTGGTTACCGTTGTTATAAAGGTTAAGACCTGGTTCCAGAATGCAGAGATCGGGGCACAGTCCCAGAATTTGTGGAAGAGTGAGGGGCGCTCCGCATGACACAGAGTGCATTTGTGGGCATCCGGGACCGATTTGTCTGACAAGAAAGGAATATGTGCCCTGTGGAATATTTTAAGTTGAGTCACTTTCCACACTGAATTGGGGGTAAGATTTAGGGTGGTCCGAAGACCGCTGATTATCTTGGGCAGTGTGTCCTCGCCTGGGAAGTCCTTGAGCCAGTTCGCTGCTGAAGAGGTGAAGGAGGCAGGTGGGCAGAGTTGGATAAACGGTTTATAGATATCCGAGATAGTATACTTACCAGAGTCCAGTAGGGTGTCAATGAGAGAAAGCTTGATCCTGCTGTCAGGTTTGGTTTGCATGCCACGGATAAAGTGACAGCATTGTGCCAGGTAAAAAGAGTCCGAGGGTGGCAGGTTGTACGTTTCCGACATTTCAGTACAAGACAGCAGGAGTCCAGTTTGAGGGTCACAAAATTGGTAGAAATTGACCAGTCCCTTTGATTCCCATCCTTTGTAGACCGCATGATCCAGGCCGGGGGGAAAAGTGGGGTTCCCTCGAATGGGAAGATGTTTGGAGAAGTACAGGGGTATCTTCAAGAGTTTCCTCACCTCCCTCCACGCAATAACCGTGTCCCGCAGGAGCAGGTTATGACGCAGTGTGGGTAGAAGATGAGCCCATTTGGCATGTAGGAGTGAGGTTAGCGTGAAAGGGCTAGACATCTGGGACTCTAGCTCAAAATTAGAGAATTGCGAAGTCCGAGATATCCAGTCCAGTGCCACTCTCAACAGGCAGGACAGGTTATACAAACGAATACTAGGAAAATTTATACCAGCGTCTCGCCTGGGGAGGCATAGCTTTTTCGAGGAGATGCGGGGTCTTTTCCCTCGCCAAAGAAACCTGGAGAACACCCTGGAGAGGTCTTGTACATCCTTATGCTTGATCAATAAAGGAAGGGTCTGAAGAAAATACAGGATGCGGGCAAAACTGACCATTTTGATCAAGTGGCATCTCCCCAAAAGAGACAGCGGCAGGTCCTTCCAGTTTTCCAGTTCCCCCTTCACTTTGGCAAACAGTGGTGGGTAATTGAGGGTATAGATAGATGCGGGGGTCCTGACAATTTTTATACCCAGGTAGGTGATGGAGTGTTTCGCTATTTTAAAGGGGGAGTCTGATTCCCACCTTCGGGCCATGCCCAACCCCAAGGGGAGAATCTCGCTCTTGGAATAATTTATTTTGAGGTCCGAACATTTCCTGAAGGCATTAAACGTGGACACAATCGTGGGAATGTCTGCAGAAGGGCATGAGGTGAAGAGGAGGACGTCATCTGCAAATAAAGAGATCCTCAGGTCTAAGTGACCCAGGCTGGTCCCATGTAGGGGGGCAGGGCCAGAGAGATATCTAGATAAAGGTTCCATGGCCAGGTTAAAGAGTAGGGGGGACAGCGGGCAACCTTAGCGGGTACCTTTAAACAGTCTAAAGTCCTCAGTCATAGAACCACCTACACAGAGTCTGGGGAAGCGTACATAGAGGTAATCAGGCGGACGAACGGGCCCTGAAATCCCATGGTATCCAAGACTTTACACAGCCAGACAAAGTTGACATTGTCGAATGCCTTTTCGGCGTCTAGAGTCACAATGGCCAAGTCTTGCGAGGGGTACAGACGTGCTTGTTCCATTACCAGCAGTACTTTTCGGAGGTTCGCCGAGGCCGATCTTCCCTTAGTGAAGCCGGACTGTGCTGAGTGGATCAAGTGTGGCATAATGACCGCCAAACGAGAGGCTACAATTTTTGACAGTATTTTCACATCAAGATTGAGCAACGAGATAGGGTGGTAGGATCCTGGCTCTAGGGGGTCCTTACCTTTTTTTGCAAGTAGCTTAATTATGGCTTGGTTGCCCGTTGGGAGGTAAGGCCCGCCGTCCCAAATGCTGGCGTAAACCGCCACCAAAGTGGGAACTAGGCTTGCCGTAATAGATTTGTAAAATTCCCCTGTAAGGCCGTCTGGACCAGGCGATTTATTCGCCGTGAGGTGTTTAATTGTGTGCGTGACCTCTTCTGCCGAGATAGGTGCATTTAACATGTCGAGCTGAGCAGGGGTAATGCGAGGGAGAACCGTGCCTGATAGAAATATCTCGCCCGAGGTATCATCGACGTTCTCTGGGCCATAGAGCGAAGAATAAAAGTCTCTCATAATACGTTGTACGCCTTGGGGGGTGGTATCTACTATGCCCGATGGATCTCGCAGGGACCCAATATGTGTGGGTGATGGTCGACCCTTGCACATTTTCGCCAACAGTTTGCCGGCCTTATTGCTGAACCTGTGCAAGGATGCTGCAAAATGCGCCGTGTGTAGACGTTCGACTTTATCGGCCCATTCATCTAAATTCTTTTTGGCCAAGACCCATATCTCCCTGGTCGACTGGGTATCTGCCAGTAATAGATTACGATGTGCTTCGCGGAGACAATCACTCACCGACTTATAGCCGCTCTTCGCGTGCCGTTTGAACGCCGCCGCATAGGAGATAATATGACCTCTGAGGAAAGCCTTACCCGCTTCCCAGAATAGATGGGGGGAGGAGACGTGGGATGCATTAGTGTCAACATATTCCTGCCATGCCCGTTCAAGATACCCTTTAAAGTCCGCGTTGTTGGTCAGAAAAGAGGGGAATCGCCATATTAGGGGGACAGCGGGGGAACCGGTAAGGTCAATAGATAGGGAGAGGGGGGAGTGGTCCGATATCGCTATTTCGTGGATCACCACGTCTTGAGTTATTGGTAGGAGTGAGTCAGAACAAAAGAGATAGTCAATTCTCGTGAAAATTTTGTGGGCGTGGGAATAAAAGGTGTATTCTCTGTCCGTCGGGTGGAAGTGTCGCCAGACATCTGTCAGTGAGAGGGAGTCGGTAAGAGTGGCTAGAGGAGTGGGGGGACCGCCCGTACTAGACCGCGTATCCGCGAGGGGTCGTGATCAGTCAAGAACCGAGTCCATGACAGCATTGAAGTCGCCCCCCATCAAATGGGGGATAGGAGGGAAAGCCAGGGTTCGGGTTGATAACATCGAGTAGAAGGACTGGTAAAAAACATTGGGAGCGTAAACGTTAGAGATAATGAATTCCTTGCTGTTGATGCGGACGTGGGCCGAGACATATCGGCCTTCCGTGTCCCCATTCACCGCAAGAACTTCTACCGAGAGCCATTTATGAAACAGAATGAGGACACCTGCCTTGCGCCCGAGCGTTGCAGAGCCTACCACCTTGCCTACCCAAAGTTTCTCCATGCGAGCCATATCAGCAGATGGAAGGTGCGATTCCTGAATAAGAGCGATATCGGCCCGGAGACGTTTAAGATGTCTCAGGACTTTCATTCTCTTAGCCGGGGATCGAAGACCTTTAACATTCCAGGAAATCAGTGTCATAGTTCACCTAACGGGATTGGATATCTGTCACAGTCTGTAGGGTGCCTAACCATTATCAGGGGGATAGCTAGATTTATGTGAATAAATTGAGACCGCCATCAGGTAAGAACGTGTCGTCATACATGCATACAGACCATAAGGAGTTTGACCCCTGGGGAGAAGGACTGGGGAAGGGGGGGACTGGAAAACTGGGTAGGAAGACACAAGAATAAAACAGGAACATAAACATAGTCACAAGGACTTCTCTTTTTTCCGCATGCGTATGCGATGGAGCACAGCTCCCCAAGTGCGTCTCCAGACACTGCAAGGGACAAATTTAACCCCGTCAAAGAACGTGTCCGCAGAGACTTGGGTCGCGACCTACAACAGAGTGTTGTGCAGCCATGGCATATAGAGCGCAACGAATAAAAGGATCAATAAAAAGAACCATTGAACATCAGAAATATAACATTGGATACCAAGTAGTAAAATACATTACAATTCTCCAGTGAGAGAAAACTATCTTACGTTATCAGCCGTCGAACGGCCGGAGCCACTCGGGAGTAAGGCCTGGAGGAAAACGTTCCCAAGGCCCATTTAGGGGTAGAAAACCCAGCGAGTCAGTGGGCCGAGTCAGCAGTGAGGGCCACCGCGGCCAGAGCTAACCACATCAGAGTATCGTTGCCGTTTCGGGGATTCCTTCCTTGGGGCTGTGAGGAATGTCCGGTCTGGAAAAGGAGAGGGATTTGGCTGAAATGCTATGACCTGGTTCGCCATGGTGAAGTGAGCGGACAAATTTTTCTGCCTCCGCAGGATCTTGGAATGATAGCTGGTTGCCGTTCGGGGCTCGAAGGCGCAGGGTCGCCGGGTAGGCCAAGGTAAATTTTATGCGTTCCTGGTGTAGCTGGGAGCATACAGTTTGGAAAGATTTGCGTTTTTTTGCGACTTCGACTGAGTAGTCTGCAAAGATGAGGATTTTCATACCTTCGATCTGGAAGTGTGGGTTTTGGCGGAACTTCTGAAGGATGGCAGATTTGTCTGCGTAGTTTAAGTATTTCGCGATGACAGGGCGAGGGGTCTTAAGTTCCTCCGAGTAGAGTCCCATTCTGTGAGCCGTTCGACCACACAGGTCCCTTGTATGCCCAGGGCCGCAGGGATTTTCCGTGTGCAGATTTCTGGAATGGCCGAGGGTTGGACGGATTCTGGAATCCCAATAAATCTTAGGTTACTCCGCCGAGACCTATTTTCCAAGTCCTCCAGTTTGTCCATAACAAGACGATTGATTTTGTCTTGGGTTTGCTCTGTGCACTGCATTTGGTAGATTTCGTCTTCCACACTGGAAATCCGGGTTTCGGCCTCATTGAGGCGGTGGGAGTGAGACTCCAGCTCTTTCCTTATCGCCGCCATGCCGGCAGACACGGTCTGTTCCACCGATGCCTTAATCGTGGGGGTTAGCAGCTCCACCACCGCTCGTGCAATCCTCTCGGTGGAGGGGTCCGGGGCCGAAGAGGACGCCGTGTTGGGTGGCCGGAGGTCACCTTCTGGCTGCCTGGTAGTGTCCATGGCTGCCGAGTCTGCCGCGGTCCGGAGTAGGCCGCGACCGCGGCCTCGATTTGCGCCGTGCCCGGCGGAGGCCTTGTGGCCGGTTTCTCCAAGAACCATTCCATTCCGGAACGAGGGGCGAGCAGCGGCCGGGTCCGGGTGGCGTCCGGAGGCAGAGGGGGGTGCTGGTGGCAGGCTGGATGCATCGGGTGAGGTTTTTTATGCCGGTTTGCTGGGGCGCACCGCGGGAGCTGCTTTAGAGCCTGCTACTCCATGCGGCGCCGGAACCGGAAGTTAAACGAGCTATTAACCTAATCATCTGAATCAACTAATTAACTCTAAACACCTGCAAAAGATTCCTGAGGCTTTTAAAAACTCCCAGCCTGGTTCATTACTCAAAACCGCAATCATGGGTAAGACACCCGCAAGCAAGAGGGTAAGACACAGAAAGACATTTCTGAACGAATAGGCTGTTCCCAGAGTGCTGTATCAAGGCACCTCAGTGGGAAGTCTGTGGGAAGGAAAAAGTGTGGCAGAAAACGCTGCACAACGAGAAGAGGTGACCGGACCCTGAGGAAGATTGTGGAGAAGGACCGATTCCAGACCTTGGGGGACCTGCGGAAGCAGTGGACTGAGTCTGGAGTAGAAACATCTAGAGCCACCGTGTACAGGCGTGTGCAGGAAATAGGCTACAGGTGCCGCATTCCCCAGGTCAAGCCACTTTTGAACCAGAAACAGCGGCAGAAGCGCCTGACCTGGGCTACAGAGAAGCAGCACTGGACTGTTGCTCAGTGGTCCAAAGTACTTTTTTTGGAAGAAAGCAAATTTTGCATGTCATTCGGAAATCAAGGTGCCAGAGTCTGGAGGAAGACTGGGGAGAGGGAAATGCCAAAATGCCTGAAGTCCAGTGTCAAATACCCACAGTCAGTGATGGTCTGGGGTGCCATGTCAGCTGCTGGTGTTGGTCCACTGTGTTTTATCAAGGGCAGGGTCAATGCAGCTAGCTATCAGGAGATTTTGGAGCACTTCATGCTTCCATCTGCTGAAAAGCTTTATGGAGATGAACATTTCATTTTTCAGCACGACCTGGCACCTGCTCACAGTGCCAAAACCACTGGTAAATGGTTTACTGACCATGGTATTACTGTGCTCAATTGGCCTGCCAACTCTCCTGACCTGAACCCCATAGAGAATCTATGGGATGTTGTGAAGAGAAAGTTGAGAGACGCAAGACCCAACACTCTGGATGAGCTCAAGGCCGCTATCGAAGCATCCTGGGCCTCCATAACACCTCAACAGTGCCACAGGCTTATTGCCTCCATGCCACGCCGCATTGAAGCAGTCATTTCTGCAAAAGGATTCCCGACCAAGTATTGAGTGCATAACTGAACATAATTATTTGAAGGTTGACTTTTTTTGTATTAAAAACACTTTTTTTTTTTTTATTGGTCGGATGAAATATGCACATTTTTTGAGATAGGAATTTTGGTTTTTCATGAGCTGTATGCCAAAATCATCAATATTAAAACAATAAAACTCTTGCACTACTTCAGTTGTGTGTAATGAATCTAAAATATATGAAAGTCTAATGTTTATCAGTACATTACAGAAAATAATGAACTTTATCACAATATGCTAATTTTTTGAGAGGGACCTGTATTTTCTCTTATGTCCTCTGACAGTCGCAGCCCGTTCAGATGTTCTTCACTATTGGGATGTCCCAAAGCAGTGCAGATGTGAGGGGTGGGAAAAGACGCAACCACAGAAACGACAATGTATCAACAAGGCCAGACAAAACTGAGACAACAGGGGACCGAAGCTCAACAGGAGCTAACCCCAGAACAAAAATCACCCCACAAAGAGAAAAAAAACATGTCTCTTCAACAAACCGCCGCGCTCAAAACTTGCGGCCAAAGGAAGCATCCGAGGATGCCATCACGTCAAGCTTGAAGAATTTGGTGAAAGTGTGCACAGACGACCAGGTCACCGCTTTGCACGCCTGAGCCACAGAAGCCTGATGGTGAAAAGCCAAAGAGGCACTCACAGCTCTAGTAGAATGCGCCTTCACAGGGAAAGGAGGCACCTGACCCTTGAGTGAATAGGCCTGAACAATAGTCTGTCTGATCCATTTGGAAATGGTTGCAGCGGACACAGCCAAACCCTTCCGAGGTCCCTCAGGAAGGACAACCAGAGAATCAGACTTCCTAAAAGACTCCGTTGCTGATAGCTAAAGCCTGATCGCCCGGACCACATCCAATGAATGCAAGGCAAACACCTTGGGCTTCGCACAAAGCGAAAGGCAACACAATATCCTCGTTGAGGTGGAAATCTGACACCACCTTAGGGAGAAAAGACTGAGTTGGTTGCAGGACTACTTAATCCCTATGAACAACCAGATAAGGCAAATGGCAAGAGAGAGCCGCCAGTTCAGACAATCTGCAAGCAGAGGTGATAGCCCCTAGAAAAGCTACTGTCTGGGACAACACAGGCAGAGAGATTGCTCTGATGTTCTCAAAGGGAGACTGTTGCAAAATGGACAAGACCAAATTCAGGTCCCATGGAGGCAAAGGGGCCCTCCGTGGTGGGGCCAGATGACGCACCCCTTGAGTAAAGGTGCGAATAGGGAGTAAGTCGCCAAGAGACGTTGGAAGAAAATGGCTAAGGCCGACAACTGACCTTTGATCGTGCTCAGCACCAAACGCTGTTCCACACCTTCCTGCAGGAAGGCCAAAAACCCTCGCCACCGAAAAGGAGCGAGGATGAATCCCTCGTGACTCACACCAGGTAATATACGCCTTCCAGGTACAATGGTAAATCTTCTTGGAGGTAGCCTTCCGAGTTCTCAGCAAGGTAGGAATGACAGCATCTGGCTTTCCACAGGCATGCCGTTAAAGTAGGAGACGGTAAGGCAGGACGTAAGATAGGCCCTTGAGACAGCAGATCTTCACTCAGAGGTAGCCACCAGGGAGGCTCTACAACCATCTGCACAAGGTCCGCGTATCAAGACCGACGAGGCCGGTCTGGAGCTACCAGAATTGCCTGTACCCACCCGTTCCAACGCCAACCTGCGGAGGAACCTGGACAACAGTGGAATCGGAGGGAAGGCATAAATCAGCCAATACCGGTGCCAGGGCACCACCAAAGCGATTGTGGCGTCTGCCAGAGGATCTCAGGCCCTGGCCACGAACCTTCCCCCCTTATTGTTGAGACGGGACGCGAACAGATTCACGTCCGGAGTCCCCCACCGGGCACACAGGAGGCCAAACACCTCTGGATGCAGGGACCATTCCCCCTGATCCAAGGACTGACAACTCAAATAGTCCGCCTGCCAGTTCTCCACTCCCGTAAATGTGCACAGCAGGGATCGCTGGAACGTGCGCCTCGACCAAGCACAGGATCTTGGCCACTTCCTAGGCTGCCCGGGCACTCTTGGTGCCCCCTTGGTGATTGATGCAAGCCACAGCCATGGCATTGTTGGTTTGAACCCGTACCGGGCGACCATGCAACCATGTTACCCCCAAAACCATGCGGTGGAGCACAACCCCTACCGCGGACAACCTTGCGACAAGAGGAGCCTTGTCCAGGGCTGTGTCACACAGGAACACCATGGCTCAGGCCATACATTCCACCAAGGCAGTAAGAGTCAGAGAGACCGACTCCGCCACCAAGTTGCGTATAAGCACCTTCCGTATCTGTGAAACCAGCACGGAAGCAAACACAGGCATGAGGGGGGAGCCCGCCACCAAATAAATACGCCAGGAAACAGACTCCACACACCCATCCAGCGGGTCATTAAACACTGGGGAGTCCTCCACGGGCACCACTGTGGAATTATTGAATCCGGAAACAGTGTGGTGCTGTAAGATTCTGGTACCTCCGGTACCCTTAATCACCACTTTCTCTGTAATGCGTCCCACCTTTCTCTTCAGGTGGTACGCATATACCTTTAAGAACGATGATGTCACTGCTGAGCGCCGCAGAGCGGCTATTTCAACCGCCGGCGGTCTCACTCACATTGTTCGTTCAACCGCATGGTTGGTTCGATCAAGCCATGCCTGAAGCAGCCATACCTGATGTTACTCGCTCATGTATCTCGCTACCTGGACTTGTTTCACTCACTGATCTTGTATCTCGCTACCCGATCACTCTTGGAATACTGCTTCTACTTATGGCTATCTCACCCTGCTTTCCTGTCTTGTTATCCACATGCTTTCAAGCCTGTCTCTCGATCGGAACCTCCAGCTATTCCCTTTACCTGGAGCAGACCGGAACCTCGCTACTGATCCCTGTATCTCGCTACCGGATCATTCCTTATCTACTGGACCTCTCTAAACTACTAACATTACAAGTGATAAGTACCCCGCAGGGGAACCCTCCATAACCTTATTGCACTATCTACCTATGCACATTAAGGACTGTTACTACCTATCCATACTATCCTATCATCTGCACTGTTACATAGATTGCTAGCTCTTGAGCCTACTACCATCTATCATCTGCACTGCTGCATAGATTGCTAGCTCTCCTGTCTACTACTATCTATCCTTGCACTGGGTTAGTCTATCCTGTATTTGTTATCTGCTGTCCTCACCACCTGTTAGCATACTCAATACTAACCTATCTGCATTCCTAAATACCATCTTGAACTCTCCTATACAAACCTATCAAGTGATTACCATCCTTGTCACTGTTCACACCTGTCCCTTCAGCACATCACCTTCATACTATCATATACATCCTATCACTCCAGGAACATCTCATTGAGTGTGTATATATCTGTATGTTGAAGCTGACAGGCCCACGGTGATGAGTCCTGGAGAGTTGGATCTGGTATTCAACACATCTCTACATGACTACTGAGTGGAGATTTTGCAGCTGCAAATCCAGCCTATACTAAAAACGCCGGAGCGTTACAGATTGAACGAACAATGTGAGTGAGACCGCCGGCGGTTGAAATAGCCGCTCTGCGGCGCTCAGCAGTGTCGTCATCGTTCTTAAAGGTATATGCGTACCACCTGAAGAGAAAGGTGGGACGCATTACAGAGAAAGTGGTGATTAAGGGTACCGGAGGTACCAGAATCTTACAGTACCCCCCCCCTTAAGGCCGGCTCCGGAAGGCCTATAGGACAGGTTTCTCTGGGTGTTTCGAGTGAAAGTTCCGTATAAGTCTAGGCGCATGAATATCAGAGGTATTTAGCCAGGTGTCGTCTTGGGGTCCATAGTTCTTCCATCTTATGAGATACTGGAGTCTTCCTCTATGGATGCGAGAATCCAAAATTTCCTTGATCTCATACTCTTCTCTGCCTTCAACTTGTATTGGAGGTGGAGGCAAGATTGTAGGCCTTATTCCTTGGTTAGGAACATGGGGCTTCAGTAGCGACACATGGAAGATGGGATAGATCTTGGAGTTATCGCATGATGTGCCCATGGCAGGACATATGGGTATAACGAAAACCTTTAATTTGCTCACCAGGCAGTTTTGGTGGCCTGATATGAAGACGTCTGTACAAAAATTTGTTTCTTCATGTGACATCTGTGCAAGGTCCAAAATTGACACTACAAAACCATCTGGACTACTTTGTAGTCTACCAATACCCCAGGTTCCATGTGAAGTTGTGTCCTTAGATTTCATAGTAGAACTACCACCCTCTAAAGGATTTAATACCATCCTAGTGTCAGTGGACCACTTGACAAAGATGGCACATTTCATTGCTATCCGTAGACTACCTTCATCTAAACAAACAGCAGAACTACTGATGAAACATGTGTTTAAGTTGCATGGAATTCCAAAAACTCTTTTGTCCGACCGTGGTTCACAATTCATCTCTAAATTTTGGCAAGCACTTTGTCAAATTTTACGCATTGAGCGAAAGCTCACTTCTCCCTACCATCCTCAGACCAACGGACAGACTGAAAGAGTCAACCAGTGCATTGAGCAATATCTACGTTGCTACACATCATACTTGCAGGATGATTGGGTGGATCTCCTTCCTCTAGCAGAATTTGCTTACAACAACGCAACCCACAGTACTACGAAGCAAAGTCCGTTCTACTTGAACTATGGGTTTCATCCCACTCTTCTTCCACCACGCATCCTGCCATCGAGTAACCCAGTAGCCTCGGGTTACCTTACCCAAATAAAAGACTCTTTGGGTTTACTCAATACCACTATATCACACGCTCACAGTCAACAAAAAAAGTACTACGACCTTCGTAGAAGACCTTCTCCTCAGTATGCTATTGGGGACCTTGTTTGGCTATCGACAAAGAACTTAAGATTAAAAATCCCTAGCAAGAAGCTTGGACCTTTATTTTTGGGACCCTTCCCAATTAAAAAACTTATCGGAAAAGCTGCAGTACAGCTCACGCTATCAGCAGATCTCAAGATCCATCCCATCTTCCATGTGTCGCTACTGAAGCCCCATGTTCCTAACCAAGGAATAAGGCCTACAATCTTGCCTCCACCTCCAATACAAGTTGAAGGCGGAGAAGAGTATGAGATCAAGGAAATTTTGGATTCTCGCATCCATAGAGGAAGACTCCAGTATCTCATAAGATGGAAGAACTATGGACCCCAAGAAGACACCTGGCTAGATTCTCTGATATTCATGCGCCTAGACTTATACGGAACTTTCACTCGAAACACCCAGAGAAACCTGTCCTATAGGCCTTCCGGAGCTGGCCTTAAGGGGGGGGGGTACTGTAAGATTCTGGTACCTCCGGTACCCTTAATCACCACTTTCTCTGTAATGCGTCCCACCTTTCTCTTCAGGTGGTACGCATATACCTTTAAGAACGATGATGTCACTGCTGAGCGCCGCAGAGCGGCTATTTCATCCGCCTGCATGGTTGGTTCGATCAAGCCATGCCTGAAGCAGCCATACCTGATGTTACTCGCTCATGTATCTCGCTACCTGGACTTGTTTCACTCACTGATCTTGTATCTCGCTACCCGATCACTCTTGGAATACTGCTTCTACTTATGGCTATCTCACCCTGCTTTCCTGTCTTGTTATCCACATGCTTTCAAGCCTGTCTCTCGATCGGAACCTCCAGCTATTCCCTTTACCTGGAGCAGACCGGAACCTCGCTACTGATCCCTGTATCTCGCTACCAGATCATTCCTTATCTACTGGACCTCTCTAAACTACTAACATTACAAGTGATAAGTACCCCGCAGGGGAACCCTCCATAACCTTATTGCACTATCTACCTATGCACATTAAGGACTGTTACTACCTATCCATACTATCCTATCATCTGCACTGTTACATAGATTGCTAGCTCTTGAGCCTACTACCATCTATCATCTGCACTGCTGCATAGATTTCTAGCTCTCCTGTCTACTACTATCTATCCTTGCACTGGGTTAGTCTATCCTGTATTTGTCATCTGCTGTCCTCACCACCTGTTAGCATACTCGATACTAACCTATCTGCATTCCTAAATACCATCTTGAACTCTCCTATACAAACCTATCAAGTGATTACCATCCTTGTCACTGTTCACACCTGTCCCTTCAGCACATCACCTTCATACTATCATATACATCCTATCACTCCAGGAACATCTCATTGAGTGTGTATATATCTGTATGTTGAAGCTGACAGGCCCACGGTGATGAGTCCTGGAGAGTTGGATCTGGTATTCAACACATCTCTACATGACTACTGAGTGGAGATTTTGCAGCTGCAAATCCAGCCTATACTAAAAACGCTGGAGCGTTACAGGTGCACCCCAGGTGACAACGTCTGCAAAAGGATAGCTGCGTTAAAAAAACGCTTAGGTACCGCCAGCGTGAGCTTAACGCGGCGCCACTGTACGTTCACAATGTTGTGAAACTCCTCGGGACAGGGGAAACCTGACCTGACCTCTGGGCTGTGCGGGACCCAAAGGAAACCCGCTAAAACTGACTGGGTGGGCTCATCGTGCAAAATTGAAATTTAAAATTTAGAAAATTCTTTCTGACAGAGCGAATAGGCAACTAAAGCGCGTTCCCGCGCTGCGGTGGAGGAGAACCCCTCCACTTCCCCTACTAAGTGTGCTGACCGGAAACCCTCAGGGGAACGCTGTCCATAGTAACCACATGGCTCTGAAGTAGATGACTGAGAGGGCACTGGCCGGTACTGAACCGTACACTGTGACAACATTTGTAACAATGGCTGCGGAAAGGTGCTCCGCATGTTCCGGAAGCACAAAAAAATAGATCAGCAGGGAAAAGGTTAATCTAGGACTCATTTTTTTTTTTTTAACCAAGAATTTTTTATTGAAAAACAACAAGTCATACAGAGTAGAACTGTAAACATCAACAGCAAATTCAGTCATAAATTGACCATAAAGTACAAAATTTCACAATAGTACAAATGAAGCATAAAACAAAATGTTTGGAATTTGAACAAAAAAAAGGGTTCAAGCTGTGATCAGGCAGCTCCAGGTCAGTGCTGTGAGGAGGTAGACCTGCCACGGCTGGCCTCCTTTTCCTGGCTTGAATCATGCCTAGTTACTTGTCATTTCCCCAAAAGTTATTAATACCGTATAAGGTGCGCCCCCTTTTATTGGATGGGTATGTCCTGATAGCTGAGGCTGGGAGGGGTTTGTAAGAGGGGTGAAGTAGAAATGAGGAGGGGGAGGGGAGGGCAATGGGGGGAAGGTTCCTACCACCAGAGGAGATTAGTTCCCCAGGGAACTAGAAGTTTTGTATGGGAACCTGAGAATTTTAAGTCATGGTAAGTTGTAAATCAAATATTATCCAACATTAGAGGTATATGCAAGTCATGCATCCCACTTTTTGTGGAACGCAGTGGCTCTACGTTCTTTATACGTCAGCATTCTTTTCATTTAACAGTGCAAGTTGACTCTATTTTTGATTTCTTCTAGGTGAGGGAGTGAAGGCGATCGCCAATGTTTGGCCAGGGCTATTCTGGTGGCGAATAAAATATGGGCAGTCACTGTTCTGCTTTGAGGAGGAAATTCATTTATACCAATGCTCAGAAGTGCGAGTGCTGGATTTGATGCACAATCCTTCCCCGTTATGTGTGATATTAGGGAAAAGACTGCCTGCCACAGTGGCTGGATCATTGGGCAATACCAGAAAACATGAGTTAGGTTCCCCATCTCCTGACAGTCTCTCCAACATAGTGGTGAAATAGTCGAATCCATCTTATGTAGTCTGGTAGACGTCATGTAATATCTATGCAATACCTTTTGAACGTTGTCCCAGTGGTCAACACAGGCAGAGGACCTACAATTAGCCTTAAAGGCTTCCAGCCACTGGGCCATGGGGAAGGAGTGGTTCAAATCATATTCCCACTTTACCATAGACGGGGATTTACAAGAGATAGGCTGGTGAAAACATTTTAGAAAAGCAAGATACCTTTGCATTTGGGGTTTAAGCTATTAAGTAAGTATTTCCATATGTGAACCGGTATGCGAAGAGTAGGGGGAGTATTGGTTCTTCTATAAGAATTCATTTGGTGAAGGGTGAATGAGTCAAGCACACTAGGGTTCGTGATGGTATCCGAGAAATAGTTTATCCCTTGCTTTTTCCAGTGGAATGTGGATATTCCTGGAATTAAGAAGGTGCTGCTGATAGCGTGCAGAGTGTCTTGCAGATAGTATCCCCAAAGTCAAGTTTGAGTAATCTAGTCCAAGCTGTAATAGTAGCTACAATGGTCGGATACTGGGGGCATATTACTCTGTGGTCTATACAGGCGGCTATAGCTAGGGCAGGAAGGTCATGACCCTCAGTAATCTGCTGTTTGTTCCACAGGTTGTCTTCCTAGGCAGAGAATCTAGTTTGACTGATTATGGTGGCATAGTAGTATGCCTGAGCATTTGGAAGACTCACACCACCTGATTGTTTGGACTCATATAGTTTGGACAGTGAAATCCTAGGCTTCTTCCCATCCCATATGAATTGTTTTAGTTTGGAAGCTAGTTTTTCGAAGAATAGCTGAGGTCTTAAAATAGTAACGCAGTTTATAAGCAGCTATCCATCCTAGCCAGGATAGGTGTATTTTCCTCATCTGGTGAAATTCTTCTTCAATTTGGGATAGCAAGGGTAGGAAATTGCATTTGTATAGATTGGCCATAGGGGAGGTTAATTGAATAACCAGGTAAGTTACAGAGGGAGCATCCCAGTTGCATGGAAATATGCATTTAAGCTCTGTCAGTTTTTTTACTGGGTATGCAGAAAGGCAGGGCGGAGCACTTGCTTATGTTAACTGTATAGAGAGATACCATACCAAAGGTCTCAAGCAGGTGCTGAATTGCAACTAGGGAAACAGAGGGGCTAGTTAGGGTCAGTATAATATTGTCCGCAAATAGTCCCAGTTTATGAGGCTTAGGGCCAATGTGAATGCCAGCTATGTTGGGATTTGTCCTGATAGCTTCAGCCAAGGGCTCGATAGCCAGGGAGAATAGAACAGGTGATAATGGGCACCCTTGCCTTGTACCATTCGTAAGGTTAAATTGTTGAGACAGCAGGCCAGCGTTGTATACACATGCTGACGGGGCAGAATAGAGGGCCATAATAGCCGACTGGATAGTGCCCTGGGATCCAAATTTGGTAAGAGTGGCAGATAAGTACCCCTAATGGACCCTATCAAATGCTTTTTCAGCGTCAAGCGCTAACAGAACTGAAGGGGTATGGTTAATCTCTAGATGTGTCAGTAGATTAATCATATGCCTTGTACCATCTGGGGCCTGCCTACCCTTAACAAAGCCAACTTGGTCTAGTCCAATAAGTGATGGATTTGCTTGAAGCAATCTGTTGGCCAAGACTTTAGTATAAATTTTAATGTCAACGTTAAGGAGGGATATAGGTCTAAAGTTTTGGGGAAAGTCTGGATTTTTACCTGGTTTGGGGATCATAATTATTACAGCATTTCTTTAGGAAATGTACCTGTAGAAGCTGCTGTATTAAAAATCTCAACTAAGTGTAGCACCCTACAGTTAGGTGCTAGGTAAAATATAGTAAGCCTTGTCTGCCTAACAGCAGGGCCATGGTTCTTTTTGGTAGGTTGTCATGACTCCCAGGTGTGTCTGCTGAGAGGGTCTTCTCATTGGGCAGTGAAGGAAACCCAATCAGAGAAACATTCAGGCTTGTATCTACCCCAGAAGGCAGATTCTGCCGCAGAGGATTCTGGGAGTGGGTATAAGTTTGAGGGGAGTGCATGACTCAGCATCCTTGGCAGGAAGCAGAGTCCCAGGAGGGAGAGGACGGCTTTCTCTCCTCCTGTCAGAGGAAGCGGATGTCTCTGGGTGCTGCCTGAGAATCCACAGAGTGCTGAGTTGAGCTAAAAGGGGATCCGGTGTGGGGGGCGTGGCCGGGATGTGAAGCTGAGAAGACGTGCGGCGCATGAGCTCCGATCCTGAACTTATCCTGTAACCTCATCCGAGCTATCTCCTACCGCCTCGGCACCCCCTTACCAAACTGGGTCCCCCCAAGAAATCGTGTGGCAAACAGCGGGTCCCTCCGCTGCCTCCCGGCAAGCTCCGATCCTCGTCTGCAGCGGTGTCCTCTCCCTGTCCCTCGGAGCGGGCGGCGGCCATCTTGGCCACGATCTCTCTCACTCACAGCATGTCTGTCAGCACACAGACTGGGGCCAGCCCGAGCTGCAGCCAGGATCCAACGCCATCTGAAATCCTGGAGGCGATCAAGGCTTGCAGAGACACCCTGACAGTCAAGATGGACTATCTTGCCACGGATGTCAGTCTTATCCGCCATGACCTAGACAAGTTTCGGTCGCGGATGACCGAGGCGGAAGGCCGCATCTCTCATTTGGAAGACTCCACCAGGGAGGATTCTCGCGACTTACGGGCCCTTCAGCTTCAAGTCAAGGCTCTTCAGGACAGGGCGATTGACACAGAGAACCGCTTGAGGCGGAATAACATCCGCATCTTGGGCCTGCCGGAGCGGGCGGAGGGCCCCAAGCCTGCCGAATTTGCGGAATCCTTTTTGCCTACCCTCCTGGATCTCCCTGCCATGCCGCCCACTTTCGTAGTGGAACGGGCCCACAGGGTCCCACCGACTCCCCCGATCCCGGGGGCCCCTCCCAGGCCTTTCCTCCTCTGCCTCCTGAACTACAGGGACCGGGACCGTCTCCTCTCCGCTGCCAGGGCTAAGAAGGATCTCCGATATGAGGATGCCCGCATAATGCTTTTCCCGGATTACTCGCCTGAAGTCCAGCAGAAAAGGCGCCAGTTCACGGAGATCCGACGTCGCCTCCGGGACCAAGGCCTCAAGTACAGCCTCCTCTACCCCAGCCGGCTTCGGGTCATTGATGGCGATCGCACTCGGTTCTTTGATTCGCCTGAGCAGGCGGCCTCCTGGCTGGATGTCCGTTGATTCCGGGATCCTCCTGTGGACTGGTATGTTTGCTGCCCCTTCCTCTATTGCCCCCTCCTTGGCCTGTTGATCCCTGGATTCCCTTTGCCCACTCCCTTCCCCCCTGCTGCCTGACTTTTGCCACTAACTCTGCCTGGTTCATTTGCCCCCCTCCCCTCCCCCCCCTGTTCCCGGTTGCCGAATTCCACTATTGTCGCACATCCTGATAGGTCGCCATGATAGAGCTGCCACATGCGCTTTTTTGAACTGTGCGGTTTTCTACTGAACGTTTTTGTTGCTTCCTGCATTCTCCCCCGGACTAATTGACTGCTCTTCCCCTTCTCGGGGGAACGGCAGACCCTCTCCCTACCCGGGACCCATGTTCTGGATCTGACGGGTGGACTCGTGTTTCCCCTGCTGGGGATGTTATGTTTTGGGGTACAGGCCGTCTCCAGCTCCCCCCGGGGGGTCCAAGTTCCCCACCCGGTTTTCTTTTTCTTTTTGCGGGGGATGCTGGGGTTTGGCAGGAAAGGCACTCCGTGCCTGGGTGTTATTTTTGTTACTACATGTTATTTTGTGTGTTTTACGTTGTTCACTGTTGCTGAGTTATGTGTATGGTGCTTGGGCTCGACTGGACTTGCTTTCCCCCTGATGCTAGAGCTGTCCCTAGCGGGACCCCCTCTGACTTTCACTCTCCGTTGTTATTATGGCCCCACGTGACCCACAGACGTTCTCCATTATCTCGTGGAATGTCCGTGGCCTCAATTCTAAATTCAAGAGAGCACTAATGTTTCAATATCTGTCCTCCTATAATCCATCCATAGTAATTCTCCAGGAGACGCATCTGGTGGGGAGCAAGTTGCGGTCCCTCAAAAAAACGTGGATTTATAAATCATTCCATGCCTCTTACTCTGTTTACGCCAGGGGGGTCACGATATTGATCTGCAAATCTCTGCCTTGTGAGGTGGAGGCGGTCCATACAGACCCCCAGGGCCGTTATGTCATTTTGGTCCTCACCCTTTGGCAGCGCAGATATGTATTGGTGGGCTCATATGTTCCCCCCCCCCCCGTTTTGGCCTGAAGTCCTCTATTCTATTTTGGATAGGGTGACCCCCTATTGCCCGGCAAAGCTACTGTTTCTGGGGGATTTTAACGCCATCCTCTCCCCCGCCTTGGACAGGCCTGCCCCCCCTAAGTCCTTCTCAGCGGATTTGCTGCAGTGGGCGGAGGCTGCCGGGGTGCGAGAAATCTGGCGATGGAAGCACCCGGACCTGCGGGGCTACTCATGCTTCTCCTCTTCATATAAGACCTCCTCCAGGATTGACCTGGCATTTGCCAATGATCTGGCTTTGTCTGAGGTGGTGACGGTGCGGTACTTACCGGCTGGGTTGTCGAACCACTGCCCCTTGGAGATCACCCTGCGCTCTCACGTGGCTCGTTCAGGCTCCATGTGGCGTCTGGGCCCTCAATGGGTGGAACACCCCGAAGTCGCCTCTCAGACTCCGCCGGTTCTGGAGGAGTTCTGGAAACATAATGCTGGCTCGGCACCGCCTGGGATGGTGTGGGATGCCTTCAAGGCGTTCACCAGGGGCCATTACATGGCCACCATTGGGGCAGTGAAGAAGCGCCAGGCCTCTGAGCTGACCCGGCTGGAGGGGGAGGTGGAGGGGGCCTCGTCTGCTTATGGCTTGGACCCCTCGGTCTCCAACTTCGAAGCCTTGCAGGCGGTGAAGAGGGGCCTCCATTTACACATGTCGGAGGTCTCCAGGTTGTCCATGCATGGCGCCCGCCAGACTGTGTTTGAACAGGGGGATAGGAATGGTCGGTTTTTGGCTCTTATTTCCCAACATGACGCGCCCTTGACAGTGATCCCGGAGATCACTGCTCCCACGGGGGAGGCCTTGGCTGCCCCAGGGGACATCTTGGAGGCCTTTCGCTCATACTACAGTTCCCTATACTCTACTACCCTCCCTCCGGACTTTAGGCCGACGGACTTGTGCCCCCTTCTGGATCCGGTGGCCCTGGGCTGGCTCTCTGACAGTGAACGCCAGTGGCTGGTGAGGCCCATCACCCCGGCGGAGGTTGTGGCTATCCTCTCGACCATCCCATGTGGCAGGGCCCCGGGTCCAGACGGTCTTCCGGTGGACTTCTATAAGGCCCACTCCGGACTTTTGGCTCCTCTGCTGGCTGAGACATTCTCTAAGTGCCTCGCGGAGGGATCCCTCCCTCCTTCGATGGCGGAGGCGCATATCATCCTCATTTATAAACCCCCTAAAGACCCCAAATTGTGCGCCTCCTTCAGGCCTATTGCGTTGCTTAATACTGACCTGAAAATCCTGACTAAGTTGTTGGCTACCAGACTCCAGCCCATGTTACCCTCGGTAGTCGATCAGGACCAGACCGGCTTTATGCCCAACAGGTCCACGGACGTGAATCTACGCAGACTTTACACTAACATTCAGGCACGCCATATCAATGTGGGCACGAGGGTGGTGGCCTCCTTGGATATTGAAAAAGCCTTCGACTCCGTTGAGTGGCCCTTTTTGTGGGAGGCTCTTCAGAGGATGGGGTTCCCTCTGCTCTTTATTGAATGGTTGAAAATCATTTATAGTTCGCCAAGGGCGGCCATACGTTTGGGTGGACAGGTGTCGTCCTGGTTTACCCTGTCTCGGGGCACGCGGCAGGGCTGCCCTCTCTCCCCGGCCTTGTTTGCCATCGCCATGGAACCGGTGGCGGAGGCACTCCGTATTTCCCCGCTGATTCGGGGTCTGCGGATTGCCGGGCTGGAGGAGAGGGTGGCCTTGTACGCCGACGACCTCCTGTTATTCCTGAACGACGCTGACTCTTCGCTCAAGGGGGCGCTGCATGTCTTGGAGGAGTTCGCACGGGTGACGGGGTTGAGGGTCAACTGGACCAAGTCGCAACTGTTGGCGATCGACCGGGGGGCCCGCTCCTCGGCACCGGCGGACATTCCATTGGAGTGGGTGGAGGAGCTGGTCTATTTGGGGGTACGCGTCTCTAGTGATGTGGCAAATTTTATTGCTCTTAATCTGGACCCGGTGGTGGTGGCGGTCAGGGCTAAACTGAAGGCATGGGAGAATTTGCCCCTTTCCCTCCTGGGGAGGGTCAATCGGATTAAAATTAAGGTGCTAACTAAGTTCACTTATCTCTTCCGCCACCCTCCTAGGTGGATACCGAAGTCCTTCTTCCATTCCCTGAACAAATTGTTCTCCTCTTTTCTATGGGGGCCTCGCCCCCCGAGATATAAATTGTCTACCCTGATGCGCCCTCTCTCCCAGGGGGGACTTGCATTCCCGGACTGCCACAAGTATTTCTTGGCGTCCCAGCTGGTCTCGGCTGCTTGGTGGCTCAATCCAGACCTCCATAACTCGGCGACGGCGGTGGAGGCGGCGGTGCTCGGATCAGTGGAAGCTCTCTCACCTTTGCTTTTTAGGGGACCTAAAGCCCCCCACGGGCCCACGTCTTCCATGACCGAGGTTATGCGGGCCTGGAACACTGGCTTGCAGCTAGAGGGCTATCCGGACGCTGCCGTCTCCCCAAATGCGCCGTTGTGGCATAACCCCACCCTGTCTCATCTCTACTCCCTCCCAGACCCGGTGGTCTGGACGCAGCACAATGTTAAAAGGATTTCGGATATCTCCTCGGATCTCTCCTTTCCCCCCTTCAGTTTCTTTACAGATAGGTTCCAGGTCCCTTCGTCACTGGTTTTCAGACACCTACAACTCTCCCATGCCTTCAGGTCCCAGTTTCCGTCCGGCAGTTCTCAGATGGTCCAATCGGACCTGGAGAGGGTTTTGAGGTACGATTGCTCGGAAAAGGCGGTGTCGACCCTTTATGCGCACCTCCTTCGGGTCCATTCTCCGGAGCTCACTGGTCTCCTTGCACGTTGGACCAGGGATGTTCCGGACTTGGACCAGGAGGACTGGGTTAACATGGGGGAACAACCGTTTCAAGTGCTAGTTTCTCTCCGTGATAGGCTTATCAAATTCAAAATTGCCCACAGGGCCTATCTCACCCCACACCGGATGCATAAAATTCACGCTTCCCACTCTCCGGAGTGCTGGCGGTGTGGCCAGGTCCCGGGGGATTTCCTCCATGTTTTCTGGACCTGCCCTCACCTTTCTGCCTTCTGGTCCGGGGTGCTCCATATGATCAATCGCATCTCCTCTGTATCGCTAGATCCCTCCCCGAGGATTTGTCTTTTGGGGCTGCTCGATGACTTGGTGACCCGGGTGGCGGACCGGACGTTGCTCGGTCTCTTACTCTTTTATGCCAGGAAATCCATTGCACTTCATTGGCGTCAACGCTCCCCACCCACGGTGCACCACTGGCGGGTTTTGGTGAACTCAGTTCTTCCCCTCTACAAAGACACATATGCCCACAGGGGGTGTCCCAAAAAGTTTGACAGAGTATGGTCCAGGTGGCTGGCGGACTCCGCCACAGCTGGTAGTGATTGAGGGGACCTGTGTCATACGGCTCACACTGTCTGCGGTCCTTAGTCCGTGGGTCTCGATACTCCCTGGAGTGAGGGGGCCTTGTCAGGTCTCCTCCATAGCCACTTGGGTGGGTCTCGTGGGGCCCTTTGCACTAGATTTATGACATGTCGTTTGTTTATATATGCCTTCTTCTCATGGCCTGAGTGATGATATATCTACTGTGCTTTCTATTGGACCCCTGCGTGGGTACAAGGCCTTACGTGCATACATGCCTGATATTCTCGGCTCCTGTCTGAGCCTTTGCACCATTGTTTGTATAACTGTTGTTCTATGTTTATATTTCAATAAAAAAAGATTTTCAAAAAAAAAAAAAAGGGGATCCGGTGTGCTCAGAACCAGCGGAGAGAGAGGGGGGTCCAGTCCCATGAAAGGTCGTGAGTAGTGTTGAGCGAACACGGACTGTATTATTCGTGTTCGTACCGAATAATTGGATTTTTTGTACCCGAACACGGACACGGACACTTTACTGTATGTTCGGGTAAAAATCCGTGTTCGGTCGTTTTATTTCCGGGTTTTGCATGCTTTGGCGCTCTTTTCATGGCGGGCTTTCAACAGCCAATCAACAATCGTTTAACTGGTGTGCCTTAAGCCATCCCAGCCATGCCTGCAAATGTCTCAGTAGCTGTGATTGGCCGTCTGAAGCATGTGACCAAGTCTTTATAAGTTCGAGGCAGCCGCAGCGGCGTCATTATGCTGCTTAGATTCAGGGACAGAGAGCACACATCAACGTGCTGGCTGCTGATTAGGGAAAGATAGGCAGGAAAAAACCATTTGTGTCCGGATAGAATTGAGGGACAGGTCGGAGTGTTTAGGCAGGGCGAGTTGTAGGCATTTTAGGGATAGAGTCTGCTGAATTATATAGGGTCAGTGTCTTCTACAAACTACAATCGATATTGCTGTGTGGGGGGTGGGGTGAATCTGCACTCAATCCTGATCTACGATCTCTTCTCAATCCTGTTAGGGACAGAGTCTGCTGAATTTTAGGGAAACTGTGTTCTACAAACTACAATCGATATTGCTGTGTGGGGGGTGGGGTGAATCTGCACTCAATCCTGATCTACGATCTCTTCTCAATCCTGTTAGGGACAGAGTCTGCTGAATTTTAGGGAAACTGTGTTCTACAAACTACAATCGATATTGCTGTGTGGGGGGTGGGGTGAATCTGCACTCAATCCTGATCTACGATCTCTTCTCAATCCTGTTAGGGACAGAGTCTGCTGAATTTTAGGGAAACTGTGTTCTACAAACTACAATCGATATTGCTGTGTGGTGTGGGATTGGAGATAGGCAGGTGTCAGTGATCCACATCCATTTTTCTGTGTGTGAGCTGCAGTGAACACAATCTTTTTGGGCTGCAGTGAACACAATCTTTTTGGGCTGCAGTGAACACAATCTTTTTGGGCTGCAGTGAACACAATCTTTTTGGGCTGCAGTGAACACAATCTTTTTGGGGTGCAGTGAACAAAATCTTTTTGGGGTGCAGTGAACACAATCCTTTTTGGTGTGCAGTGAACACAATCTTTGTGGGGTGCAGTGAACAAAATCCTTTGTGGGGTGCAGTGAACACAATCTTTTTGGGGTGCAGTGAACAAAATCCTTTTTGGGGTGCAGTGAACAACATCCTTTTTGGGGTGCAGTGAACACAATCTTTTTGGGGTGCAGTGAACAAAATCCTTTGTGGGGTGCAGTGAACACAATCTTTTTGGGGTGCAGTGAACACAATCTTTTTGGGGTGGAGTGAACAACATCCTTTTTGGGGTGCAGTGAACAAAATCCTTTTTGGGGTGCAGTGAACAAAATCATTTTTGGGGTGCAGTGAACACAATCTTTTTGGGGTGCAGTGAACACAATCTTTGTGGGGTGCAGTGAACACAATCTTTTTGGGGTGGAGTGAACAACATCCTTTTTGGGGTGCAGTGAACAACATCCTTTTTGGGGTGCAGTGAACACAATCTTTTTGGGGTGCAGTGAACACAATCTTTGTGGGGTACAGTGAACAGAATCTTTGTGGGGTGCAGTGAACAAAATCTTTGGGGGGTACAGTGAACACAATCTTTGTGAGGTGCAGTGAACACAATCTTTGTGGGGTGCAGTGAACACAATCATTGTGGGGTGCAGTGAACTCAATCTTTGTGGGGTACAGTGAACACAATCTCATACTGAAGGTTTGAGGGTGCTGCCTGTTCCATACTCCCCCTACTCCTCATCTAGCCTTTTAGGGGTACAAACAATAGTAATTGGGGCCTAGTGTGGTTGTGTACGTGTGATATACATACACTTTTTTGGGATCATATTTTCTATTCCGCTATTTAATCAAAAACCTTTGGGGATCAGTTAAATTGGGGGATAGTCTGTGTTGGTACGTGTGAGAGAGATCCACCTTTCCAAGTTGTTGGGGTTCATCTCATACTTCTGAAGGTTTGAGGGTGCTGCCTGTTCCATACTCCCCCCTACTCCTAGCCTTTTAGGGGTACAAACAATAGTAATTGGGGCCTAGTGTGGTTGTGTACGTGTGATATACATACACTTTTTTGGGATCATATTTTCTATTCCGCTATTTAATCAAAAACCTCTGGGGATCAGTTAAATTGGGGGATAGTCTGTGTTGGTACGTGTGAGAGAGATCCACCTTTCCAAGTTGTTGGGGTTCATCTCATACTTCTGAAGGTTTGAGGGTGCTGCCTGTTCCATACTCCCCCTACTCCTAGCCTTTTAGGGGTACAAACAATAGTAATTGGGGCCTAGTGTGGTTGTGTACGTGTGATATACATACACTTTTTTGGGATCATATTTTCTATTCCGCTATTTAATCAAAAACCTCTGGGGATCAGTTAAATTGGGGGATAGTCTGTGTTGGTACATGTGAGAGAGATCCACCTTTCCAAGTTGTTGGGGTTCATCTCATACTTCTGAAGGTTTGAGGGTGCTGCCTGTTCCATACTCCCCCTACTCCTAGCCTTTTAGGGGTACAAACAATAGTAATTGGGGCCTAGTGTGGTTGTGTACGTGTGATATACATACACTTTTTTGGGATCATATTTTCTATTCCGCTATTTAATCAAAAACCTCTGGGGATCAGTTAAATTGGGGGATAGTCTGTGTTGGTACGTGTGAGAGAGATCCACCTTTCCAAGTTGTTGGGGTTCATCTCATACTTCTGAAGGTTTGAGGGTGCTGCCTGTTCCATACTCCCCCTACTCCTAGCCTTTTAGGGGTACAAACAATAGTAATTGGGGCCTAGTGTGGTTGTGTACGTGTGATATACATACACTTTTTTGGGATCATATTTTCTATTCCGCTATTTAATCAAAAACCTTTGGGGATCAGTTAAATTGGGGGATAGTCTGTGTTGGTACGTGTGAGAGAGATCCACCTTTCCAAGTTGTTGGGGTTCATCTCATACTTCTGAAGGTTTGAGGGTGCTGCCTGTTCCATACTCCCCCTACTCCTAGCCTTTTAGGGGTACAAACAATAGTAATTGGGGCCTAGTGTGGTTGTGTACGTGTGATATACATACACTTTTTTGGGATCATATTTTCTATTCCGCTATTTAATCAAAAACCTCTGGGGATCAGTTAAATTGGGGGATAGTCTGTGTTGGTACGTGTGAGAGAGATCCACCTTTCCAAGTTGTTGGGGTTCATCTCATACTTCTGAAGGTTTGAGGGTGCTGCCTGTTCCATACTCCCCCTACTCCTAGCCTTTTAGGGGTACAAACAATAGTAATTGGGGCCTAGTGTGGTTGTGTACGTGTGATATACATACACTTTTTTGGGATCATATTTTCTATTCCGCTATTTAATCAAAAACCTTTGGGGATCAGTTAAATTGGGGGATAGTCTGTGTTGGTACGTGTGAGAGAGATCCACCTTTCCAAGTTGTTGGGGTTCATCTCATACTTCTGAAGGTTTGAGGGTGCTGCCTGTTCCATACTCCCCCTACTCCTAGCCTTTTAGGGGTACAAACAATAGTAATTGGGGCCTAGTGTGGTTGTGTACGTGTGATATACATACACTTTTTTGGGATCATATTTTCTATTCCGCTATTTAATCAAAAACCTCTGGGGATCAGTTAAATTGGGGGATAGTCTGTGTTGGTACGTGTGAGAGAGATCCACCTTTCCAAGTTGTTGGGGTTCATCTCATACTTCTGAAGGTTTGAGGGTGCTGCCTGTTCCATACTCCCCCTACTCCTAGCCTTTTAGGGGTACAAACAATAGTAATTGGGGCCTAGTGTGGTTGTGTACGTGTGATATACATACACTTTTTTGGGATCATATTTTCTATTCCGCTATTTAATCAAAAACCTCTGGGGATCAGTTAAATTGGGGGATAGTCTGTGTTGGTACGTGTGAGAGAGATCCACCTTTCCAAGTTGTTGGGGTTCATCTCATACTTCTGAAGGTTTGAGGGTGCTGCCTGTTCCATACTCCCCCTACTCCTAGCCTTTTAGGGGTACAAACAATAGTAATTGGGGCCTAGTGTGGTTGTGTACGTGTGATATACATACACTTTTTTGGGATCATATTTTCTATTCCGCTATTTAATCAAAAACCTCTGGGGATCAGTTAAATTGGGGGATAGTCTGTGTTGGTACGTGTGAGAGAGATCCACCTTTCCAAGTTGTTGGGGTTCATCTCATACTTCTGAAGGTTTGAGGGTGCTGCCTGTTCCATACTCCCCCTACTCCTAGCCTTTTAGGGGTACAAACAATAGTAATTGGGGCCTAGTGTGGTTGTGTACGTGTGATATACATACACTTTTTTGGGATCATATTTTCTATTCCGCTATTTAATCAAAAACCTTTGGGGATCAGTTAAATTGGGGGATAGTCTGTGTTGGTACGTGTGAGAGAGATCCACCTTTCCAAGTTGTTGGGGTTCATCTCATACTTCTGAAGGTTTGAGGGTGCTGCCTGTTCCATACTCCCCCTACTCCTAGCCTTTTAGGGGTACAAACAATAGTAATTGGGGCCTAGTGTGGTTGTGTACGTGTGATATACATACACTTTTTTGGGATCATATTTTCTATTCTGCTATTTAATCAAAAACCTTTGGGGATCAGTTAAATTGGGGGATAGTCTGTGTTGGTACGTGTGAGAGAGATCCACCTTTCCAAGTTGTTGGGGTTCATCTCATACTTCTGCAGGTTTGAGGGTGCTGCCTGTTCCATACCCCCCCTACTCCTCATCTAGCCTTTTAGGGGTACAAACAATAGTAATTGGGGCCTAGTGTGGTTGTGTACGTGCGAGATACATACACTTTTTTTGATCATATTTCCTATTCCGCTATTCAATAAAAACCTTTGGGGATCAATTAAATTGCGGGATAGTCTGTGTCGGTACGTGTGAGATCCACCTTTCCAAGTTTTTGGGGTTCATCTCATACTTCTGAAGCTTTGAGGGTGCTGCCTGTTCCATACTCCTCCTCCTCCTCATCCATCCTTTTAGGTGTACAAACAATAGTAATTGGGGCCTAGTGTGCTTCTGTACGTGTGAGATACATACACATTTTTTGATCATATTTCCTATTCCGCTATTCAATAAAAACCTTTGGGGATCAATTAAATTGCGGGATAGTCTGTGTCGGTACGTGTGAGATCCACCTTTCCAAGTTTTTGGGGTTCATCTCATACTTCTGAAGCTTTGAGGGTGCTGCCTGTTCCATACTCCTCCTCCTCCTCATCCATCCTTTTAGGTGTACAAACAATAGTAATTGGGGCCTAGTGTGCTTCTGTACGTGTGAGATACATACACATTTTTTGATCATATTTCCTATTCCGCTATTCAATAAAAACCTTTGGGGATCAATTAAATTGCGGAATAGTCTGTGTCGGTACGTGTGAGATCCACCTTTCCAAGTTTTTGGGGTTCATCTCATACTTCTGAAGCTTTGAGGGTGCTGCCTGTTCCATACTCCTCCTCCTCCTCATCCATCCTTTTAGGTGTACAAACAATAGTAATTGGGGCCTAGTGTGTTTCTGTACGTGTGAGATACATACACTTTTTTTGATCATATTTCCTATTCCGCTATTCAATAAAAACCTTTGGGGATCAATTGAATTGCGGGATAGTCTGTGTCGGTACGTGTGAGAGAGATCCACCTTTCCAAGTTGTTGGGGTTCATCTCATACTTCTGAAGGTTTGAGGGTGCTGCCTGTTCCATACTCCCCCTACTCCTCATCTAGCCTTTTAGGGGTACAAACAATAGTAATTGGGGCCTAGTGTGGTTGTGTACGTGCGAGATACATACACTTTTTTTGATCATATTTCCTATTCCGCTATTCAATAAAAACCTTTGAGGATCAATTGAATTGCGGGATAGTCTGTGTCGGTACGTGTGAGAGAGATCCACCTTTCCAAGTTGTTGGGGTTCATCTCATACTTCTGAAGGTTTGAGGGTGCTGCCTGTTCCATACTCCCCCTACTCCTCATCTAGCCTTTTAGGGGTACAAACAATAGTAATTGGGGCCTAGTGTGGTTGTGTACGTGTGATATACATACACTTTTTTTGGATCATATTTTCTATTCCGCTATTCAATAAAAACCTTTCTAGGGCAAGATCTTAAATTACAGAAATATGAGGAGACCGTCAAATAAGGGCCGTGGCCTGGGTCGTGGTGCTGCTGGTAGAGCTCCTGTTGCAAGGAGAGGACATGGTCGATCTGTGCCAGCTACACGCACAAGTGAAACACCTTCCTCAAGTGTGAGTAGGCGACAGAACCTGCATCAGTATTTGGTAGGGCATCAAACGCCCCTAGAAGTGATGAGGCCAGAACAAGTTGAGGCGATAGTAGATTGGTTTGCTGCTGACAGTGCCTCCAGTTCCTTCACATTGTCTCCCACCCAGTCTACTGCAGAAAGGTCAGAGTTGGCACCTGCAGCCAATGTCCAACCGTCTTTCACCTCACCCCCTTGCAAATCAGGCCAGCAGTCTGAGCCCCAAGCCATACAGCAGTCTCTTATTCTTTTTGAGGACTCTGTCAGCAGGGTTTCCCAGGGCCATCCACCTAGCCCTGCCCCAGAAGTGGAAGAGATTGAGTGCAGCGATGCCCAACCACTTATTCCTCAAGATGAGTACATGCAAGGATCATCGCAGCACGTCTCCGATGATGACGAAACGCAGGTGCCAACTGCTGCGGCGTTCAGCATTGTGGAGACCGACAAGGAGGGCAGGGGTGAAGACTGGGTGGAAGATGATGTGGAGGACGATGAGGTCCTCGACCCCACATGGAATGAACGTCATGCAGGTGAACTGAGTAGTTTGGAGGAAGAGGCGGTGGTCGCACAGAGCCACCAGCACAGCAGAAGAGGGAGCAGGGTGCAGAAGCGGAGCGGCCGTGCCCTAGACACTACGCCCGCTACTGCCCAACGCAGCAAGGGAACGAGCGCACCAAAGTCAGCTCAAAGGAGTTCTCTAGCGTGGAAGTTCTTTAGAAAATGTGCTGATGACAGGACACGAGTGGTTTGCACCCTGTGCAATCAGAGCTTGAAGCGAGGCATGAACCTTCTCAACCTGAGCACAACCTGCATGATCAGGCATCTAAGTGCAAAGCACGAGCTGCAGTGGAGTACACACCTTCAAAACCAAGAAACGTCTCTGGCTCATCCTGCTTCCTCTTCTGCTGCAGTCTCGGCCGCTCCAGCCACATCTGTAGTGATACCGGCACCTGCCACCCCGCAAACAGACGATCTGTCAGCAACACCACCACCTGGGTCACCAACAACCATCTCCACAATGTCCCGTGGAAGCGTTCAGCTTTCCATCTCCCAAACACTTGAGAGGAAGAGGAAGTACCCCCCTACCCACCCGCGATCCCTGGCCCTGAATGCCAGCATTTCAAAATTATTGGCCTTTGAAATGCTGTCATTCCGTCTGGTGGAGACGCACAGTTTTAAAAACCTTATGTCGGTGGCTGTCCCACAGTACGTCGTGCCCAGCCGCCACTACTTTTCCAGGCAAGCCATCCCTTCCCTGCACAACCAAGTGGGGGAAAAAATCAGGTGTGCACTGCGCAACGCCATCTGTGCCAAGGTCCACCTAACTACGGATACGTGGACCAGTAAGCACGGTCAGGGGCGTTATATCTCCCTAACGGCACACTGGGTAAATGCAGTGGCGGATGGGCCTGAGGCGGATAGCAATTTGGCGCATGTCCTTCCACCACCGAGGATTGCAGGGCGCTTCAGTTTGCCTCCTGTTCCTAACTCCTCCTACTCCGCTTCCTCATCCTCTACCGCCTCCTCATCCGGACAGCGTAACACCTTCACCACCAACTTCAGCACGGCCAGGGGTAAACGACAGCAGGCAGTTTTACAACTTGCCTGTTTGGGGGACAAACCACACACCGCGCAGGAGTTGTGGAGGAGCATGGAACAGCAGACAAATGAGTGGTTGCTGCCAGCGAGCCTCAAGCCCGGCCTGGTGGTGTGCGATAACGGGAGAAATCTCATAGCAGCTCTGGGCCTAGCCGGTTTGACGCACATCCCTTGCCTGGCGCATGTGCTGAATTTGGTGGTGCAGAGGTTCCTTAAAAACTACCCCGATATGTCAGAGCTGCTGCAGAAAGTGCGGGCCGTTTGTGCGCACTTTCGGCGTTCTCACCCTGCTGCTGCTCGCCTGGCAGCGCTGCAGCGTAACTTCGGCCTTCCCGCTCACCGCCTCATATGTGACGTGCCCACAAGGTGGAACTCCACCTTGCACATGCTGGAAAGACTGTGCCAGCAGCAGCAGGCCATAGTGGAGTTTCAGCTGCAGCACGCACGCGTGAGTCGCTCTGCGGAACAGCACCACTTCACCACCAATAACTGGGCCTCCATGCGAGACCTGTGTGCCTTGTTGCGCTGTTTTGAGTACTCCACCAACATGGCCAGTGGCAATGACGCCGTTCTCAGCTTAACTATCCCACTTCTATGCCTCCTTGAAAAAACAATTCGGGCGATGATGGAAGAGGATGTGGCACAGGATGAGGAGGAGGAGGAGGATGAAGAGGTAACATTTCCAAGGCTTTCAGGGCAGTCATTCGCAAGGGGCTCCGAGGGTGGGTTCCTGCACACGCAAACGCCAGGGACGCAATTGTCCAGCAGGGGCACAGTTCTGGAGGATGAGGAGGATGAGGAGGAGGAGGAGCTGGAGGAGGAGATGGAACCATGTTCACAGCAGGGTGGCACCCAGGCCAGCTCATGGCCATCACTGGTGCGTGGCTGGGGGGATACAGAGGACACGGACCATACACCTCCCACAGAGGACAGCCTTTCGTTGCCTCTGGGCAGCCTGGCACACATGAGCGATTACATGCTGCAGTGTCTCCACAACGACCGCCGAGTTGCCCACATTCTAACTTGTGCTGATTACTGGGTGGCCACGCTGCTGGATCCCCGTTACAAGGACAACGTACCGTCCTTAATTCACTCACTGGAGCGCGATCGCAAGATGCGCGAGTACAAGCGCACGCTGGTAGACGCCATGCTGCTGGCATTCCCATCTGACAGCGGGGCCACAGTGGAAGCACAAGGCAGAGGAGGAGGAGGAGGAGGTCGCCAACGCAACCAGGGCACCGCCAGCACCTCAGAAGGCAGGGTTAGCATGGCCGAAATGTGGAAAAGCTTTGTCAGCACGCCACAACAAACAGCAGCACCAGCAGCTCAGATGGAACGTCTTAGCAGGAGGCAGCATTTTACCAACATGGTGGAGCAGTATGTGTGCACACGCCTACATGTAGTGAATGACGGGTCTGCCCCCTTCAACTTCTGGGTCTCCAAATTGGGCACATGGCCTGAGCTTGCCCTTTACGCCTTGGAGGTGCTGGCGTGCCCTGCAGCCAGTGTATTATCTGAACGGGTATTTAGCACGGCTGGGGGCGTTATAACAGACAAGCGCAGCCGCCTGTCCAGAGACAATGTGGACAAGCTCACGTTCATTAAAATGAACCAGGCATGGATCCCACGGGACTTTTCCGTACCTTATGCAGAATAGCAATGGATACCGACCTTACCCACCCATTGTTCCATTTTTGCTCTTTCTCACTCTTTTGGGGTGTACCCTCATTTAAAATTTGTGAAAAGAAGCAGTGTTGGCTACCTCGTCCTCCTCCTCAGGGCCAGATTAATGTAGGGTCTATTGGAGCTGCAGCTCCAGGCCCCTACCTTTTATATAGGCCCCGGGTTGGCCATATTCACTGTTACCGCTCTTCTGTCACTTGTAAACACAGAAGTCTGGCTTCTATGCTCGCTTCCCCAGGCAGCACCCTCAGAACCTCCCCACACAGCGTGAAGGCCGGACAAGGAGGGACAGTTGGCGATGCATGGATGTGTTTATGGGCTTCAGAGACAGCATCCCATGTTGAATTAGGCATGCATGGCTGCACCCTTCCTCCTCTGGGTGCATGGCAAGGCACGGCCCTAAGGCCCTTCAAAATCCTCAGCACCAAGCCCATGATGCTGTTAATCCGGCCCTGGTCCTCCTCCACCGCCGCTTCCACCTACACCGCCCATAGGTGTGCGCAGCCTATTGCATTAAGGTGTGCACCCCAAAGTTGAAATACACATGCATGTGTTTGCCAGCAGGGAGAGTAATGTATCGGGGCCATGTACCTGTAGGCAAGGAGAAATAGAGCAGAGCAGGTCCCAGGGAGATCTTTCCCATCTCCTCACTGGCAATGCTATGTGCCCTAGGTGATTAGGGTGTGCCCAGGCACACCCAGCACACCCTGTGCGCACGCCTATGTCACCGCCACATCCACCACCACCTCAACCTCCCTCCTACTCCATATGGGCCTCGTCCTTCAGAGATGAAGAAGAACATTGTTTTATTTTTCTGTTTTTTTTTGTTGTTTTAAGTTATTTCCCTATCCACATTTGTTTGCAGAGCACTTGCCATGCTCTTAATTACGTTTTGCTGCCATTTGCAGCACTCTAGCCCTTTCCTTTGGTGTTTTAGAGCCATTTTAGTGCCTTAAAGTTCGGGTCCCCATTGACTTCAATGGGGTTCGGTGTCCGGGAAAAGTTCGGTAAAAGTCCGGGACACGGACCCGGACTTTTTTTTAAAGTTCGGCCGAACCCGTCGAACACGGACATCTAGGTGTCCGCTCAACCCTAGTCGTGAGTACTGTGGATTTGCCCTGGGGATTCTGCCTAGAGTCAGAGGGGACCACTCCGGAGAAGGTTACAGCACCGCGCGGGAACCTTGCCACATGCAGATTTGCCTAGCAGGAGGAGACATCGCTCAATATGGCGAGAGGGTGGAGACAGCGGGAACATCCAGCCAATCAGGAGTGAGTAAGGGCACCCTATTAATATCCCCTCTTTTGGGTGTGGCCGGGCAGGAGACACATGTAGGAGAGAGAAGCATGTCCATTAGAGAAGCAAAGAGTGTACCCGCTATCACTGCCACCATGGGTGAAGATCCTTCAAAGCAGAGCCAGGAGCAGATCAACCAGCCCGATTCCCCCCCCCCCCCTAGTCTGCGATACCAGTATCCGTATGGTGCCGGATGGCGGACTCGCGCTGTGCACAGGAGGCGGCCAGGAGTTCCTAGGAGCGGTATGTCCTCAGTGTGCCACTGTCACGTTATGATTGCAAGCGTGGGTCCAATGTGGTTATCTGCTGCTCTGGGCAGACAAGAGTGAGGGCCGTCCCAAGAAGCTCTCAGGCCTTACTCAGGAGGTTACCGGGACTGAATCCAAGTTCCTCCGCGGAGCCGGGAGGGGCATGTTCAGGCAAATGATGCCGCTGGAGGCCCTGCCAGCAGTCGGTGGGCCTGCAATATATGAGAAGGAGGCTCGGTCGCAGAGTTCCATTGGGAGGGGATCCCTGCCAGCTGTTTTGCTTGCGTCTATGTCGCAAGGTTACTTTGAGGTATAAACAAGGAAGCTCAGACCTCTGCAGGGTATAAATGTACTTTTACTAAACAAAAGCATGCTGTACATACAAACTATTACAATATTAGGAACATATCACAAGACTGGCAGATATAACAATGCCTAACACATGAACAGCCTATGGTCTGTAAACAGCAGAAATACGCTTCTTAAACATACAACCCTTGTCCCAAGAATATCAAATAAATACTTAGCTCTGGTCACCTTCCAGTGGATCTCTGGAACAAACAAACAAGGCATTGCGAAATCCTGGCTGCATCATGGCTGTCCCCACAGCTAATCATCCAGAGAGAGAGAGAGCGAAAGGCAAAAGGCAAAAGGGCTTTTCTCATGCAAATTACCCCTTTTATAGCCCTGTAAACAAAAGGACCACCCACAGGATGTGGTCATATCTTTTGACCACTCCTAGGTCACTTTGCAGCAACACATGGCTGCACATCCCCCACAACCATATGGCTCATTAAATATGCAGCAGCCATTTTAAAACCACCTGTGGGTGAGAGATTATTATTACACATGTATTGGGAACATTTGTAAGAAATCCACAACTGATACACCAGCACCGGTGACTGGACGGTGGCTGGAGGACATATCTACCTCAGCAGACATGGCAGGATCCACCCCCATTAGCATCAGGCAGCCTGAAAAGCCTGTGATAATTCAATCTTCACTCACCAGCAAGTAATGAGGTGATGCTAATGGTACAGAAATTCAGAGACTTTTTGTGTGACGAAATGATATGGGATTTCTTGTTTGTCCCTAAGCCATACAGGGACTCACCGGAGGAGAAATTAAAGGAAAAGTTCAACAGTGTAAAAGCTCAGTGGAACTTTGGGTGCTCCATCTATAAAGACAGAGTGGAGGTCCATCAGAGTCAAGAATGAACAATGAGTCTATGTTCAGGTCCCTCATCCTGACTATTATATTTGAGGGCAGCAAGCGTTTGTTAAAAGAGGGAAAAGACTTCAAAAGCAAGGAAAACTGTGTTGGCCGGCTGGCCATCACAACTGACCAAGGAACTTCAAGTATAATGCTGAATTTACACGTTGCAAGTGTTTAAGTTTAATGCAGACCCCTTGGGACATTTTGGAAGAAATGTTGCTGTATCAGACCTCTTAGACCGGGTCTTCTGGGAAATTATTTGTTGTGCTAGTTTCCTTGGCCCATCGGGCTAGGATCTCTGTGGATTACAAATAGCTGTGTGGGACGTCCAGGATGTTCAAGTGTTCAAGTGTCCAGGAACTTTGGTGGGGAGTGCCCTACAGGACCCCCATGCTGTTTCCATGACTCAGCAGGACTGCAGGTCATACAGAACTGTGACTTTCCCTGTTTCCTTAAAGAGGTGCTTGGAAAAACAGCTAGAGGGTGCTGTGTTCACTTCAACAAAAGGACTCTACATAGATAGCTAGTGCTAGGGGATAAGCTCTTACAGTCAAGGAAAGGACCCTGGCGAGTCAAGACACTGGTTAGCAGAGGTAGTCAGGGAGGGAGTGGAAAGGTCGCCCTTGCAGTTGAAAGGAGGGCTTTTCCACTCAACTGTCCAGATAGTTAGGCTTGCATTTTCCTATGTGTATGCAGTTGACTAACTTTTGCTTCCTTTATTTCTCTACAGGTGGGACCACCTTAGAGATAGTCAGTCAGGAAATTTGCATTGTATTTTTCTTCATTGTCCTCTACCAAATGAGTTTGTTTGGTGGGGGGTGCATCAGTTCTCATGCACCTTAAACTGTTTGTATATTTGTACAGCAGAGTGTAAAGATCTATTTTTCCACCGTAATTTATTTGTAAATTTGTTTTTTTTCCCTTTCCCCCCTTTCCAGGTTTGTGGGATACTCCTGATTTTTGGCAGAGTTTTTGACAGGAGGCAGTTGCCTCAGAGTCAGAGGGACCTGACTCATTTTGGTGTGGGGTGGATGTAGCACCCTACAGGTAGGTGCTATGTAAAATATAGTAAGCCTTGTCTGCCTAACAGCAGGGCCATGATTCTTTTTGGTAGGTTGTCATGGCTCCCAGGTGTGTCTGCTGAGAGGGGAATCTCCCCACTGACTCTGTGAAAGGCTTCTCATTGGGCAATGAAGGGAACCCAATCAGAGACACATTCAGGCTTGTATCTACCCCAGAAGGCAGATTCTGCCGCAGAGGATTCTGGGAGTGGGTATAAGTTTGAGGGGAGTGCATGAGTCAGCGTCTTTGGCGGCAAGCAGAGTCCCAGGAGGGAGAGGACGGCTGTCTCTCCTCCTGTCAGAGGAAGCGGATGTCTCTGGGTGCTGCCTGAGAATCCAGAGAGTGCTGAGTGTGCCGAGAATCAGCAGAGAGAGAGAGGTCCAGTCCCAGGAAAGCCTACAAAGGTCGTGCGTATGGTGGATTGTCCCAGGGGGTCCTGCCTAGAGTCAGAGGGAACCACTCCAGAGAAGGTTCTGGGGATCCAAAAGTCAGCTAGCTGTAAAGGGGGTGCCTGGTCAGAGGACCCTGAAGTATTAGAGGGGGTACCTAGGTAGAGGACCCTGAAGTGTTAAAGAGGCACCTGCAGTTTGGGCCCTGAAGAGTCAGTGTACAGTGTGGAGTGTACAAGTTGAGAGTTGCAGCTGCACAGGAATTTACAAGGAGCTACCTCTAGCCAGCGCAGGGCTGGAGGGAGCTGTTCAGTGACTTTTGAGCTAAAGCAGTGTCAGGAGTCAAGTATTCTACAGTTAAAGTCGAGGTTCCAGCACAGTTTTCAGTGTTACAGTATCTTCAAAAGCATTGGCTGGCATTCAGCTTGCGTTAAGAGAGCGCCAACAGGCCTTTTCCTACAAAGTCACAAAATTGTACCTAGTTGAGCCAGAGGAGTATCCCACTCATTGCCTTCTCCCATCCCCTAAATACAATAAAACCAACAAACCAAAGATGCCGAAATGGTCATTGCCTCAGTTCTCACACCTGGGGTCACAGCTCAAATGTGCTGAGAGTGTTACCGGTAACAATGGCAGACCCACATAAGGCCCAATACCTGGAAAACCTGCTACATAAGTGAGGGGCTAGGATGTGGAAAAATGTCTTGTAATACTCTGCTGGGAAAGCCGTCGATGTCGGGGGATTTGTGTAGAAGCAAAGATTTAATCACCGACAGTACTTCATCTTGGGATATTGGTTTGTTAATGTCTTGAAGTGTGGAATCATCTAGGGAGGGAAGGTTGTGTGAGTTTAGAAATTGCTGAATGGCTGGTGCCGAGGGTTTATTGGAAGGATCAGAGTCCTCAAGAATATACAGGGACTCATAGTAATTTTTTAACACTTCGGCAATATCTTTGGGGTTGCTATAGGATGTGTTTGTTATATGGTGCTTAAGGTAGGGTATGCAAGCTTTAATATGTTTCCTCTTGAGTTGAGATGCTAGGAGTTTCCCTGCTTTGTTATTTTGGGAATACCACGATACTCTCAGTCTTTTGTAGTGGAAGTTATAGTCCGCCATAAGGGTTTGTTTGAGCTCAGTCCTCAAATTGTTAATTTGTGAAAGGATCATTGTGTTCCTGTCAGGGGCTTGCTTGTGTTGTTGTTCTAGCCTGGTGATTTCCGCCTGTATCAATTGAATGCATTGTGATCTATTTTTCTTTTCTCTAGCTGCTTGCTGTATGAGAAGTCCCCTACCTAAAGCCTTGTGGGCACACCAGACTGTAGTGGGAGAGCAGGATCCATCATTATTTATCTCAAAATAGTCTATTAATTTCTTTTGTAATTCTGCGCTAAATTGAGGGTTGGCCAGGATATATGTGTTATTGCGCCATAGCGGCCTATGGACCGATTTGGGGCTATCTATTGTCTCCATGGTGACCGGGGCGTGGTCTGACCATGTGATGGAGTGTATGTGAGCTTTGGTAATTTTTTGGTGTGTAAACTTGTCACTTAGGAACAAATCTATTCTGGAGTAGCTTCCATGAACCCCTGAAAAATAGCAATAGTCTTTTTCAGTGTTGTGGAGACACCTCCAGGGGTCATACAGACCCTCTACATAGCAGAAAGGACCTATATTCGGTCTACGTCTCCGCCCCACTGAAGAACAGTCAATATCTGTGTTCATAACAGCGTTAAAATCACCACAAAGAATCAGTGAACCTTTCTGTTGTTTAGCTAATTTAACCATTTTCTGAATAAATGTTACCGACTTTTTGTTAGGTGCATATATATTCATCAAAGTGTAAAGGGCACCATTGATTTCAGCCACCAAGAGGACAAATCTGCCTAAGTCGTCAGACTGTTCGCTAAGTAGCTTGAATGAAACAGTGTTCTTTATCGCAATTAGGACTCCATTGCATTTAGAGTAGTTATGAGCAAAAAATACATACGGGAACCAAGGGTGTGAACACTTAGGTGCTTTGTCTTTAGCAAAGTGAGTCTCTTGAATGCAAATTATGTCGCAGCAGGTTTTCATCACAGTCTTCCAATGATTCTTCCTCTTTGCTGGATGATTCAGGCCTCTAACGTTGAAAGACATCTATCTAAGTGACATGGCAGCACACTTGTATAAAACTTGTACTCGAAAACCATACTTGAGTAAAAGTACAAGTGCTCGATCAAAAAGTGACTTGACCGAATTAAAGTAGAAGTGGAAGTGCTCTATCAAAAAGTGACTTGAGTAGAAGTACTAAAGTATTCAACATTTTTTGTACTTAAGTATTGCAAGTAGTTTTTTTTTTAATTTTGCTACTCAAGTACTGAAAGTAAAAGTACCAGTAGTTTTTTTAAAAAAAATTGCTACTCAAGTACTGAAAGTAAAAGTACAAGCACTGTGTTATGTAGTTTTTAAAGATAGAAGTCAAAAGTTTGAACATCATATTGTTTTTTATTATTTCAAATGATTAACCTAAAGGACAATCACAATTCCTTTGGCTCTACACATGGCATTATACACATTTTTTCAAACTTCATGAAACCTGCCATCTACTGTTCTGGCAGTGGTAATTTTTATAATTGTAACGAGTAACTATGCAGCACAAAAAAAAATATCGGAGTAGAAGTATTGAAATCATCGAAAAAATGTAGTGAAGTAAAAGTGGAAGTAGGAGAAAAAAATTATACTCCAGGAAAGTACAGATACCGCCTTTCGGTACTTAAGTACAATAGTGAAGTAGTTCTACTTAGTTACTATACATCTCTCCATGGCAGTGGAGAGAAGTGCTTTGGCGCCCTCTGGTAGTAGATGGGGAAAGTGAGGGAAGGAAAAACAGAACAAAAGTCACTGGCATGTAAGAAATAGGGCATAACAAATGGCCAACACAGCTGGGGTAACTGCTGTAAGAATTAATTGTGTGAAACGTTCCAAATTCATAACTAGGATGTGAGCAATCTCGCAATACACTTTGGGGTGTGTAAGACTCTTGAACTGAGTCCGGGTCCAAAGGGCTTCAGCTGATGTAGAATTGCAGGAGAAGGAACAGATGAAAGGAGCAGTGGGCCCTTTTCCTTGTCAATTACCATGAGATTTGGAATTGCGAACTGATTTCATCTGGTCAGTCTATTGGGGCCAGGTCTCCCCCCAGGTCTAGAAGCAGATATCTGGGAGTTATCATCATGGGGGAGGAGGCTTCATTGTCTCAGCAGTTCAAGTCCCCTGTCCAAGAAGTTAATAGTGTGGGAAGCGTTGTTCATGGTGACGGTCAGCTTAGCAGGGAATCCCCGCTTGTACAATATTTTGTGGTTCCTCAAAATGTTTGTGATTGGAATCAGGTTGTTGCGGGCGTAGAATGTCGCCTGTGAGAGGTCTGCATATAAAGAAATGCCTGCATACGGGTCAGGGAGGGACACATTTTGTCTGGAGTACCTCATGAGCTGATCTTTGACGTGGTAAAAATGTATTCTAGCTATCACATCCCGTGGCACCGTATCAGGGATGTGAGCTGGTTTAGGGAGTCTATGAGCCCTGTCAATATTCACGTCCGTTGCAGTAAGTTCTGGTATGGTTTTCATCAGCTGCTGCAGGAATGATGTGAGATCAGCGGGTTTCACTGTTTCTGGGATCCCCCTGAACTTAATGTTGTTTCTGCGGGATCTGTCTTTAATATCAGCTACCTTAAGTTTAAGCTGTTTAAGTTCTTCTTCAATCTCAGAATGTGCATCAACAAGCTCATTATGTGCTCCTGTAAATTTGTCCATTTTTTGCTTGACATAGTCCACTCTGTCACCAATTATGGATAGTTCTCTATGTTTCGACCTCATAAAAGCTGCCATGTCTTTCTGGAGGGCCCCTCTTAAGGTCAGTAGCATGTCTTTCATGGTGATGTAAGTTCAGTGGCGGCCGCTGCGTTGGGGGCGCAGGGGCGCCGCCCCCCCATCCATGGGTCCGCCCCCCTAATCTACATGCGGGGCACCGGATGCATGGAGTTCAAGGGGGCTTTTTTTTTTTGTCACCTGATTAGAGCCAGAGGCTCTAATAGGCTTCAGCAAAGGGTGGACCCGTGGTGCAGAGCAGTGCGCCCCGAGCCCACCCATTGTGTGACAATAGTGAATGAAAATTTGCTATTGTCACACGGATCCTCCTCCTGGCCAGTCAGGAAGCGGGTCCGATACGTGCTTCCTGATTGTCCTAAAGGCAAACCCCATGCCATTGGCCGAGGAGGAGGCGGGAGGACTGAGGACTCGAGGAGACGCCGGGGGACTAAAGAGAAGCCGGCGCTACAGGTAAGTGCACTGGTTTGGGGGGGGGGGGGCTTGGCACGCTTTTCACTCTGCATTGAAAGGGGGCACGCTGGCATCTCTGCATTGAAAGGGGGCACGCTGGCATCTCTGCATTCAAAGGGGGCATGCTGGCATCTCTACATTGAATGGGGGCACGCTGGCATCTCTGCATTGAAATGGGGCACGCTGGTATCTCTGCATTGAAAGGGGGCACGCTGGCATCTCTGTATTGAAAGGGGGCACGCTGGTATCTCTGCATTGAAAGGGGGCACGCTGGCATCTCTGCATTGAAAGGGGGCACTCTGGCACCTCTGCATTGAAAGGGGGCACACTGGCATCTCTGCATTGAAAGGGGGCACGCAGGTCCCTGTGCATTGAAAGGGGGCACGCTGGTCTCTGTGCATTGAAAGGGGGCATGCAGGTGCCTGTGCATTGAAAGGGGGCGCGCAGGTCCCTGTGCATTGAAAGGGGGCACGCAGGTCCCTGTGCATTGAAAGGGGGCACGCAGGTCCCTGTGCATTGAAACGGGGCACACAGGTCCCTGTGCATTGAAAGGGGGCACGCAGGTCCCTGTGCATTGAAAGGGGGCGCGCAGGTCCCTGTGCATTGAAAGGGGGCACGCAGGTCCCTGTGCATTGAAAGGGGGCACACAGGTCCATGTGCATTGAAAGGGGGCACGCAGGTTCCTGTGCATTGAAAGGGGGAATGCTGGTCCCTGTGCATTGAAAGGGGGCACGCTGGTCTCTGTGCATTGAAAGGGGGCACACAGGTCATGTGCATTGAAAGGGGGCACGCAGGTTCCTGTGCATTGAAAGGGGGAATGCTGGTCCCTGTGCATTGAAAGGGGGCACGCTGGTCTCTGTGCATTGAAAGGAGGCATGCTATGCCTTAATTACTGAAGGCCCCTTTCACACTGACCTCAAAGTCATGCAATTTTTTACAGCATTATTTGTCGCAAAGCAATGCCTATTACATTTTTCTGTTTGCGCCCCCCCCCAAAAAAAAAAAAATTTTTGAGCACCAGCCGTCACTGTGTAAGCTACTGTATAGTTTGCCCTGTGGAGGGGAAGGCATCAAGTTGTAGGCCGCATGCATTTGTCTTATCCATTTCCTCACACACACTGTGGTCAGATTGAGCTAGCTCATTAGTGGCAGAAATCCTTCTTTTTTGTTTTACAGGGCGGGAGGATGGTTGTGGATGCTGTCCGCTGTCTGACTCACCCATAGCTCTGCTGGCAGATGATAGATGACCGCTGCTGGAGTGCTGAGGAGAAAAACTGCTGTGTCCATCTTGGCTGACCCGGCCCGCCGCTGGAGAGAAGAATTCTGTGAGTTTTTTGGGCTTCTCACGCCTCTTTTCTCTTCCCTGCTGTGGCCATAGTGTTCCTCCATCAGAAGGGCTGATTTTGGGCTGAAAAACCTGCTTGGATGGCTGCTGGATATAGCTGCAGAAGGTTTGGTGTGCAGAGCAGAGGGATTACGCTGCCATCTGCTCTGGCTGTCAGCTCCGCCCCCAATCTAGGACCCATTTTGGCAGTAATACAAAAAAAGAGACACTGGCCCTTTAAATCGTCGAGTTCACTGTCCGCACCGCGTTCCCGCAACTGCTGCCGGAGTTCGCTTTTACATTGATTGATTAACTGAGGGAGCAGTGGATTTTTGGAAAAAAACACCCAAAAAGTATTAACCACCTCCCACCCGGCCACTGTACATATACGGCAGGCCCTGCTGATACGACTGCTTGTGGAAGAGAATTCCACATCCTTACCGCTCTTACAGTGAAGAACCCCTTACGCATTTTAAGGTTAAACCGCCTTTCCTCTAGTTTTAGTGAGTGACCATGTGTCTTATTGTATCTCCTTTCTCTGAATAGTTTGTTCCTTATGCTAGGGTCGCCAGTACAGTATTTGTACATTGATATCATATTCCCCCTCAATCGTCTCTTCTCCAGAGAGAATAAGTTCAGTGCTTGTAGTCTTTCCTCATAGCCGATGTCCTCCATTCCCCTAATTATTTTTGTTGCCCTTCTCTGGACTCTTTCCAATTCTAGCATATCCTTCCTGAGGACCGGTGCCCAGAACTGGACAGCATACTCCAGATGTGGCCGGACCAGAGTCTTGTAGAGCGGGAGAATAATCTCTTTATTTCTGGAGTGAATCCCCTTTTTTATACATCCCAGTATTCTGTTGGCTTTGCTTGCAGCGGCTTGGCATTGCATGCCACTGCCAAGCCTGTTGTCTACCAGAACCCCCAAGTCTTTTTCCATTCTAGACTCACCCAGAGGTCCCCCCCCCCCCTAGTGAGTAGCTTGCTTTCTGGCCCCCAAGTGCATTACTTTACATTTTTCAACATTAAACCTCATCTGCCATGTAGTTGCCCACCCCGTTATTTTGTTCAGGTCCGCTTGTAAGGTTTCCACATCCTGCATAGAAGATATTGGCATGCCTAGTTTAGTATCATCCACAAATACTGAGATTGTACTAGAAATCCCCTCCTCTAGATCATTTATGAATAAATTAAACAGGATTGGTCCCAGGACAGAACCCTGGGGGACCCCACTTTCCACACCCGCCCAATCCGAGTACTCCCCATTAATCATCACCCTCTGGACTCTCCCCTGGAGCCAGTTCTCTATCCAGATACTCACCTTATGGTCCATACCTACCTTCCTTAGCTTGTACAGTAAGCGTTTGTGGGGAACGGTGTCAAAGGCCTTTGCAAAGTCCAGATACACCACATCCACAGGCTTTCCTTTATCTAGGTGTCAGCTCACTTCATCGTAGAAGGTTAATAGATTGGTTTGGCAAGAACGATTTTTCATGAATCCATGCTGATTACTACTAATAATACCGTTTTCATTACTAAAGTCTTGTATGTGGTCTCTTAACATCCCCTCCAAAATCTTGCAGACTACTGATGTTAGGCTGACCGGCCTATAGTTACCCGGGATACATCTCGGCCCCTTTTTAAATATTGGTACCACGTTGGCTTTTTTCCAATCAGCTGGCACCATACCCGTCTGTAAACTATCCTTAACCACTTCCATACCGAGTCATAGCAATATGACGTCGGCAAAGTGGTTGTCTAGATCCGGGCCGCCGTCATATGACGTCGGCCCGTTCTAGCAGCCAGTGCGCGCCCCCGGCGGCGCGCAGCGGCGGGATCAGGGATGAGGCTCGTCCCTCGGACATAGCCCATCCCTGATCAAGGTAAACAGCCAATAGAAATTGGCTGTTTACCACGTGATCGGCTGTGTCAATCACAGCCGATCACATGAGCGGCTCCAGCACAAGCCGCTCGTTCTCTCTGCAATGCGCGCCCCCGGGGGCGCGCAGAGCAGCGATCGGGGACGAGGCTTGTCCCTCGGACAGAGTCGATCCCCGATCTAGGTAAAGAGCCAATGAAATTGGCTCTTTACCACGTGACCGGCTGTGTCCAATCACAGCCGGTCACAAATGTCAACAGAGAACACGGTAACTAGCTGTCACCGTGTTCTCCTCCTCACACACTGATCCTGTGTGAGGAAGAGAGTGTGGTAACAGCTAGTTACCAACTACAGTGCACCCTAAACACACTGATTGCCCCCCCCCAATAAAGAGCACCTGTCACTAGCCCATCAAAGTACCCGAGTACCTGTCACCAGCCCATCAGGTACTCAGATGACAGGTACTTGGGTACTCTGATGGGCTGGTGACAGGTACTCAGGTACTTTGATGACAGGTACTCTGATGACAGATACTCTGATGACAGGTACTCGGGTACTCTGACGGGTACTCGGGTACTCTGATGACAGGTACTCGGGTACTCTGATGACAGGTACTCGGGTACTCTGACGGGTACTCGGGTACTCTGATGACAGGTACTCGGGTACTCTGATGACAGGTACTCGGGTACTCTGATGACGGGTACTCGGGTACTCTTATGACGGGTACTCAGGTACTCTGATGACGGGTACTCGGGTACTCTGATGACGGGTACTCGGGTACTCTGATGACGGGTACTCGGGTACTCTGATGACAGGTACTCGGGTACTCTGATGACAGGTACTCAGGTACTCTGATGACGGGTACTCGGGTACTCTGATGCCAGGTACTCGGGTACTCTGATGACAGGTACTCGGGTACTTTGAGTACCTGTCAACGGAGTACCCGTCATCAGAGTACCTGAGTACCTGTCACCTACCCATCAGAGTACCCGAGTACCTTCCACCTGCTCATCAGAGTACCTGACGCCTGAAGTACCCGAGTACTTGCCGCCTGCTCATCAGTACCCATCACTACTCATCAGTACTCATCAGTACCTATCACGTATCAGTACTGATCATCAGTACCCATCAGTACAGTATCACCTATCACCTATCAGTCAGTGAGTACTACTCATCAGTACCTATCACCTGCCTGTCACCTGCCCATCAGAGTACCCGAGTACCTGTCACCTGCCTATCGGAGTACCCGAGTACCTGCCACCTGCTCATCAGTACCAGAGTACCTGTCACCTGCCCAACAAAGTACCCGAGTACCTGTCACCCTTCATACAGCCACCATGTCCAAGTCCAAAAAGGTTTATATACGTCCTCCGTTTAAACCTAAATACCGGTGTTATGGAAGCAGATAGCTGCCATAACCCTGGTATTTTTTTAAACGGTGGACGGTTGGCTTTCCGATAAGGGTGGTCCCAGCGGCGGATTCGCCGTGGGATCACCCTTCCGGGATGGCGGAAGAGGCCCCCCCCCCTCCCGACGCGTTCCGGTCCTTTTCCCCGCTTACCAGACCCGCCGGCAGCGGGGAAAACGATCCGGTCCCGAATCCTCACAGACAGGATGTCGAGTGAGGGCAAGCTTGCCCTCACTTGACTCTATGGTCTTGGAGGACCGGAGCTACGGAAAATGTTGTTGCCTAGCAACCGGTTTAAAGGTCCTTTTTTTTTTTTTCATTTTATATAATAATTTTTTTTTTTTTTATCTATCTTTTAGTGTACTTGTGAGATCTGAGGACTTTTTGACCCCAGATCTCACAAAAAAGAGGTCCTGTCGTGCCTATTTCTATTACGAGGAATATTTACATTTCTTTTAATAGAAATAAAAATGATCATTTTTTTTTTTTAAACGGTGTAAAAATAAAAAATAATAAATAAAATAAATAGTAAAAAAAAAAAAAAAATTAAAGCGCCCTGTCCCCGTTAGCTCGCGCGCAGAAGCGAACGCATACAGAAACCCCGCCCACATATGTAAACGGTGTTCAAACCACACATGTGAGGTATCGCCGCGATCGTTAGAGCAAGGGGAATAATTTGAGCCCTAGACCTCCTCTGTAACTCAAATATGGCAACCTGTAGAAATTTTTAAATTATCGCCTATGGGGATTTTTAAGTACCAAAGTTTGTCGCCATTCCGTGAGCGTGCGCAATTTTGAAACATGACATGTTGGGTATCTATTTACTCGGCGTAACATTATCTTTCACATTATGGAAAAAAATTGGGCTAACTTTACTGGTTTCTTATTTTTTAATTAAAAAAAGTGAATTTTTTCCAAAAAAATTGCGTTTGGAAGACCACTGCGCAAATACGGTGTGATAAAAAATATTGCAATAATCTCCATTTTATTCTATAGGGTCTCTGCTAAAAAAAAATATATAATGTTTGGGGGTTCTAAGCAGTTTTCTAGCAAAACAACTGATTTTAGCTTGTAAACACCAAATGTCAAAAATAGGCCTAGGCAAGTGGCTAGGATGCATGATGATGCTCCTTGGATGTTAGGCCCCTCTATATGGCTAGGCTGTGAAAAAGTCTCACACATGTGGTATTGCCATACTCAGGAGGAGTGGCAGAATGTATTTTGGGGTGTCATTTTTGCTGTGTACATGCTATGTGTTAGGAATATCCTATAAATTGACAACTTTGTGTAAAAAAAAAGTTTTCATTTTTTTCCCACATTTTCCAAAAACCTGTGGAAAAAAATGATATGTTCAAACGACCCATAATGCCTCATAGAATATACGTTGGAGTGTTTGCTTTCCAAAATGGGGTCATTTTGTGGACTTTTCCATTGTATTGGTGCTCTAGGGCCTTGAAAAGTGTGATAGGTAGTAAGAAAGTTTTATGTGTATTTATGCTCCTAGAACACCTGAATGTGCTTCTTGGACGTGGAGTCTCTTTTTGTGGCCAGGCTGTGTAAAAGTCTCACACATGTGGTATCGCCATACTCGGAAGGAGTAGCAGAATGTATTTTTGGGTGTAATTTTTGCTGTGTACATGCTATGTGTTAGAAATAGCTTATAAATTGACAACTTTGTGGGAAAAAAAAGAAAAAAAAAATTTTTCTTCATTTTCCCAAGAATTGTGGGAAAAAATTACAACTTCAAAAAACTCATCATGCCTCTTACTAAATACCTTGGACTGTCTACTTTACAAAAAGGGGTCATTTGGTTGGGTATTTGTACTGTCCTGACATTTCAGGGCCTCAAGAAAGGAGATAGGCAGTCAGTACATCTGGTGTGATCAATTTTCAGTAATTGGTACCATAGCTTCTAGACTCAATAACTTTCACACAGACTAAATAATATACACTAATTTGGGTTAATTTTACCAGAGACATGTAGCAGTATACATTTTGGCCCAAATGTATGAAGAAAAATTAATTTTTTGCAAAATTTTATAATTGAAACTAAAAAAAAGTGTTTTTTTTTTCAAAATGTTTGCTCTTTTTTTGCATATATCACGAAAAAAAAAACCCCCAGTTGTGTTCAAATACCACCAAAAGAAACCTCTATTTGTGTGAAAAAAATGATAAAAATTTTGTTTGGTTACAGTGTAGCATGACTGAGCAATTGTCATTCAAAGTGTGAGAGTGCTGAAAGCTGAAAATTGGTCTGGGCAGGAAGGGTGTCTAACTGCTCTGTATGGAAGCGGTTAAAGATCAAGAATAATGGTCTGGCAATCACCTGGCTGAGCTCTTTATCAACCTTCGGGTGCAAGCCATCCGGTCCCGGTGATTTACTTATGTTAAGTTTCTCTAGTTTAGTTTTAAGTCTATCTTCTGTTAGCCATGGCGGTATTTCCTGAGGTGTGTTCTTTAGTTCAGCCTTGCAAGCTAGGTTCGTGTAGCCCCCCGATTCTTTTGTGAAGACTGAAGAGAAGAAATTATTTAACACTTCCGCCTTTTCTCTGTCCTCAGTGGCCATATTTCCTTTGTCATCTTTTATGGGGCCAATGTGTTCTGGCCTCGCTTTCTTACTGTTTATATACTTAAAGAACTTCTTGGGGTTCTTTTTACTCTCCTCCGCTATATGTCTCTCGTGTTCTATTTTAACCGCCCTGATTTTGTCTTTACATTTCTTATTACACTCTTTGTAATGCTTAAATGCTGCCAATGACCCCTCAGTCTTGTATTTTTTGAAGGCCTTTTCTTTAGCACTAATATGCATTTTTATGTTGGAGTTTAGCCACCCGGGGTTTAGTTTTGCTCTTTTAAATTTATTTCCCTTTGGAATGCAACGGTCAATCCCCTTGTTAAGTATGCTCTTTGAATCACTCCCATTTTTCCTCCATTTGTTCCCAGGGTTCTATCCCAATTTATATTTTCTAGCAGCGAGCGCAGTTTTGGGAAATTGGCTCTTTTGAAATTCAGCGTCCTTATATTACCCCTCTGCTTCCTATTACTGTAATTAATACTGAAACTTATTGACCTATGGTCACTGTTTCCTAAGTTGCCCCGTATTTCTATATCCGTGAGCAGGTCTGTATTGTTGGTAATCAGTAGGTCAAGTACTGCATTGTTTCTTGTCGGTGCATTCACCATCTGACCCATGAAATTGTCCTGCAAAACATTTAGGAACTACCTAGCCTTGGCTGAGTGTGCAGTTCCTTCTGCCCAGTCTATATCAGGATAATTAAAGTCCCCCATTATAATGACATTTCCCATCCTTGCTGCCAATCCTATCTGTAAAATGAGGTCCGCCTCCCCCTCCTCCCTCTGGTTGGGGGGCCTATAGCATACGCCCAATATTACCTTCCCCACCGTGCCTTCCCTTTGAAGCTCTACCCATAGGGATTCTGCCGCGTCCTTAGCTCCATTATTAATATCATCCCTCATATTTATCTGTATACTGTTCTTAATATACAGACATACCCCTCCCCCTTTTTTACCTTCTCTATCTCTGCAATAAAGGGAATACCCCTGAATGGTCGCCATCCAGTCATGAGAGCTGTCAAACCAAGTCTCTGTTATCCCCACAAAAAGTCCTCCTCAAACATCAGTAGCTCCAGCTCTCCCATCTTGTTGGCCAGGCTTCTGGCATTGGTAAACAAACCTCTTAATTTTGACCGGTTATATATATCCTCATTTGATGTTTTTTGGCTGCTCTTTTGATTTTTCCCCATACCCACCCTGGGTATAGGAGCTCCGAACTCCCTACCGCTAATGCCCCAATTTCTGCCCTCTGAATCTTGCTTTCCACTGGCTAATTCTACATCTGTACCCTCCCCCCCATCCCCTACATTAGGTACATTAGGCAGTCACAGGATACAGAAGTAAGTGTCGGCGGCCCCAAAAATTAGCTCACATTGGTTTAACTGACAGTAAAGAACATAGTGTATTTGATGGCTAGAGGTACATTAGGCAGTCACAGTATATAGAAGTAAGTGTCGGCCTGCATAGGCCCCAAAAATTAGCTCACACGGGTTTTACTGACAGCAAAGAATGTAGGGTATTTGATGGCTAGAGGTACATTAGGCATTTACAGTATACAGAAGTAAGTGTCGGCCTGCATAGGACCCAAAAATTAGCCCACATGGGTTTAACTGACAGCAAAGAACGTAGTATTTGATGGCTGGAGGTACATTAGGCAGTCACAGTATACAGAAGTAAGTGTCGGCATGCATAGGCCCCAAAAATTAGCTCACACTGGTTTTACTGACAGCAAAGAACGTAGTGTATTTGATGGCTAGAGGTACATTAGGCATTCAAAGTATACAGAAGTAAGTGTCGGCCTGCATAGGACCCAAAAATTAGCCCACATGGGTTTAACTGACAGCAAAGCACGTAGTATTTGATGGCTGGAGGTACATTAGGCAGTCACAGTATACAGAAGTAAGTGTCGGCATGCATAGGCCCCAAAAATTAGCTCACATGGGTTTAACTGACAGCAAAGAACGTAGTGTATTTGATGGCTAGAGGTACATTAGGCATTCACACAGGATACAGAAGTGAGTGTCGGCCTATATAGGCCCCAAAAATTAGCCCACATGGGTTTAACTGACAGCAAAGAACTTAGTGTATTTGATGGATAGAGGTACATTAGGCATTCACAGTATACAGAAGTAAGTGTCGGCCTGTATAGGCCCCAAAAATGAGCTCACATGGGTTTAACTGACAGCAAAGAACGTAGTATTTGATGGCTAGAGGTACATTAGGCATTCAAACAGGATACAGAAGTAAGTGTCGGCCTGTATAGGCCCCAAAAATTAGCCCACATGGGTTTAACAGACAGCAAAGAATGTAGTGTATTTGATGGCTAGAGGTACATTTGGGATTGACAGAAAAAATAATTGTCAGCCCTGAAAGGCCCCAAAAATTTGCCATTCAATGGACATGAAATGCCTTTTATGCCGCTGTATGTAGCAGTGCCAAGAACCAGGAATTGCTGTGGGTGGATGGAGGTCTGGCGGATATTTGTGGCCTGGCATGAGGAATTTCAATGAAACATGGTCTACTGGTCACAGGTGTTGAATTCTTTAGAGATCCATGCCTCATTCATTTTTATAAATGTGAGGTAGTCTACACTGTCATGAGCTAGGCGAGTGCGCTTATCGGTCATGCCCCCTGCAGCGCTGAACGTCCTTTCAGACAGGACACTGGACGGGGGAAAGCCAACATTTCCATTGCAAATTGTGCAAGCTCTGGCCAGAGGTCAAGCCTGCCCACCCAGTAGTCCAGGGGTTCATCACTCCTTAGAGCGTCCACATTGGCCGTTAACCCGATGTAGTCAGACACCTGTCGGTCTAGGCGATCCTTGTTGCTGGATGCGGAGTCCAGCTGTCGATGGTTCAGCTGAAAGAAGGATCTCATATCTGAAGTGACTGAGACATCTTCAAACCACCCTCTTCTTGCAGGCGCTGTTGGATTCCTACCCGCAACTGTCTCTCTGTGACTGGAAATTCCTCTGCCAGCACACGCAAAAGCAGAATGCAGCATTTCCCGCAGCAAGGCCTGGAAGCGCTGCATTCTGACCGCCCTCTGTGATTGTGGTAACATTTCCGCCATTTTTTGTTTGTACCGGGGGTCTAAGTATGTCGCCACCCAGTACTGGTCCTTGGCCTTTTTGTATTTTATACGGGGGTCCCCCTTAAAACACTGGAGCATGAAGTCCCCCATTCGCACTAAACTGGAAGCGGTGTAGTGGCCTGCTTCCAGCTCATCATCTAGGATAATGTCATCCTCGTTCTCCTCCCCTCATCCACGGATAACACCAGGGATCCCAGAAAGGTATAAAGCATGCTCTTCTTGCTCCTCCTCATCCCCCCCAGCACCATCCTCCTCTGACTCCTCTTCAGACTCCTGCTGTTGATTTGTCTCAGATGGAGTAGCACCCACTGAGAATTCATCCAACATTGCAACTTCCTCACCTTCCTGCTCCTGCTCCTCGACGGCATGATTGATGACATGATGCAATGCACGCTCCAGAAAGAAGGCGTAAGGTATGATGTCACTTATGGCGCCCTGGCCATGACTGACCAGTTTGGTGATCTCATCCAATGGCCGCAGAAGTCTGTATGCATCCCGCATGAGCAGCCACTGGCGAGGTGAAAAAAAACCCAAGCTCCCCAGAACCTGTCCTGCTGCAGAGTTCGTAAAGGTAGTCATTAACTGCACGTTTCTGCTGGAGCAGCCTATCAAGCATATGCAACGTTGAGTTCCATCGCGTCGGGCAGTCACAAATAAGACATACAAACAATTGTGTAGCGCTAATCATAAATGGTGAAAAAATCATGAATATAAAAAATATATGTACACAAATGGCAATGTGTGAGCATATGAGAAAAGAAATTGTTATATATATTGACATAAACAGTGTATCAGAAATCATACATAAACGTGTTGAGTCCAATAAAGATTTCTAGGATACAGACAACAAGTCCCAGAGTGGATGATGCACATAGACTGATGTCCAAAAGATAAAGTTCCCAAGGAGTGATGAGGCAGGAAGAAACACCCGTGAGTAGTGGTATAATATTGGCTGCTTACCAGAAAGCATTAGCCCCCAAACTAATGGGCAGGCCACAAACGCTTTGTGTGTAGATCGGTATTCTGATATTTCCTCCAGGAACTCAGGGGTAGACTCTCACAGACTCTCATAAACTCTCATAGGCAGCTCCAGCAATCACAAACCCTTATATGTAGGGAGGGAGAGTGAAAAAGCACATAGCGTAATTCCGTTGAGATAAAGAAAAGCATTTATTCAGGTTGCATTTACATAATTAGGAAATTCCATTGCATTGTAACAGGCTGTCTCACACCAAAAAATGGTGCAACATAAGGACATCATGACAAAAACACCTATAAGCCCATATGTCCTTATACATGGACCGCTATTACAATCTCTCTCATTCATCAAAATAATATTATTATATCTATAAAATTAAAATAATATGTATACACTAGTATACCAGGGGAGTATGGAGCTCCATCTAGTGGTGAAAAATACTATAGAATTTGAAAGATGTTATTAATACTAACAAACATCATCCAAAAAAGTGTGGATAACGGTATACATAAAAAAATAGATATAGAGGTGCACATCGCGATACCCCCTCACAATATCATCAAAAAGATTTATTAATTCTTTTTTTTTTTAATTTAAAGCATTTTTATCACATTTTTTCTTTAAGGATACAGTACATTTCATTTCTCAGATGTTTCTTAAAACAGGAAAATACCACGTTCAATACAATTCAATGTAATCCCATTCCAATCGTGAAAAATAAAATTAAATACAACAAGTATAAAACAATCCGTGAAAAGTGATCTCACAAACTCCAAACTTAAGGTGGGAAGTGAAAAAGGGGGAAAAAATGGGAAAGAGGGGATAATTCCCCAATATACTTTGATAATGAAAAAAAAAAGTGTAAATATTTTTAGTGATATGTGTCATATGTGGCTAATATTGTAAAATCTTTTGGTGTATAATTTTAGATCCATTATACTTGTGAAGTGAAAAAAAAAAAAACCCCAAGGAGAAAATTATTTCTGTTTTTTCCCAAAAAAAAAAGAAAAAAAAAACATCTGAACCAAATAGAGCTGTTGTTATCAGGACAATCACAAGTTTCATTTAACTTTATAGAGGAATAAAAAATAAAAAAAGAATAGATAACAGATTTTATGTATCATTCCTTCTACCTCTCCGTATGTATCCCATTTGTCCCCCCCTGGGGGGCTCCACCTACAGACTGATCGAAAGGGGGAGGAAAAAAGAAAAAGGAAGAAAGAGAGAAGGGAGAAGAAAAAAAAAGGGGGAAAAAGATAAAGAAAAAACTCTGGCAGAGTCAGGGGGATCTAGAGGCTCACTCCTTATTCACATAAGGGAGATATCCCTAGAATTACAGATTTAGCTGTATATACTCATCGGAGCTTGTGAATTGTAACCATGGTGACAAGCGTATTCAGGTTTGCTCCTCAGAATTGTTTAATGCTGCGGTTAGGAGTTCCATGCGATGTATTTCATTTACTCTTGCAGTCCACATTTGTCACGTAGGGGGACATGTCTGTCTCCACATTGTTGGAATGCAGGCTTTCGCAGCATTAAGTAAGTGGGCTATCAAAGACGTCCTATATTTCCTAATTGATCCCCTCGTAAGATGAAGTAGGCACAGTGCTGGATCCTCGCCCACCTCCACCGAGGTAAGTTCCTTAATCACCAGAGCGACCTCCCTCCAAAAATCCCTCAGAGAGGGACATGTCCAAAAAATATGCATCATTGTGCCTCCCTCAGCACCACCTCTCCAACAACAATCTGGAATCGACCCATCCATTTTATGCAGGAGTGCAGGGACTCTGTACCAGCGAGTGAGAATTTTGTTACTAGTTCCCTGATATCTGCTGGCCAGGGAAGACCTATGTACCATTGATAACATTTTTTTGATTTGTATGGGGATGAAGGAGACTTTGAGATCATATTCCCATTGACGTATATACAGCAGGGGTTGTTCCTTCACCGTTTCTCCCAACATCGCATAAAAAAAAGATAGTGCATGTGGGATAGATGATCCCCCGCTGCATAATGTCTCAAATGGGGACAATGCTCGCAGGGAATAGCCCTGCCTTTGAAGATGTAGAAGAAAATGTCGGATTTGTAGAATACTTAAAGGATCTAGATTCAACCCTGGCCATGCCTTAATCTCCAAATGAGATGGCGGGTCTTTCTCTGTCCAAACATCCATGAGACGCACCCTCCCCACCTGAGCCAAAGCAGTCACCCTGTTGTTCATGCAGCCTGGTAAAAATTTAGGGTTGCCTTAGATTGGTGTCATAGGAGATATCAATGGCGCTATCTTCGGGTGACTTTGTAATTTACGGGATTCACGTATTGTAGGCCCGATTGTCGGGTGCGAATAAAGTATATCATTTGCCATGATTGGTGTCCAGGGGACCAGAGGAACAGGCCGGTCAGCCATCCCATTGTCTAAAGATACCCATTGTTTTGTAGTGGAATTGCAATGCCAATCCAATACTCGCATAAGGTGTAAGGCCTGTGACAGGAAGTCAGGTAAATCTGTGGATGTAGTCACAGACAGGAGATACATTTCCACCTGGTTTAGAAAATTCACCAATTACTATAGGGTGTCGGCTGCAAAGGTAGCCAGAACTGTCTAAGGACGTTGAACAGACTTCAACTATTCAGAATGAGGAAATTAAGGCCTCTATAATTTGTCCAGAGGAAGTCTAAGGATTGCTGCCTCCTGACGCTGTGTGAGCTGGGGAGAGGAGGACAGTCAGATGTGTGCCTCCCGAAGCTGTGTGAGCATGGGAGAAGGAATGCCCCCTGAAGCTGTGTGAGCATGGGGAAGACCTCCTGGAGCTATGTGCGCTGAGGAGGGTAAAAAGGGTGAAGACTTCTCAAGGTGAGAAAATGAACTATTTCTATGTGAAGAGTGTGAAGAGAAAAACCAATGGATGTTTTCTATGTGAAAGGAAAATCCAATGAACATTTGCTGGGTGAAGAGAAAAGCGACATTCTCTATGTGAAGAGATAATAAATGGACTATTGATAGTCTGCTGTATGATCAGCCAAGTCTGCCCAACAGTAGGTTGGGGACAGACTTCCTTAGATAGAATCCTGTGTGTGAGAAGGTAGCCGCCCACAGTGGCAAGGATTTATTTTGTGTTTTATTTTATTTCGGATATTTTTGACGCTTGCAGTCTGGTGATGAAAATTGCATGAATATACCAAACTGTTGTTGTCAACCACTTCTCGGCTATCTCCCTGTGTAACTAACCCCCCCAAGGGGTCATCCACGCCCGCCACCGAGCTAATCCCCACAGGCCCTATAGTATTGGATAATGTCTGGTAGACCAATCCCCCCCCCCCTATCTTTAGGGAGAGTGAGGATCCGCATCTCAATCCAAGGGGATTTGGTGGCCCACACAAAAGATCGAAACAGTGCTTGTATTTGAGAGAAAAACAACCCAGGGACTGATATTGGAAGAGCTTGCATAACGTATAAGATACGTGGCAATATGTTCATTTTGAGTGCACTGCATCGGTCAAACCAAGTCAGTGCGAGTGTTTGCCAACTCTGGATATTTGAACGAATAATCCCCAAAAGGGGCAAAAAATTTGCTGAATAAAGGTTCCCAGGATCCGCCGTAATATTCACCCCAAGATATTTTATCGAGCTGGTGGACCAATGGAAAGGGAAGGCTGTACATATAGATCTCCAGGTGTCCAGGGGCACAGAAACATTCAAGGCCGCAGATTTAGAGAGATTTATCTTATAGTGAGATATGTTGCCATATACCTGAAGTGCATCCAGTATATGCGGCAAAGATTTAATAGGATTCATCACAAAAAAAATCAGATCATCAGCAAACGCCGCTACCTTCTGGTGTTCCCCCACCACCCGGACACCTGTGATATTTCCATCTCTGCGTATTGTACACAAGAATGATTCTAAGGTTAGGATGAAAATCAAAGGGGATAATGGACAGCCTTGTCGTGTACCATTGTTGATCTCAAAGAAATCCGATCTCCACCCATTAACCCGTACTGCCGCCGTGGGTGATGTATATAGGGCCATTATGCAGCCCAACATCCATGGTCCTAGGCCAATATATGACAGGGTGGCCTGGATAAATTCCCAGGCCACCCTGTCAAAGGCCTTTTCGGCGTCTGTAGAAAGTAACATCATGGGGGTTTGCGTTGATCGAGCACTATGTATCAGATCCACCACTCGGGTCGAGTCATCCCTCGCCTCCCTGGTTGGAACAAAACCGACCTAATCCCAGTGTACCAATAACACCTTGGCAAACAATTTAAGGTCGGTATTGAGCAGGGAGATCGGGCGATAACTCCCACACAGTGATGGATCCTTTCCCTCCTTATGTATCAAAGTTATATAGGCCCTCAGAGAATCTAAAGGCATACTTCCTCCTTCTCCAATCGAATTGAAGTATAATAATAAGGGGGTCTTCAGATGTTGCATAAATTGTTGATAATATGAAAGGGTATATCCATCAGGGCCAGGAGCCTTATGTCGCTTAGACTGAGACAAGGCCAGGGTCAACTCCTTTTCTGTAATTTTACCCTCCATAACTGTCGTCTGTTCTAGCGACAGAGGAGGCATACCAGATGCTTGTATACATGCCGTTGCCACATTGATTTTCTCCTGTGTGTTCTTAGTTGCATCTATAGGTGGCAAATTATATAGAGCTTTATAATACACCTTAAATTCTTTTGCGATCTAAACTGAAGAGTGAATTTTCCGACCGTTTGTGTTTTGTATTTGTGAAATTACTGTGTGTTTTTGTGGCCCGCGCAAGGCTCTCGCCAACATTGTCCCCGGTTTGTCTGAAAACTCATAATATTTTCTTCTGGTTATCATAAGGTTCCGAACTGTTCTCTGAAATAAGAGTTTATTGAACTTTTCCCTTGCTTTCATAAGGGGGATTAGGTGTTCTCTCGCCAGAGACTGTTTATGGGAAGAGCTTAATGTTGTAATACGTTCTAAAAGCACGGTTACCGCCCTCTCTCGATCTCGCTTGTGTCTGGAGCCTATCTTCATTATTACTCCCCGAATAACACACTTATGTGCTTCCCATGTTATCCCGGGTGCTTGTAACGGGTCAGTGTTATTTGCGAAATACTCTGTCAGGGCTACATCAATTTCAGCCCTGGCAGTGGGAATCTGCAGGAGGGATTCATTTAATCTCCAAGTCACTAATCTCGGTGGTCCAGAGTCCCACTCAAACAACAGATGAACAGCTACATGATCTGAGAAAGAAAATTAATCTATATGAGTAGCAGCAATCAGAGGGAGGTCGTTTTGGGATACCATAAATCTATCTATTCTGGAGTAGGTATTGTGTGTAGCTGAATAGTAGGTATAAACATAGAAACATAGAATGTGTCGGCAGATAAGAACCATTTGGCCCATCTAGTCTGCCCAATATATCTGAATCCTATGAATAGTCCCTGGCCCTATCTTATATGAAGGATAGCCTTATGCCTATCCCATGCATGCTTAAACTCCTTCACTGTATTTGCAGCTACCACTTCTGCAGGAAGGTTATTCCATGCATCCACTACTCTCTCAGTAAAGTAATACTTCCTCATATTACTTTTAAACCTTTGCCCCTCTAATTTAAAACTGTGTCCTCTTGTGGTAGTTTTTCTTCTTTTAAATATGCTCTCCTCCTTTACCGAGTTGATTCCCTTTATGTATTTAAAAGTTTCTATCATATCCCCTCTGTCTCTTCTTTCTTCCAAGCTATACATGTTAAGGTCCTTTATCCTTTCCTGGTAAGTTTTATCCTGCAATCCATGTACTAGTTTAGTAGCTCTTCTCTGAACTCTCTCTAGAGTATCTATATCCTTCTGGAGATATGGCCTCCAGTACTGCGCACAATACTCCAAGTGAGGTCTCACCAGTGTTCTGTACAGCGGCATAAGCACTTCTCTCTTTCTACTGCTTATACCTCTCCCTATACATCCAAGCATTCTGCTGGCATTTCGTGCTGCTCTATTACATTGTCTTCCCACCTTTAAGTCTTCTGAAATAATTACTCCTAAATCCCTTTCCTCAGATACTGAGGTCAGGACTGTGTCAAATATTCTATATTCTGCCCTTGGGTTTTTACGCCCCAGGTGCATTATCTTGCACTTATCCACATTAAATTTCAGTTGCCAGAGTTCTGACCATTCTTCTAGTTTTCCTAAATCTTTTTCCATTTGGCGTTTCCCTCCAGGAACATCAACCCTGTTACATATCTTTGTGTCATCAGCAAAAAGACAAACCTTACCATCGAGGCCTTTTGCAATATCACTTATGAAGATATTAAACAAAATTGGTCCCAGTACAGATCCCTGAGGTACCCCACTGGTAACATGACCTTGTTCTGAATGTTCTCCATTGACTACAACCCTCTGTTGTCTGTCACTCAGCCACTGCCTAATCCACTCAACAATATGGGAGTCCGTGCTCAATGACTGCAGTTTATTGATAAGTCTTCTATGTGGGACAGTGTCAAAAGCCTTACTAAAATCTAGATATGCAATGTCTACTGCACCTCCACCATCTATTATTTTAGTCACCCAGTCAAAAAAATCTTTAAGATTTGTTTGACATGATCTCCCTGAAGTAAACCCATGTTGTTTTTCATCTTGCAATCCATGGGATTTAAGATGTTCCACAATCCTATCCTTTAATAGGGTTTCCATTAATTTGCCTACTATTGATGTGAGACTCACTGGTCTATAGTTGCTCGATTCCTCCCTACTACCTTTCTTGTGAATGGGCACGACATTTGCCAATTTCCAATCTTCCGGGACGACTCCTGTTACTAATGATTGGTTAAATAGATCTGTTAATGGTTTTGCCAGCTCACCACTAAGCTCTTTTAATAATCTTGGGTGTATCCCATCAGGACCCTGTGACTTATTTGTCTTCACTTTAGACAGCAATCTTAGAACGTCTTCCTCTGTAAAGACACATGCATCAAATGATTCATTAGTCATCCTTTCAAGTGGAGGTCCTTCTCCTACTTTTTCTTCTGTAAAAACTGAACAGAAGTATTCATTAAGGCAGTCGGCTAGCCCTTTATTCTCTTCTACATACCTTCCATCCTTTGTTTTTAATTTAGTTATTCCTTGTTTTAATTTCCTTTTTTCATTTATATATCTGAAGAATGTCTTATCCCCCTTTTTCATAGACTGAGCTAGTTTTTTTTTCTGCCTGCGCTTTAGAAGTTCTTATAACTTGCTTGGCCTCTTTCTGCCTAATCTTGTAGATTTCCTTATCTTCATTGCTCTGGGTTTTTTTATAATTACAAAATGCTAGCTTTTTATTTTTAATGATTTGGGCCACTTCTGCTGAGTACCACAGTGGTCTCTTCCTTTTTTTGCTTTTACTGACAAGTCTAATGCAATTTTCTGTTGCCTTCAATAATGCACCTTTTAAGTAGTCCCATTTCTCCTGGACTCCATGTAATCCGTTCCAGTCTGATAAGGACTCATTTATGACTAATTTCATTTTTGAAAAGTCTGTTTTTCTAAAATCTAAAACTTTTGTTTTTGTGTGGTGTGACTCTTTCACAGTTCTTATATTAAACCACACTGACTGGTGATCACTAGATCCCAAGGTTTCGCCTACAATGACATCATATACCGAATCCCCATTTGTGAATACCAGATCCAAAATGGCCTCCCTCCGGGTTGGCTCCTCAACCACTTGTTGCAGAGACAACCCCAGTAGGGAATTTAGAATATCTGTACTCCTGGTAGAACTTGCTATTTTGGTTTTCCAGTTTATATCTGGAAGATTGAAATCTCCCATAATGATAACTTCTCCTTTCATTGTCATTTTAGCTATTTCTTCAACTAGTAGATCATCTAGTTCTTTAACTTGACCAGGTGGTCTATATATCACACCTACACGAGTTACTGCATGATTAGCAAACTGCAACGTAACCCAAACTGACTCTATGTTGGCCTCACCAACTTGTATTAGGTTAGATTTAATGCTATCTTTCACATACAGGGCCACTCCTCCTCCTTTCTTGCCTTCTCTGTCTCTTCTGTATAAAGAGTACCCTGGTATGGTTATGTCCCAGTCATTTCTTTCATTAAACCATGTCTCCGTAACAGCCACTAAATCTACATTCTCAGATGCCATTATTGACCCAAGTTCATTGATTTTTTTACCTAAACTGCGAGCATTTGTAGACAGGACTCTGAGCTTATCATTTCTTAACCTCTGTGCTTCTGACCTGTTCTGGCATTGTTTCGGGGGGCAATTGGACTCTTGTATTTTCACTCTTTTGCCCCCCCTTCCTAGTTTAAATACTCTTTCGCAAATTCTTGGAGTTGTTCACTAAGTACATTTGTTCCTTTGAGAGAAAGATGCAAACCATCTTTTTTGTATAGTCCCTCTCCCCAGGGTGCATTATTCGCCATGGGTCAACCAGATCTAAAAGGGATATTTCCCTCTTCAATCTGTTTAATCGAGAGTGCGATAGCTAGGATATTCCTCGTGAAGTGTCTATGAGGGGCTCTGGTAAAAAATTGAAGTCTCCCCCCATTATCAGATGCCCCTCACGGAATTCCAATATAGTCGATGTTAAAGACTGCATCAAGGGTATTTGATTGGCATTGGGGAAATATACATTCACAAGCGTAATTACTCTTTGTCCCAGCATCACTTTAATCATCAAATACCTGCCCTGGGGGTCGGCCTGTAGGGCCCTAAATGCCCATGGGATATTTTTGGATATGACTATACTCACGCCTTTCGCTTTTGGAATGGGCGAGGGGGCGTGGTATGCCCAAGGAAAATCCCTATTATACAGTCTGGGGATCAGATCTTTCTTAAAGTAGGTTTCCTGGAAAAACGCTATATGAGTATGGCTTCATCGCATATCAGATAACAGTCGTGAGCGTTTTTCTGGGGTGGACAGCCCTCGGACGTTTAAAGTGGTCAATTTAAGATTTGATATTGTCTCACCTGCTGGAGCCGCCATGTCTCACCTCTGTGTCCCTGTCTCTGCTGGATGGGTGGAGGAAAAAAGAGAAAAGAAAAAGAAAGAAAGAGAGGCTGGCAAAAAAAAAAAGGCAGTAAAAATAAAAAAGGGAGGTAAAAAAAAAAAAGGGAAGAAAAGGGAAAAACAGATTTTTATTTATACTTTTATTCCTCTTCCCCCTTCCTATCGGTCCGCACGTAATAAATCTAAATAAGGGTTACTATTTAACCTTGCGCATTTTAGCGCAGCCTAATATGGGGGAGGCAGAAGGCCTAATAGCTCCATAGAGTGTACAAAAAAAACAGAGAATGAAAGAAAAAATACAAAATATGAGTGCACATAGCCCCAGCCCGCAGGTGACCGCCCTATATCTTATTGAAACATATGGGAGATAGAGACAGGGGAGAACAAGTTAAAGCAATATGGAGGGATGTTGTGGTCTTGATCACAGCACAATAATAGCTATATCACATTATTTACTCCCTTCCTGTGACTTCATCTTATGGGTCCATTGCTCCCCTGTATCCCACCCCCCAATATATATCACATATCCCTCCCTCCTCTATTACCATGTTCCACTGGCCCCAAAGGGGCCCAAAGATATCAAAAGGCTTCTAAGAGTATTATACACATAATATTATTGATTTGATCTCTTCACATAGTAGGCCCGGGATCTTCTCATATGTTTCTAGAGATATCAGTTCCATGTTGTTGTTGGTCCCTTAAATATTGAGATCTATTGAAAAGTGGGGTTTGAGAAGGTTGGTTACGGGGTTCCTCTAGCCAGTCAGGGATAAGGATTGGTGGGGTGTCCAAAAAGGTGAAGAGTCCAGGTGCTTGGTCCAACCAACGTAAGACATAAGAGGACCCCCCCCCCCTTCTGAACAACCAGGTGGAAGGGGTGCCCCCAATGATAAGTAGCTCCCACTGAGCCTATTACCTCCAATAGAGACTTCAGGAGGGCCCTCATCTTTAATGTGCGCTGGGAAAAATCTGGGAGTAAGCATATGGTAAACCCCTCATTTTCCATAGGACCCTTTGCCCAGGCTTTCCTCATGATCTCTTCCTTAATAGAGAAAAAATGTACTCTTACTAGCACATCCCGTGGGTGGTCTTTCCCTAGACTTCGGGGGGCACGTGCTCTGTGGACCCGGTCAAGTTCTATTGCCTCTGTGGGGGGTCGCTCCAAGAGCTCATTAAAAATTGCGGTTATTTTAGACCTCAATTCTGGGCCCTGCATTAGCTCTGGGATTCCACGTAGCCGAACATTATTTTGTCTGCTGCGATTTTCTGCATCATCTGGTTGCAATTGCAGGATTTGTATCTGCCTTTGTATGATTGTATTTGAAGTTTCTAGAGCAGTTACTTTGGAAGATAATATGGTGTGTCCTGATTCTACCACTTCCACTCTGTTTTCTGTGTAATCTATTTGTTGTTTAAGTGAGTTAATCTCTTGAGTAAGAGTACTTACGATGGATGCCATCTCTGTGATGTCTTGTTTAGTGGGTATGGTAGAGAGGATTTCTTGCCATTCCATAGTCTGAGACCGCCATGTCAGGGCTGACTGAATCAGAGACACCGCCGCACCTTCCAGATGGGGTGCCATTGGAGAGGCTGAATGGTGTGGACTCTTTTCATGGGCGTCCTGTGTCTCCATCAGAGGGGCGCTTCCCTTCTCAATCCGTTTACCCGCCGCATGTCCCGCTGCGGGCGGGCGGGTCGGCGCCATCTTGGAGCGGTCCTTTGCTGACTGACCAGTCAGAGGGGTATGTCTCAAAAAATATGCCAAAATATCGGCTCTGTTGCTGTCTGCCTGAGTCCCCTGTACTCTCGCAGCTCCAGGCATAGAGGAGGGAGGGAAATCACTAACTGCACAGGGCGGTAGCACCTCTCGGATCACGGAGCCATGTGGAAATGAGACTCTATGGTACCAATGCCTGACCACACCCCAATCAAAAAAAAAAGATTTATTAATTAAAATGACAATTTCCTTGATTTTGTTTTTTGTTTATTATAGACTTTTCCTGCAGCTTTTTTCATCACATATTATCCACTATGGATATTTTTGAGTTTAGGACTCAACAGGTCCTAGATATGGAGGATGTCTTTACAGGCACACCTATCCCCACAGATGACATTGGGAGTCGCTTCATGCGGCTTAAGAACCTCATGACATCTGAAGTGCATACCAACTGCATACCAACTGGGACATAGCGTTTTTAGAATGTCATGTTGCAGATAAAATAGTACCAAGGAGTTTAAGGTGGGAGGTCAATCCCCAAAGCGATGAGGCCGATTTGGATGGCTGGTTCAGGTACTTTAATGGGGCTGGCGTTCAATTTCTCCAGTTTCTCATTGGGAGAAAGAGGAACAAGCTATCCAAAATTGATGTTGAAATCAGTACCCTTAAAAACTCTTTAGGTGACCTCAAAGAGAGCGAGGTCCTCAAAAAAAACCTCGAGAAGGAGACCATAGAACAAAAAAACAAGAAAAAACGCAAGTTTAATCGCGATATTAATGACTATAAAAACAATACTGTTTTTAAATGACAAATCGCGAGAGCTTCTGTAGATTCAGGAGCTAATACCTCACAAGACGATTCTATGGAATCTTCCTTAGCACCTGCCCTTAGGCCTCCTACACAAGAAAATGGCCGCAGAGGAGCCCCTAATAAACGGGGTCAAAATAAGAAGGGTGGAAATAGATCCCATTATCCCAATTTTCAAAAAAACTCACATATTGATCAGAGGTGGAATAATTGGGGACCACCACAACAGCATGGTAGGGAATATTATAATGCTACCCACACACCAAAACAAGGAGGAGGAATAACTACATTTAATAGATATGCTCCCTTGGAAGAGGAGGGTTGGGAATCTCCTAATGTTGATAGGGTTATCACCCGACACCCCCGAGTTGATCCAAGGGGATGGAATGGGAATAGAGAACCATATTGATATGACCATTCACAATATGATTCCCCACAAAATTTCCGTCCATCACCACAACCACGCAATGGTGCTCAATACCCGGGGGATTTTCCCTGGGGCAATGTAAACAACAAAAGAAACATGGAACAAAGAGAGGGACCAGAGGGGGGGAGGCATGCAAGGGCAAAAAAGAAGGAGAATATAAGCAATGCGGGCATATTCAATCTTTCTAAAATCACCTTTTCAAAAGAGGAACAATCTGTTCTAAATCGTGGATTAAAGTTTGCACCCTCGAAGGTGTTGAGTAAATTTGACACCTTCATCGATGTGCAAAAATATATCAGAAAGCTCAACATTCAAAGATATATTATATCCAATCCTAGCCGCACTATGCTAAACAAAGGGAATAAATGTATGCATACTTCCCTTGCAAATGCCTCTTTATTCAATCCCCCCAGGAAAAATGTCCTCCTCTTACCAAGTTTTCAGGGATCTTGTTCTTAATGATGTTGAACAGATTAGGATTAAAAAACCTTCCACCAACAATACTTTACAAACTGGCCTACAGGCGCTATGTGAGCACAAGGACATAGTCATCCGTCCGGCCGACAAAGGCGGCGGCATTGTCGTCATGGACAAGGATGGCTATGTCCTTGAAATGAATACGATCTTGGGTGACAGGGACACCTATAAGATTTTGGAAAGTAATCCAACCGTTAAATATAAACAAGAATTGCAAATTATGGTAAATAAGGCTTTTAATGATGGTATATTAAACGCCAAAGAAAAAGATTTTTTAATTCCCTTAGCCCCCCGTTTATTTATTTTCTTCCCAAAGTTCACAAAAACCCAGTGAAACCACCGGGACATCCCATAATCAGTGGGATAGATTCCCTATGTTCTCACGTTGGAAAATACGTAGATGAGTTCCTCCAGCCAATAGTGTCACACATGCCATCCTATTTAAAAGATACAACCCATGTCCTTAATATCATCAAAGAAGTGACTTGGAAAGAGGGTTACATTATGGCTAAAGCTGACGTAATGTCACTGTATACCATCATCCCTCATCAATTAGGATTGGAAGCGGCCAAATATTACCAAGACACGCAAAGTCGCCTTAAAAGGGAACAAAAATAATTTATTCTTGATATTTTAAATTTTGCCATGACACACAATTTTTTCTGGTTTAATAACATATATTATTTACAGTACCGAGGTGTGGCGATGGGGGCAAAATTTGCCCCCAGCCTAGCCAATTTATTCATGGCTAGGTGGGAGGAGGATGTCATCTATAAGGACCGACTGCCACAATTGGTTTTGTGGCGTAGGTATATAGATGACATCCTCCTCCTATGGGATGGTGACCAGACATCTCTTGATACCTTCATGTCTAACCTTAATGTCAACAATAGAGGAATTAAGCTGGACTGTACTAGTAGTAATAAACAAATTAGCTTCTTGGATTTGAATTTAATGGTTGATGGGGACAGGTTGATCACTTCAACTTTTTTTAAAAAAAAACAACTGTAACGGTTTCATCCCTGTGGACAGCTGCCACCATAATTCATGGTTGAAGGCTGTCCCCAGAGGACAATTTATGAGACTGAGGCGAAATTGCACCCACTTGGGTGATTTCCTCACACAGGCCTCAGAATTGAAAACAAGGTTTATAGATAAAGGTTATCACTATGAAATCTTGGACAAAACCATTAGAGAGGTGGCAGACCTTGACAGATCGGTTTTACTGGCCCCAAGCACACGGAAAAATTGTGAGAACAAATCTTTCAAAAATTGTTTTGTCACATCTTTTAGTACACAGCACTATGCTGTCAGGAACATTATACGTAAACATTGGTCAGTAATTAAAAATGATCGTGTTTTGGGTTCAACCCTTCCTGAGCAACCTAATGTTATTTTTAGGGGAGCCCCTTCTTTAAGACACCAAGTGGCTCGCAACGTCATTGAAAAACCCATAAAACCTTTATTTTTTTCCTGAATTCAAGGGCTTCTAGCCTTGTAGAAGGTGTAACATATGTGCTCTCAACTCTTTCAAGGGTAGAAAGATAGAAAAAATTAGATCTAATACTACGGGTAAGGAATATGCAATTAATTCCTATATAATATGTTCCACAAAGAACGTTGTCTACATGCTCCAATGCAAATGTGGCAAACAGTATATTGGCCGCACTTTGCGTACTATGCAAATATGCACGGGGAAGCATGTAGCCAACGTTCGTAAGGGATTTCCAGGTCACAGCGTGTCAAAGCATTTTGACATGTGTCACTGCAGAAATCCTCAGAACACCCTTGTCATCGCTTTTGATCGCTACGTCCCTAATTGGAGGGGAGCTAACATTAAAAGAGAATTGTCCCGTGCTGAAACAAGATGGATATATATCCTCAAAACGTATGTCCCCCATGGCTTGAACGTGGAATGGGACATTAATTGTTTCATTAATAACAGTTAAACTGGGTCCTAGTATGGTTTTTGTGCACTTGTAAAGTATTTCTTGGTTCATATACTGTGGGGCGTATTTTTAATTTTATTTTTATCTTGGATTTTTGCATAATTTTAAACAATATGTTTTTTGTCATTTTAATTAATAAATATTTTTGATGATATTGTGAGGGGCTATCGCGATGTGCACCTATATATCTATTTTTTTATATATACCGTTATCCACACTTTTTTGGATGATGTTTGTTAGTATTAATAACATCTTTCAAATTCTATAATATTTTTCGCCACTAGATGGAGCTCCACACTCCTCTGGTATACTAGTGTATACATAGTATTTTAATTTTATAGATATAATAATATTATTTTGATGAATGAGAGGGATTGTAATAGGGGTCTATGTATGAGGACATATGGGCTTATATGTGTTTTTGTCATGATGTCCTTATGTTGCACCATTTTTTGGTGCAAGACAGCCTGTTACAATGCCCACCCATCCCTGGGGTTATATAGTTCTTTTTAGTGCCAATCAATTATTTCAGTGCAATCATCATTTTTAAATGTATAAGTATATCGACTTTCGGCGGCATGTGGATGGTTTCATGTTTTATTATCATTCTTTGCCGATTAAAGCCCCGTACACACGTACCGATCGTCGGCCGAATGATCGGCCGTCTTTTGTCCAAGGTCTGTCGTGTCTGTTGAAAACTGCAAAAGACTGCACACGAATATTGTCGGCCAACAACAGCCAACTGCAGAAGTGATGTCATGTGATGGTTAACTTTCCTTGTCTTTTTTCTTTTCTGAGCATGCCCAGTCTTGCAAATCTGCTGTCTGTCGGCCGAATTCTGTACTGACTGGCGAACAATCGGCTGTTCTGGTGTCGGCATACAAAAATTTTAATGCTTGCACGACAGATTCTGTTCGGCCGAAAGTGCGCTGTCGGCTGTCGGAAGCATCATACTAACAAGCCGAAAATCGGCCGATCGGTCGTCGGCCGAATCTTTTCGGCCGACAATCTGCACGTGTGTACGAGGCTTAAGAGTAACTTCTGATATTTTATTTTGCTTTCCCTTAAGTGATGAGGTGCACGCGTGATACTTCCGCCCATAGTCTGTTCTCATTGGATGCTGGGGCGGACGTGTCATCAGTTGTGGGGGATATAATTGGTGTGGTAGCCGCGACCGGTAACCACGCCCCGGACGACGTCATATGTGTAGGGTGGTACCGGACGCATCTTGACCACGCCCCCTGGATGCCGGCTTCATTCATGATTCGCGGGACGCCAGGGTTTTTTATACTTTGCCTGGAATTTCCTAATTATATAAGTGCAACCGGAATAAATGCTTTTCTTTATCTCAACGGAATTACGCTATGTGCTTTTTCACTCTCCCTCCCTACATATATGGGTTTGTGATTGCTGGAGCTGCCTATGAGAGTTTATGAGAGTCTGTGAGAGTCTACCCCTGAGTTCCTGGAGGAAATATCAGAATACCGATCTACACACAAATCGTTTGTGGCCTGCCCATTAGTTTGGGGGCTAATTCTTTCTGGTAAGCAGCCAATATTATACCACTACTCACGGGTGTTTCTTCCTGACTCATCACTCCTTGGGAATTTTATCTTTTGGACATCAGTCTATGTGCATCGTCCACTCTGGGACTTGTTGTCTGTATCCTAGAAATCTTTACTGGACTCAACACGTTTATGTATGATTTCTGATACACTGTTTATGTCAATATATATAACAATTTCTTTTGTCATATGCTCACACATTGCCATTTGTGTACATATATTTTTTTATATTCATGATTTTTTCACCATTTATGATTAGCGCTACACAATTGTTTGTATATTTGGTTTCAGATTTCTATAGGTCCAGTGTTCAGCAGCTTTTCACTGTTAATTTTTCACATTCATTTTTTCTCTTGATTCACGCTTAGTGCGGGTTTTCCTTGATTTTGTGTTTTAAGTAACAAATAAGACGCCTGACGGGCAGGTTGTGTCGCCGCTGAATGGCTGTGTAAGATCTTCGGAAATGGCCCAAGACTTTCCTGGCCTGCCGCAAGACGTCCTGGACCCCAGGGTATTTGGCAATGAATTGCTGCACCACCAAGTTCAGGACTTGTGCCATGCATGGCACGTGTGTTATTTTGCCCTGTTTCAGCGTGCTCAGCACATTGGCACCGTTGTCGCACACCACGTTACCAACTGTCAAATTCAGCGGTGTCAGCCACTGATCTGCCTGTGAACGCTAAGCTGAAAAGAGTGCAGGACCAGTGTGGCTCTTGGCTTCCAGGCAAAACAGACGCAGCACAGCATGGCAACGTCTCACCTGGCATGTGCAATAGGTTCTGGCGATCTTGGGTGGCGCAGTGGAAGAGACGTAGCAGCGGAAAAGGAGGAGGCAGTCGAGGAGGAGAGGGAGGATGGAGGAGGAGGAGAAGACGAGGCAGGCCTGCTTGCAATTAGTGGCGGTACAACTAAATCTACATGGGTACCACGGGTTATATGCTTGACGGCCGTCAGAAGGTTCACCCAGTGGGCAGTAAATGTGATATAACTTCCCTGCCCGTGTTAGCTAGACCATGTGTCTGTGGTCTGATGTATCTTGGCACCAACACTGTGTGCAAATGATATATTCACTTGCCACTGAACATGGCCATACAGCTCTGGAATGCCCTTCTGCAAGAAATATTTCCTGCCTGGGACCTTCCATTGTGGTGTTCCAATGGCCACAAATTTACGAAAGGCCTCCGAGTCCACCAGTTGATATGGCAGTAGTTGGCGGGCTATCAGTTCCGACAAGCCAGCAGTCAAACGTTGGGCAAGAGGGTTATCCGGCGTCATAATTTTTTTCCGCTCCAACATTTGGACCACAGAAGCCTGCCTTTTTCCAGAACAACGTGACGACGGCATCATGGAAGGTGGAGTGGAGGGCAAATGTGAGGAGAGAGGAGAAGGAGAAGAGCCTGGAGTGTGGCTTTGTGTGTTCTGACAGTGTTGCCCCCACAGGGCTCGGTGATGGGAGTTCAGGTGCCTTCTTAAGGCGGTTGTCCCTAGGTGAGTGTTGGGCTTACCTGCGATTTATGCGTTGACTGCAAAGGCTGCAGATGGCAACACTGTTGTTAGCAACGGACACATAAAAAAAGCCCACACTGCGGAGCTATGTGTCGGCGTCCTGGGAGCGCCAGATGTGACTGTACATGGTTGATGGCTCACTCCTGATACATTTTCAGTGTGCTTTCTACCTCTTGTGCAATGCAAGTTCTGCCTGCCTCTCCTCCCTATCTGGCAGTCCGTCTCTCCCTCTGAACTCCCCTCCTCTTCCTCTCTTGCAGCCACCCACGTAACGTCCATAGACATGTCATCATCCACTTCACCTTCCCCACCACTAACATTCGAGCAGCAATAGCGGGGACCAACCTCCTTGGGCTGATCTGGGTACTGTCGTCAGACTGCTGGGTGGCGGCTGTTGCTACCTCCTCTTCCTGATACGATTCCAACAATGGCTGCGCATCGAAAACGTCTTGTGATGGATCGGAAAATAATTCCAGTGGCTTAAGCTGAGGGTATGTGGTGGTGATGGTTGTGGTGGTGTCTTTGGGGGTGCACACAGCAGAGAGTGAAGAGGGTGCAGATAGAGAAGATGAGGAGGGTGCAGAAGAGGAAGGCTGAGTGAGCCACTCAACCAAGTCTGGTGCGTCCTTTGACGTAATTGCACGCGGCTTTTGAAACGTTGCACTTTTGCTCCGGCCTACTGCTCCTGCCCTACCCCTACAACCCCTGCGTACGTATCTGCCTCTTCCTCTGCCTGTCATGTTTTTTAATTACCCTGTGACAAAAGTCTCTAGAGAATTGCAGTATAGCTGGAAAAAGGTAGATAACACCCCGCTTCAATCTGTGCTATTGGGGGGCCACAGGTTTATCACACCAGTTCTACAAATAATTGGCCAGTAACTGTTGTCACTGTGTGTAGCACAGTAAACACAGCAAAAGAGGCCAAATTTTTGCAGGACTAAAATACAATCTTAGAAAAGTATACTGTTAAATAACACCTCACTTCAATATGTGGTATTGGGGGGCCACTGGTTTATCACACCAGTTGTTCAAAAAATTGGCCAGGGAGTTTGGCACTGTGTGTATCAGACTTAACTCAGCAAAAGAGCCAATATTGTTGCAGGACACAAATACACTTGTAAAAGTATACTCGGATAACACCCCACTTCAATATGTGGTATTGGGGGCCACTGGTTTATCACACCAGTTGTTCAAAAAATTGGCCAGGGAGTTTGGCACTGTGTGTATCAGACTTAACTCAGCAAAAGAGCCAATATTGTTGCAGGACACAAATACACTTGTAAAAGTATACTCAGATAACACCCCACTTTAATATGTGGTATTGGGGGGCCACTGGTTTATCACACCAGTTGTTCAAAAAATTGGCCAGGGAGTTTGGCACTGTGTGTATCAGAGTTAACACAGCAAAAGAGGCAGTATTGTTGCAGGACACAAATACACTTGTAAAAGTATACTCAGATAACACCCCACTTCAATATGTGGTATTTGGGGGCCACTGGTCTATCACACCAGTTGTTCCAAAAATTGGCCGGGAGATTGGCACTGTGTGTATCAGAGTTAACCCAGCAAAAGAGGCAATATTGTTGCAGGACACAAATACACTTATGAAAGTATACTCAGATAGCACCCCGCTTCAATCTGTGGTATTGGGGGGGCCACAGGTTTATTACACCAGTTCTACAACTAATTGGCCAGTAACTGTTGTCACTGTGTGTGTGGCACAGTTAACACAGCAAGAGAGGCCAAATTTTTGCAGGACTAAAATACAATCTTAGAAAAGTATACTGTTGAATAACACCCCACTTCAATATATGGTATTGGGGGGCCACTGGTTTATCACACCAGTTGTTCAAAAAATTGGCCAGGGAGTTTGGCACTGTGTGTATCAGAGTTAACACAGCAAAAGAGGCAGTATTGTTGCAGGACACAAATACACTTGTAAAAGTATACTCAGATAACACCCCACTTCAATATGTGGTATTGGGGGGCCACTGGTCTATCACACCAGTTGTTCAAAAAATTGGCCAGGGAGTTTGGCACTGTGTGTATCAGAGTTAACACAGCAAAAGAGGCAGTATTGTTGCAGGACACAAATACACTTGTAAAAGTATACTCAGATAACACCCCACTTCAATATATGGTATTGGGGGGCCACTGGTTTATCACACCAGTTGTTCAAAAAATTGGCCAGGGAGTTTGGCACTGTGTGTATCAAAGTTAACCCAGCAAAAGAGGCAATATTGTTGCAGGACACAAATACACTTATGAAAGTATACTCAGATAGCACCCCGCTTCAATCTGTGGTATTGGGGGGCCACAGGTTTATTACACCAGTTCTACAATTAATTGGCCAGTAACTGTTGTCACTGTGTGTGTGGCACAGTTAACACAGCAAGAGAGGCCAAATTTTTGCAGGACTAAAATAAAATCTTAGAAAAGTATACTGTTGAATAACACCCCACTTCAATATGTGATATTGGGGGCCACTGGTTTATCACACCAGTTGTTCAAAAAATTGGCCAGGGAGTTTGGCACTGTGTGTATCAGAGTTAACCCAGCAAAAGAGGCAATATTGTTGCAGGACACAAATACACTTGTAAAGGTATACTCAGATAACACCCCACTTCAATATGTGGTATTGGGGGGCCAGTGATCTATCACACTAGTTGTTCAAAAAATTGGCCAGGGAGTTTGGCACTGTTTGTGGTATTGCTGCAGCAACGCTCAGTCACTACACCTGTCACAATGCTGCACAGTGCACAATAATACTACTAATCCACTATAATATGCTTTCTACAAAGTATATTATACTGTGGATTACCCCCCTCTCCCCCCCCCCCATATAGTGCACTGCACACAGCAATACCAAAAAAAATTCAGCCCTTTAAATGACTTTTGTGGACATTAACAGAGCGATTTGTGTGACTGCTGCCGATCTCTAACTGCCCCTAAAGCACAGACTGGATACCTGTCCCTAACCTGAAAAGAGACTGGACCTATACCAAAAATTGCAGCCCTTTAAATGACTTTTGTGGACATTAACAGAGCGATTTGTGTGATTCCTGCCGATCTCTAACTGCCCCTAAAGCACAGACTGGATAAGTGTCCCTAACCTGAAAAGAGACTGGACCTATACCAAAAATTGCAGCCCTTTAAATGACTTTTGTGGACATTAACAGAGCGATTTGTGTGACTGCAGCTGATCTCTAACTGTCCCTAAAGCACAGACTGTATGCCTATCCCTAACCTGAAAAGAGACTGGACCTATACCGAAATACCAGCACTGAAAAGGACTTTTGTGGACATTAACAGAGCGATTTGTGTGACTGCTGCCGATCTCTAACTGCCCTTAAAGCAACGACTGGATACCTGCCCCTAACCTGAAAAGATACTAGTAGACCTATACCGAAATACCAGCCCTGAAAAGGACTTTTGTGGATCTTAACAGAGCTATTTGTATCTGGCAATCTCTCCCTGATGCATACAGCAGACCTCACCCTACGCTGGCAAAAAGCAGAATGTGAAATGGCCGACAGCTCAGGTCTTTTTAAAGGGTAGGGGGCATGTGCTGAAATGTTTTAATTGGCTGTCCCATTCCACCTGATGGCTGTGTCATGGGTCAAAGTTCTACCCAATGTAAACTAATATGGCTGCCACGAACAACGACATGTGTTAGCGAACAAGCAAAATTTGCCGCAAACCAACCACCGGGCGAACCGCAAGGCCATCTCTATATACAACCACAAGAGGAGGTCTTTGGGGTAAAGAATGGGTAGGCATATAGTGTACAGGTAAGCTTTAGGCAGTTAACCGATGAAATTCAGTTGTTGTTTTAAAATGTGTCCAGCATGCCCATTTGAAGTTATAAGATTGTGAATTGTCGTTCGATATATGAATTAATTCTTCCATCTCGGCCGGCTATTCTTTTCAGGTTATCAAGCCATTCTTTAATTAAAGGGGGTTGAGGGGAGTTCCAGTGCCTTGGTATGCATTGTTTGGCCGCATTAACCATATGCATGGCCAGGGATTTGTGGCAAGTTTTATGCAGTAGGTTCGTGTAATGCAGAAGTGATTAAAAAAAAGAAAAAAAAAGGAAATTGGGAAGGTGAGAGGTTCAAGAACATGGTAGTGACCTGTAAGATGATTTTCTGCACTGCTATTCAGAAGGGCTGCAATTGTGGACACGACCACCACATATGTGGCAACACCAGCATTCGTCCGGGAAAGTTCGGTAGAATTTATGTAGCAGCGATGGGGTACGATACCAACGTGTTTGAAGCTTGTAGTCGTTTTCTTGTAGTGATACGTTGGTGGAGCCCTTATATATAGCAGTGAAGATTTGCATCCAATTCTCAGACGAGAGGGTGATCTTCATGTCTTTTTCCCAAAGGTCGCAGGCCTTGATTCGTGTAACAGGGGAACCATCAAATAGCAAAGGATAGAGACTGGAGATAAGGCCACATTGTGGATTGGTTCCCGTGCACAGGAGTTCAAAGGAAGTGAGTGGTCTAGCGCAAGAATTTAGCTTATTTAAAGATCTGAGGTACCGGGAGAGTAGAAGGAACGACCGTGGAGGGATGGGAGGCTTTTTAATTGAGGCCACCAATTCCGTTGCTGTAAGTATATTGTTACCCAAAAAGAAACGATGAGCCAACATCGTCTTGTGTGACCAGTTAGGGCTAAGAAAGTGGGAGTTTATACCCGGGGGAAATCAGGATTTAGGCTAATCAATGTTAAAGGGCCTGGAGAGATCAAAATTTTACTGGCCTTACAGGCAGTGCAAAAGCATTTGATAGTGGCACTTATTAAAAGGTGTTTGTGAAAAGCTGCTGGAATGTGTTTATCGAGTAGCCAAGGGGTCGATGCCAGAGGGATCTGTGAGAGAGAGGTTTCAAGGGAGACCCAGTCCTTTTGGATGCCGTGGATGTTCCAATCAACAATCCTAGCCAGATGACATGAGGCGTGGTATTTGTGTAAGTCTGGAAGGCCTATCCCTCCTCTATCTTTCGGGAGCATCCATTGTGCATATCCTACCCTGGGTCTTTTCCCAATCCAAATAAAGTCAGTACAGATTTTTTTATAAGACCTAAAGAATGCAGGTGGAACGTGGATGGGGATAGCTTGGAGAATATACAAAAGACAAGGGAGCACGTTCATCTTTATAATTGCCGCTCTGCCAAACCAGGAGAATGTGGATTTATTTCAGGAAGAGAGGTCGGAAGCAATGTTCTGTAGTAGAGGGAGAAAGTTCTGCTCGTAAAGATCCGGGAGGTAAGCAGGAATTTGGATGCCTAAATAGGTGATGGAAGTAGGTTTCCATTGGAATGGGAAATTGGTTTGGCATTGTTCAATGGAGCTTTGGAAAAGTGAAATGTTAAGGGCAAATGATTTGGAAAAGTTAATTTTCATATTGGAAAGGAAACGATATTGGTCAAATTCTTTTAAAACTACTGGGATAGTAATGAGTGGGTTGGTGAGGAAGAGCAGTATGTCATCTGCGAAGGCAGCCAATTTGTATTCTCTGCCAGCAAGCTCCACACCTTTAACATCTGAGTTTTTCCTCAGGCTATTCAGAAGGGGTTCAAGGGTCATCACAAAAAGAATAGGAGAGAGAGGACAGCCCTGTCTAGTCCCGTTCGTGATGGGGTAGGCATTCGACAGGGTATTGTTCACTCTGACTCTAGCTCTTGGGTGCATGTAGAAAGACATAATGAAGCCAATCATACGGGATCCTAATATCCTAATCCCATGGCTGTGAGGGTAGCCTCCATGTAATCCCAGGCTACCTTGTTGAATACCTTCTCCGCATCCAAAGAAATAAAAAAAACACGTTGGTCAGAGCGGGACAGGGCATGGCACAGGTTTAGGCTCTTTATAGTGTTGTCCCATGCCTCGCAGCTGGGGACAAAGCCTACCTGATCAGAGTTAATTGTTTGAGGGAGGAAGGGAAAAATTCTATTGGCTAAAATTTTGGCGAATATCTTGATGTCAACATTAACCACTTGCCTACAGTGCACTTTCACCCCCTTCCTGCCCAGACCGATTTTCAGCTTTCAGCGCTCTCACACTTTGACTGAGAATTACTCAGTCATGCAACACTGTACCCATACAAAAATTGTGTCCTTTTTTTCACACAAATAGAGATTTCTTTTGATGGTATTTGATCAATACTGGGTTTTTTATTTTTTGTGCTATAAATAAAGAAAGACTGAAAATATCGTGAAAAAACACATTTTTCTTTGTTTCTGTCATAAAATTTTGCAAATTAGTAATTTTTCTTCACAAATTTTGGCCAAAATTTATACTGCTACTTATCTTTGGTAAAAATAACCCAAGTAAGTGTATATTATTTGGTCTTTGTGAAAGTTATAGAGTCCACAAGCTATGGTGCGAATCATTGAAAATTGATCACACTTGACCACACCTGATGTACTGAAGGCCTATCTCATTTCTTGAGACACTAAAAAGTCAGGAAAGTACAAATACCCCCCAAATTACCCCTTTTTGGAAAGTAGACATTCCTAGGTATTTAATAAGGGGCATGGTGAGTTTTTTGCAGTTGTAATTTTTTCCCACAATGCTTTGCAAAATGAATATTTTTTTTTATTTATTTATTTATTTTTTTACAAATTGCCGTATTAACAGGTTATTTCTCTCACACAGCACATGTATACTTGCAACTACACCCCAAAACACATTCTACTACTCCTCCTGAGTATGGTGATACCACATGTGTGAGACTTTTTCACAGCCTGGCCACATACAGAGGCCTAACATCCAAGTAGCACCGTCCGGCATTCTAGGAGCACAAATTACACATATAATTTCCTAACAACCTATCGCACTTTTGAAGGCCCTGAAACACCAGGACAATGGAAACCCCCATAAAATGACCCCATTTTGGAAAGCAAACAGCCCAACGTATAATTTTTGAGGCATAATTAGTCTTTTGAATATGTCATTTTTTTCCACAAGTTTTTGGAAAATGTGGAAAGAAAATAAAAACACATTTTTTTTACACAAAGCTGTCCATTTATGCAATATTTCTAACACATAGCATGTACATAGGAAAAATTGCACCCCAAAATACATTCTGCTATTCCTCCTGAGTATGGCGATACCACATGTGTAACACTTTTTCACAGCCTGGCCACATACATAGGCCTAACATTCAAGTAGCACTTTACACAAAGTTGTCCATTTATCCACTTTAAGACTGGGCCTATTTTTGACACTTGGTGTTTACAAGCTAAAATCATTTTTTTTGCTAGAAAACTACTTGGAACCCCCAAACATTATATATTTTTTTTAGCAGAGACCCTAGAGAATAAAATGGAGATCGTTGCAATATTTTTTATCACACCATATTTGCGCAGCAGTCTTCCAAATGCGATTTTAAAAAAAAAATCACTTTTTTGAACTAAAAAATAAGAAAACAGTAAATTTAGCCCAATTTTTTCCCATAATGTGAAAGATAATGTTACACCGAGTAATTAGATACCCAACATGTCATGCTTCAAAATTGCGCATGCTCACAGAATGGCGCCAAACATTGGTACTTAAAAATCCCCATAGGCAACATTTTAAAAATTTCTGAAGGTTACTAGCTTAGAGTTACAGAGGAGGTCTAGGGCTCAAATTATTGCTCTTGCTCTAACGATCGCGGCGATACCTCACATGTATGATTTGAACACCGTTTACATATGTGGGCGGGACTTGCGTATGCGTTTGCTTCTGCGCGCGAGCTAACGGGGACAGGGCGCTTTAATTTTTTTTTTTTCCTATTTATTTTATTTATTATTTTTTTATTTTTACACAGTTTAAAAAAAAAATGTTTTGATCATTTTTATTCCTATTACAAGGAATGTAAACATCCCTTGTAATAGAAATAGGCATGACAGGTCCTCTTTATTGTGAGATCTGGGGTCAAAAAGACCTCACACCTCACAACTACACTAAAAAAGAAAAAAAAAAAAATTGTTGAAAGAGGAAAAAAAAAAAGAAAAAAAAAAAGCGGCCCTTTAAACCTGCTGCTAGGCAACGTCTTTTGACGTAGCTCCGGTCCTCCAAGACCATAGAGTCGAGTGAGGGCCATCTTGCCCTCACTCGACCTCCTGTCTCTGAGGATCCGGGACCGGATAGTTTTCCCCGCTGCCAGGGGGGTCCAGTAAGCTGGGAAACCGTCTGGGACGCGGCAGGAGGGGGGGGCACCTATTCCCCTGCACCGTAAGGGTAATTCCGCGGCGAATCCGCCACTGGGACCACCCTTATCTGAAAGCCGACCGCCCGCCGTTTCAAAAAATACGGGGGTTATGGGGGCTATCTGCTGCCATAACCCCAGTATTTAGCTTTTAATGGCCGACGCATATAGTCGTTAGGAGGTCAGTAAGTGATTGCATGTATATGGCAAACAGGTGACGATGACTGATGGGGTGACAGGTGACGATGACTGATGGGGTGACAGGTGATGATGACTGATGGGGTGACAGGTGACGATGATTGATGAGGTGACAGGTGATGATGATTGATGAGGTGACAGGTGACGATGATTGATGAGGTGACAAGTGACGATGATTGATGGGGTGACAGATGACAATCACTGACGGGGTGACATGTGACGATGATTGATGGGGTGACAAGTGACGATCACTGATGGGGTGTCAAGTGACGATGATTGATAGGGTGACAGATGACGATGACTGATGGGGTGACAGGTGACGATGACTGATGGGGTGACAGGTGACGGTGATTGATGGGGTGACAGGTGACGGGCGATGGTCACCGATGGTCACCGATGGGTGACAGGTGACGGGGGATGGTGCACGGTGGTACTGATGGTTCTCTCTGGTGACAGGTGAACTCTGGTGACAGGTGAACTTTAGGCTACGTTCACATGTGAGCGTAGCGATCGCGGGCAGAATCACTGCAATTCTGCCTGCGATCCAGAAATCATTACAAATCGCGGGACGCCTGTGCAATGCCCATGATTTGCAATAGCACCCCAAACGCTGTGCGATGTTGCTGCGATTTCCGCCTGCCGAATCGCGGTAACATCGTGCAAACAACGCATGACACCCCAAAGAAACTCTTGTACCTTTTTTGGGCGTCATGCGTTGTTTGCGCGATGTTACCGCGATTCGGCAGGCGGAAATGGCGGCAACATCGCACAGCGTTTGGGGTGCTATTGCAAATCACGGGCAACGCACAGGCGTCCCGCGATTTGCAATGATTTCCGGATCGCGGGCAGAATCGCTGTGATTCTGCCCGCGATCGCTGCGCTCACATGTGAACGTTATGGGTGTCAATTTCTGGGCACTGATGAGGTGACTGTTGGGTGACAGGTGACATTGGGGGGGGGGGGGGCTGAGGACTGTGTGGGGACATTTATTTCTGTGCTTTTACTTTGTGACAGGTTCACAGAGCAGTAACTCACTGTTTCTAGCTCTGCTCTCCTCACACTGGAAACTGTATGAGGGGAGAAGAGCTAGTAACAGTGAGTTACTGCTCTTTGTTTACATTTTGTGATCGGCTGTGAATGGATTCACAGCCGATCACATAGTAAACAGTCACTGTCAGTGACTGTTTACTACTGCCGGTGACAGCTGTGTTCCTACGCAACACAGTGCCACCGACATTACCTCGCTGCGCGCTCCCGATCGTGCATGTGCGGTCATCTTGTGGGCGCCTTCATTGTGATCGGCTGTGTCATTGGAACACAGCTGATCACGTGGGAAACAGCCACGCCCATTGGCAGTTTCCCCCCTGCCGGTGACGGGGGGTGTCCCGGGGACACCCCGACACTGGCAGTGCAGGGCGGCGCGCACGCGATCGCGCGCCTGCCCTGCTTAAAGTGCCGCCGTCATATGACGGCGGCCCAGGATAATGGTCGCTCCGCTCCGCCGTCATATGACGGCGGGCGGGCGGCAAGCGGTTAAGGAGTGAAATGGGTCTAAAATTAGCAGGGTGCTTCCTTAGGTATCACTCACTACTATGTGTGCCTCTGCTGAGCATGAGGTGAGTAGATTGTCTTTAGAAAGGGTATTAAATGCTGTGAAATAGGGGGACATCAGCCATAGTGTTTTGTGACTATTGAGGAGTGCATATAGGCACATATAAAGTGAAGTGCAGTGAGGGGAGTAATAGGATGCGAGGGTAACAGATCGGGTGGATGCAAGATAGTAGAAGAGAGGGGAGGAAAGGGTTGTCAAGGTCCTCCATCTGACGATTGAGGTCTCGCAGCTGTAAGGCATGTGAATCGGATGAACGCTGAAGCATGTTTATAGCAGTCTCATGGCGGACAAACACCATCTCCACTTCATCCACCCTGCCTGCGATGGCGTGCAGGTCTGCTTTCAGATCTGCTATGGCTGCAGACAGGGTATTAGTTATGTCAGCTGCTACTGTCCGGAGGTCTCCCAGACCGAGTGGGGGAATGTTGACAGCACGATCCCGATCAGGTGCTCCAAGTAGCGGAGAGCTACCACTCTGAGAGTCGGAGGTTAGTCTATTAGGGGAGGGAGACTGGCGCGCTGAGGCTTGAGCCGGGAGCATGGTGTCCCATGATGGCGGCTTGAACATTTCTGGAATAAATCGCCCGGTTTGTTGAGTAGAGTCCAGAGGAGACCTCGATCTTGTAGCCGAGGAGCTGCGGGATGTTCTGTCCATGACACGGCGATGTAAGGGGGGTAGATTCGGCTGTGCACACTGAAAGCTGAGTCTCTAGGAGCAGGAGCACGAGATCACACGTCCATCTTAGGTCACGTCCAGACCACGCCCTGTCTTTGATAATTTTAGACAATGCTCAGGTGTGAAAACAAACTATTCTAAGAGAGAGATACTCCCCCTTGGTGTTTCTACTAACCGGTCATGGGTATCCACCTCTCCTTTTATTTTATTGTTGCCAAAACCCATATCACATATTTAGGCATCAAAATAGGGAAGACCCCCTCCTCCATTTATTCTTTAAACTATCCTCCTTTATTCGCCAAAATCACGCAGGAACTGGATAATTGGATGGATCTGCGCCTCTCGCTTCTGGGTAGGTGTCATCTGATAAAAATGGTGAGCTTTGCACTTCTGCTCTACCCTCTTCAAACCCTGCCTCTATTACTCAAGCATAAGGATGTTCAGTCTCTTAACCGGGCTTTCACCAAATTACTCTGGAGGGGCAAACAACCCCATGTTGCACTCAAGAAGCTTAGCCTACCCAGGAGCGAAGGTGGCATTAACTTCCCTGATATAAGAAAATAGAATTTTTGTAAGAACTTACCGTAAATCTATTTTCTCTGAGTCCTCTGACAGTCGCCACCCATCCATATTAGCCTTCATTAGTGGGTAATGGCGCCCTCTGCAGAAGCAAGCTAGGCAGATTATTAGGTTAATACAAAACATTTATACCTAGACACACCTCTAGGGGGCCATCCCTCAGCCATTTTCCTGAACAAGATATCACTGTTCCTCAGTTTGTAGCAACCAGTACTGGAAGGCAGCAATCCCCAGATCCCAAAAAATCAGAGGGGCGGGGGCGGCGACTGTAAAAAAGAATTTTACAGTAAGTTCTTACAAAAATTCAATTTTCTCTTACGTGCTCTGACAGTCGCCGCCCATCCATATTAGCCTTCACTGGTGGGGATGTCCCAAAGCAGTGCAGGTGTGAGGGGTGGGAAAACGCAACCAACTCAGAAGGTAATGCAAACAACTGGGCTAGAAACAACCTGAGCCCACAGGGCAACAAGCCCAAAAAATGGGAACAAACCCAGAACAACAAAAAAAACACCCCAATTAAGAGACAGAAAAAAACAAGTCTCCTCAAACAACCAGCGCACTCAGAAATTTGCAGCCAAAGTAAGCATCCAAGGATGCCAATACATAAATTCTGTAGAAGTGTGCAAAAGACAACCAGGTCACCGCTTTGCACACCTGAGCCACAGAAGCCTGATAGCGAAAAGCCCAAGAGGCGCTGACGGCTCTAGTAGAATGGGACTTTACAGGGAAAGGAGGAACCTGACCCTTGATTGAATAGGTCCGAACAATCGTCTGTCTGATCCACTTAGAAAATGGCTGCCGCGGACACGGCCGAGCCCTTCCGAGGTCCCTTAGGAAGAACAAACAGGGAATCAGACTTCTGAACAGATTCCGTGGCAGACAGGTGAACCCTGACTGCCCGGACCACATCCAAGGAATGCAAAGCCACCTCCTTGGGATGCTTGGGCTTCGCACAAAGCGAAGGCAACACAATATCCTTGTTGAGGTGGAATGAAGAAAAAACCTTGGGAATAAAAGAGTTATTGGGACGCAGAACCACTTTATCCCTATGAAGCACCAGATAAGGAGAACGGCAAGACAAAGCAGCCAGTTCAGACACTCTGTGAGCAGATGTGATAGCCACCAGAAAAGCAACTTTCTGGGACAACACGGGCAGAGGAATATCTCTGATGTTCTCAAAGGAAGGTCGTTGCAACACAGACAACACCAAATTCAGGTCCCAGGGAGGCAAGGGAACTTTCCTCGGGGGAGCCAGATGCCGCACCCCTTGAATGAAAGTGCGAATCAAAGAATTCAATGCCAAGGGACATTGTAAAAAGACGGCCAAGGCCGACAACTGACCCTTGATCGTGGTCAGCACCTTCAGACAATATAATAGCCACAAGAAAAAAACATTTTTTTCAGGAAAATGGCCTTGGCAAAGGGAAAAATCCCCCAGAGTGTTAGGTACTTGCCACACATGCTGCTCTGTGAGAAAATGGAAGGGAAGGAGGAAGTGACCTCACGCCCCTAGAGGCCTAGCCCTTGAGCCACAATAAAATGGCGCCTAATGAAACTCAATGTAAAAAGTCACCGGCAAGATGTCCGCTTGCCCTTAATAGGCATGTGCCCTTAGCCAAGATGGCGCCCGATCGACGCCAGGACAGGATCTTAAAATTGCTGCTACCCACACACAGAGCTCAGCCACCTGCCCTCACCCAAAATGGCGGCCACACTAAACGGCGCCAAATTAAGCATATACATGCGGTCTGGCCACCACAGGGGACCCCAGGGAGACCCCCTTACAGCTATGGAGCCCCCCACACCCTCCAGGTACCACAAGTACCCCGCACAGTGCCCTCAGCAGGGCCAGGGAGAAAGGGAAATTACACCAAGCCGGCCAGAAGGGGGATCCCACAGAGACAACCAGCCCTGCCATCCCCTAAGAGTGGGCCCACAAACCCCCCTAAAAGTCCCCAGGGACAAGGGGGTATCAGTACTCACCAGTCCAGGAAAGCAGAAGACCTCCCACCCTAAGTGGGGGTGCCGTCAGCCGGTGGGACGGGAGCCCCGAGCAAAGCCATGGAAGGCGGCGGGAGGGGGGGGACGTCCCCTCCCGCTCACCCGGGTAACGATCGAGCGGCTCCCGAGCCACATCGGTCGTTACCGACGGAAAGCCGACCGTCGGCTTCAAACCACGGTACCGGGATGATGCCTCTAGCTAGAGACATCATCCCGGTATAAGCCCGCAAATTTACCCGACGTACCGGTACGTTGATATGCGGTAAGTGGTTAAGTACCCGTATTAAGGAAACTTCCTTTAGAAAAACGACACAATGGTATATTACACCCACAAAAGTTGAAAATTGGTCTGTGTCAGCCTCTGACATTTGCTGGAGATGCCTTTCAGACAGGGGGTCTTTTTTACAATCAATTTTGCACTTCTGGCAACAGATTATAACCTAAATCAGACGCATTACAAACACAAAACTGACACTTGACCTTGCCTGCTGCCTTCTATGTGTCAATTCTTTCTCATACAAGAAATATAAAATCTCATTAGCCAGACACCTACACATTACAAAAGCATTAATACCACTTTATTGTAAATCTACACACACACCAACAATCAAAGAATGGTTACAAATAGTGAAAACTATTTACGATATGGAAGAAACGGTAGCAATGAAATTAGAAACCAACTCACATTTTCAGAAACTATGGAGACCCTGGTATCTCTTTACCTATACTGAGGAATACAACAAACTAATGGAGACCTGACTTTATTAATGACCCAAGATAATCTTGCAGGTTACGAAATGTAATCACAAGTGCTATTTCCAACCTCTTTTCTTACCTAGATAAATCTATTGCTTTTATGACTTCATTTTCTAACACATTCAATTAGAAATTCTAATAGAGATACTTAACAACCACAAGATATGCCACCCTAACGTGTATAACACCACAATGTAAAATTATATCTTTTACTATGGTATCGGCTTAATTATGTTGTAAAGCATTACATTCATATATGACAACTTTATAACATTATATGTAATAATGTATAAGTCTAATAGTATCCCTTTCAGTTTTTATTATTTTTCATTTCTCTTTTTCTGTTGATTTATATCATACTATACCCTATATGTTTTCATTCTAATTTTTAATAAGCATTTACTATCAGGAAAAAAAGAAATGTGATTTTTTTTTTTTTTTTTATTGGATATGATTTATAGCAGAAAGTAAAAAATATATATATTTTTCAAAATATTTGGTTTTTCATTTATATTTCGTTTGGGTACAATGTTGCATGACCACACAATGACCAGCTATTTGTGCTGAAGAGAAAAAAATTGCCTGGCCATGAAGGAGGTAAAACCTTCTGGAGTTGAAGTGGTTAAAAAAATGGCAAGAGGGGTTCCCTTCATAATCAACATCAGGCTCTTCAGGTCTGGTAATAATTTTTATGGGGAAGCCCATGCAAAAATAAAACAAACAAAAAAACAAAAAAAAAGTCTTAATTTTCCCCCTAAACCATAAGCCAGACTCTTTAGGTCTGGTAAAGATTTGAAGGGGGAACCCCTACACAAAAATAATAAACAGAAAAGTGTGAGATCCCTCTTCAAAAATCTACATTAGATCTTTATCTGAATATGCAGCTTGATCTTTTGGCTCCACTTTTAGCAGAACTGCAGAATTCTCAATTATCCGCAGTTTTTACAGGTTATTGACTTTACTTGCAGTGAAGCTTAAAGTGATTGTAAAGCTTAATTTTTTTTTTAAATGAAAATTGCACGCATACTTACCTGCTCTTTGCAATACACATATCCATTTGCCACATGAGAGCTTTTGGGGAGCCCCCAAAACACCTTGTACCCATATTTATGGGGACAAGGGCCTCTTCCCCACAACCCTGGGCTGTGGTTGTGGGGGTCTGTGAGCAGGGGGCTTATCAGAATATGAAAGCCCCCTTTAAGAAAGTGGACCCCCAGATACCGCCCCTCCTATGTGAATGAGTATGGGGTCACCCAAATGGGTATGGGGTCACCAAAAAAAAAGTGTAGTATAAGAAAACAGGAGGCAGTTTTTGACAAGTCCTTTATTAAAAATGAATAATGTCCCCCGTGGTAGCTCCAATGTCAATCGCGATGGCTGTCGCTGCCACCTACCCGATCATAAAAAAAATGGTCTAGGGGCGCATGCGCGGCGCGATGCTGGACGGAAGCTAGGAATTTAGCTCCACCGGAGGGGATAGAGAGAGGCCGCTTCCTCGGGGCTTTTAGCACCAAATTTTTTACAAAAAATACCTTGCACCCCGTAGGAGATAGTCGTGCATGCCGTCATCTAAGAAAGGACAGCGAGGCCGCCCTCCTAAGCACTCCTTGACCACTTACCTGCTCCGGGCCAAGGAATCATCCAGGATGTCCCAAGATGGCGCCGCAACACCTCCCGCGCCAGAGCCGGACCCAGCTTCTCCACCAGCCACGCCAGCTACGCCAGCAGCACACACGGCTAATCGTGAGTACCCCCAGTCGGTCACAAAAGTCGACTTGGATGCAGGCTTCGCTGCAGTGTACGAGAAGTTAGCGGCAAAATTTCAAACCGAAATTGACAAATCCACAAACACCTTAACGGCCGAGATTGCGGCTCTGGGGGGGCACACTGACCTGCTTGAAGCCAAGCACGATGAGCTTGCCATAGCTCACAATGACCTGCGTAAAGACTTTGAGCAACTTTCCAACAATTACTCGATCTTACAATCCCAGGTCGAAAACCTAGATAACCGAAATCGCAGAAATAATCTGCGCCTCAGAGGTCTCCCTGAAACCGTAGCAGATTTAACCCCTGCAGTACTCAAACTGTTTGGGGATCTTCTGCCAGACAGACCGGCCTCAGCATTTACATGTGATAGGATCCACAGAGCTTTACGACCAAAACCCCCCCCTGACAAGCCACCGAGGGATGTTGTCCTGTGCCTTAAGGACTTTCTGATAAAGGAAGATATCCTCCAAGCCTCTAGGAATACCCCTAATATTATCTTTGAGGGCACAAGGATCCAGATATACCCGGACATTTCCCAGGCCACCTTGGACAAAAGACGCAGAATGAAGGAGGTCACGTCTGTCCTGCAGGCCGCCAGGATCCGCTATAGATGGGGGTTTCCCTTTAAATTATCAGTTCCACACAATGGCACGACATATGTTGTCTTTAATCTTGCAGAGGGAAAAGAGCTCCTAATCAAATTGGGCCTCATAACGGCTGAGCCTGTGCACACCAGCACATCACTCCCAGGCCCTCACCCATTTGGTCTACCCCTGCCTCCAGAAGAGTCAGTCGCCGGAGCTGCAACCCATTCAGGGATCCATCTGTTTGATCAAGATCTGTTGGAACAATACAGTTCTACGTGTTTCCAGCTTCTGAACAATTGAAATACTAGTTCTATCTCATTTTGGAAAGAAGAGGAGGAAGGGAATCATTTTTCTTTTTTTTTTTCCCCTAAATCTCTGATAATTCTGGGCTACTGGTGGGGCTCCATTTCGCCCACGTTTGTTTTTCGTTTTTTTTTGTGCCTTATATGGAGTTTACACCAGTAAGACGTTGGGCCAAACTGTCATGCCTCCCTTTTTTGAGGAAGATTTGCTCTCCTTTAATATATCTGATAGGACTGGTTTGCTGGATAATGCGGACAATGGTTCTTATGGTTATATGGTGTGTTATATATTATGCCTAAATTATACCTCTCTCTCTCTCCCCTTTCGCTGGTTTGTCCCCACAATTCTGCCTGTGTTGACCCCCACCCTGGCCCCATCTGTGCGCGCAGTGTGTTCTGTGCGACTGGACGGTCTGGCTGTGGATCTCCATTGGCAGAAGTTGGACGTAACAGTCCATTGTTACTTGATTCTATGGATGGGTTTTTTTTTCTTTACCCATCCCCTGATTTCATTTAAAAAATGTTTGTTTTTTTTTCTTCCACAAATTCTTTACATTGTTATGCTACTTAAGCTTATTTGCACTAAAAAAGGAAAGTCTAATGTTTCGGTCAATGTGTTTCCTCATGCGGTGTGGCCCCGCACAGTGTGGCCCTCCCTGTTTGGGGGGTCGCCTGGACGGGGTGACAGTGCTTTAAGCCTCTCACCAAATACAGGTAAATTGTTGCATTCAGTTGAATCTCCAGCTTTTAATAGACCTCTGTACTGGTCATATTTGTCACTGCATGCTAAAATATATCAAGCACTAAGCGATTTCCTAGGTTTTCATTATGGGTCTTAAAGTGATATCGCATAATGTACAGGGTTTTAATTCCCCTAATAAGAGACGCAAGGCCTTCGGACACTATAAACGATTGGGGGCAGATATCATTCTCCTGCAGGAGACACACTTTGCTGAGTCCAATAGCCCTAAATACTTTCATAAAACCTATCAACAGTTCAGATGCTCTACATATAGCAACAAAACTAGGGGGGTTGCCATCTTTATTCGCAACAACATAATGTTTGACATAACCTCCTCATTCTGCGACCCAGAGAGCAGATTCCTTATCCTGAGGGGTAATCTAAATGGGAAAAAGGTCACCCTGGCCTCAATTTATGCCCCAAACAACTCCCCTTCGGCATTTTTTTAGGCATTTTTGGACACCCTAGCGAAATTCTAATCTCCACACATGATAGTTGGGGGGGGATTTTAATTCAGTGGCTCACCCGCCATTGGACAGAAGTAAAATTTTACCCTCTTCTAAAACTTTCCCCAAATTCCTGACTCGTTCGCTGAGCGACCTACAGTTAGTGGACGCATGGAGGGCGCACAATGTTGGAATTGAATCTTACACCTTTTACTCACATCCTCACGACAGCTCAGCAAGGCTTAATTACATTTTCTGCACCCCAGTTATTTTAGCAAGCTCTTCTGATGCTCAAATCCACCCATGCCCATGGTCAGACCACCAAATAGTCTCCTTCGAAACAAAATGCATTGGTCTTATGGATTCTACTTATAATTGCAGATTAAATGACTCATTGCTGAACGACCCCTCCTTCATAACCCAGGTATCCTCCTCCTTGAATGACTACTTTTCTCTTAATGAGAATGGTGAAACCCCGATAGCCACCATTTGGACTACCCATAAAGCGGTTATTAGAGGTAGAATAATTGCCCTGGCTTCTGCCCGTAACAAAGCTAGATTAGCTGACATAACGCAACTGACAAAGGACCTAGATCGCTTGTACTTGCATTATAATCAATCCCCTTCACAGGCTCTAAGGGATCAAATTGACTCCAAAAGACAAGCTTTAAACGTGATATTATCCAATGACACGGAGAAATCTCTTAGATGGTCCAAGGCCAGATTCATTTTACATAGTAATTCTCCCTCATCCATGTTTGCCAGAAAACTAGCCCAGAATGTTAGGTCTACTCATGTTTACAAATTAAGGAGGTCAGACGGCAAAGTAGTTTCCCATCCCAAACAGGTACTAGACGTTTTCACCAAATTTTACAAAGACCTATTATCCAATCCCTCCTCATTCCCAGCAGATAAATTTGACCCTTGGATCAACAAACTACATCTCCCAGTCCTATCTCAGACAGATAGGGAAAAGATAGATGCCCCTTGTTCAGAGGAAGAGTTATCACAAATCATCAAATCCCTTAAAACCTCAACAGCCCCAGGCCCGGATGGCTTTTCAGCCTCTTACTATAAAACCTTTGCCCAAACTCTCATTCCCAGACTAACTAAACTTTTCAATGATGTCCTTTAGGGTGGTAGTTTTCCAAATGAGATGCTCCTTGCGAACATGTCCCTTATCCCAAAACCAGATAAGGATCATACACTGCCACAGAACTTCCGACCCATATCGGTCATGAATAATGATCTCAAGTTGTTTGGTAGGCTCCTGGCCAATCGGCTTGCAGAACACATAGCTAAATTGATTGCACCTGACCAAACTGGTTTCATACCCGGAAGGCAACTGACAGATAACATTAGACTCACGGCCAATATCATACAAGATGCTAACCGTACAAAATCACCGACGTGCTTGGTCAGTTTGGATATACACAAAGCCTTTGATAATGTCAGCTGGGAATTTATGGAAAACCTCTTGCCAAGATATGGGTTGGTTGGGAATTTTGTTCACGGTTTCAAGGCTTTGTATGATTCCCCCCAAACAAGAGTCTGCATCCTGGGATGTAATTCAGATTTTTTTTCCATCAACAGGGGCACTAGGCAGGGGTGCCCCCTCTCCCCCCTGCTATTTGCACTTGCCATTGAGCCCTTGGCATGCGCAATTAGAAGAAATCAAAAGATTAAAGATTAAAGATAATAATGAATATAAACTTAGTCTATACGCGGATGATGTTCTTTTATATCTGTCAGACCCTCATATTTCTCTACCACATGTTCTAATTGAATTAGCTGAATTCCAAACGTTCTCGGGTTTGGGTCAACATCTCTAAATGCTCTCTAATGCCACTGCACATGCCTCCTTGGATGCAGATGTCCATCAGAGAGAGCTTTTCTTTCTCGTGGTGTTCTGGATCCTTTAAATATTTGGGCGTATTAATCACCCCCCACTTTGATTCCCTATATATTACTAACATTCCCCCCATTTTTAAGAAACTAGGAGCTCTGCTTCAATATTGGTCTTCGCACCATATCTCGCTGCTGGGCAGAGTTGCGGCGGTGAAGATGGTGATCCTCCCGAAAATCCTTTTTTTTTTTAGAGCACTCCCAGTGTTGGTACCTAAATCACACATAATGAGATTCCAGAGGGAGTTATCTAGATTTGTGTGGAATGGTAGAAAACCTAGGTTTGGGAAACAGGTTTCGCACGCACCACAAGAGCTGGGGGGGTTGGGTCTACCTGACTTATGGTCCTACTACCTGGCAACAAAGTATATACAGATTGCACATTGGCACTATGATGGGAATGATATCCCCTGGCTTTCATTTGAGAGGTCCTCAATCGCTCCATATTCTTTGTCTGCATGCCTTTGGTCAAAACCTAACTTACTTAAACACCACCTTCAAACCAATAAACTCGTTTATAATCTTCTTCAATTATGGCATAAATATAAAGATGCATGCTCCATGCTCTCACAAATTTCCCCAATGGCAACATTTATGTCAGAAGTTGACTCACTGTCTTTCCCCATAGATGGGGATCTTCTCAGACCATGGATCCTGAAAGGTCTGGTCTCCCTAAAGGCTCTTTCTACGGGAAACGTATTTTATTCCTTTGATCAAATCATAGCGATACACAAATGACCAGAAACCAAATGCGCCCACTATGAGGTCATTAAAGAATTCTTTAACTTAAACCACTCCTTAACTTTACTCCCCCCCCCCCCTACACCCCTTTTGAAAGTATTTGTTGCTCCTTTCCTAGAGGCAAAGGCCTAATCTCCCTGTTATACAATCATATCAATAATTCCTCTTTACCGGAGAAACACAAGTACATGCTTAAGTGGGAGGAGGAACTGAGTAACTCCTTTTCTATTCTGGACTGGAGATGCATGATAAAAAATATGAGAGCTGGTACTAGATCATCCACAAGCAGAGACTCACCAATTAAACTGTTCACCAGGTGGTATCTTACTCCCTCATTGCTTCATACATATTATGATTCGGTTTCTCCTAGGTGTTTCAGAGGCTGCTCTGAGGAGGGCACGCTTACGCATATATTTTGGGGGTGCAATCATCTTCAGCCTATCTGGAAAAATGTGAGTCGGTTGTTATCTCTCATAGCAGACTCTGATATTTCCCTCACGCCCAGCTCGTGCATTCTGTATGCCAACATTAGGGGGGTTCCCTCTCACAAGGCCAAATTATTCTACACTCTAATTTCTTCTGTTCAGTGGATGGTGGCTTTCAACTGGAGGTCTGCTCTGATTTCCTGGAAGCAGGTAGTCTCCAGAATGGAAAACATCAAAATGTCAGAAAAGGTACTGCACTCTATTCAGGGGAGTATGCCAGTTTTTCACACTAAATGGGATGTGTGGGATAAATTTAACCGTTAGTTACTTCAGTATTATATCCTCCACCACCTTGGTGATTAACACTGTGAACGGAGATGATCTGATATGCTTGACCTGCCTTCATACACATATGTGTCTACTTTATATCCTTTGTTTTTTTTTTTATAATCTATGCAAATATTCTTTTGTATATTGTTCTGTAACTACATTGATCTCTATTTTATTGTATTGATCTTTTTGTTATTCTAATATGACTTTCCAATAAAATATTTTGTAAACAAAAAAAAATGGTCTACCCCCAATGAAGACTTCCGCTGTTCTGGCAGCTCCAATGTTTGACAATTCTTCTATAACTATGGGGCGTGGCCATGTGGTGATGTTGCAGGAGAACCTGTCCACCCTTTTTGACATCACCGATCCAGGCATGATGGGTCCATGAGGTCACAAGGGGTCGGGGTCTCTGAGTGCTTCTTGCAAGGGGAGCAATTAATGACAGGACCCACTGGCCTACAGCCTTCAGCTTAGAGACAAACCACAAAATTTTAGCCCCCAAGAAAAAGCAGCTCCTGATGCTCACTGTCCTGCAATGACTCACTGATTCAATTATTATTTTTCTTCTGGCTTTAATGACTCCCAGCATCATTTAGCTCATTTACTGTAAGCCCAGGGTGTCAAGGCATCCCTGCCCTGGACTGAAAGGAAAATACAGATGAGTGCAGCACCAAGTCTTTACTTGACACTCCTCTCTGTAGAATTTAGGATCCATTCACTGCTGGAGGAAGAAGAGGGTGAAGAGGACCTGTAATGTCACCAGACTGATGACTAGGGTTGAGCGAACCCGGACTGTATTGTTTGTGTTCGTACCGGACTTTTGGGTATTCGGTACCCGGACCCGGACATTTCCCTGTATGTTTGGGTACTGTCCGTTGTTTGGTAACATTATTTTAATGTTTTGGCGCGGTTTTAATGGCACGCTTTCAACAGGTGCAAGGCAGCCAATCAGCAAGCGTTTAACTAGTGTGCCCTAGAAGCCATCACAGCCATGTCTACTAATGGCATGGCTGTGATAGGCCAGTGCAGCATGTGACCCAGACTCTATATAAGCTGGAGTCACACAGAGCCGCGCATCACTCTGCTAATATTACTGTAGGGAGAGGTTCCTGACTGCTGCTGCTGCTGAGGGACAGATAGGACTTTACTATAGGCCAAGGCTGGAGAGATTGCTTGTAGGGAAAGCATAGGAGGAACAATCTGCTTTATCATACAGCGATCTACATTGATTTGATTTTGTGGGGTGCAGTGAACAATTTTTTTGCCTGAAGGGAGCGATAGGAGTTTACTGTAGGGCCAGGCTGGAGAGATTGCTTGTAGGGAAAGCATAGATAGGAACAATCTGCTTTAATCAGACAGCGATCTACATTGATTGTATTGTGTGGGGGTGCAGTGAACGATCTTTATGCCCTGACCTGAGCCAAGTGAGGACAAGGGAGAAACAAAAACAGTCTGTTAGGCGTGCGGTGCTGCACATTTCATGCAACCCCAGTGCATATGTGTGTGCTTAATCTGCATTTAAAAAAGAAAACATTTTTTTTCCTTATTTATTTCCTTATTCCATATTTAACTTTAAAGACTGTATGTCAGACAGACATTGCTTTTCTAATCTGCTCTTCAAAAAGCACCAATGTGAGGGGAAAATAATTATTTTACAGTATTTAGGGTAAAAAAATAATTTTTCAGTTTTTCATTCATACATTACAGTGCGATACACCCATTGCATACTGTTGTATTGCGCCTTGCAATAAAAAAAAAAAAATTAGGGGCAAAAAAAGTTGATTGCGGCCTGTTTGCATATGTTACAGTGAGATACACCCATTGCATACTGTTTTATTGCGCCGTGCAATAAAAAAAACTATTTAGGGGACAAAAGAGTTTATTGCTGCCCTGTCCGTGTATGTTACAGTGAGATACACCCATTGCATACTGTTGTATCGCGCCGTGCAATAAAAAAAACTATTAAGGGGACAAAGGAATTTATTGCTGCCCTGTCCGCATATGTTACAGTGAGATACACACATTGCATACTGTTGTATTGCGCCTTACAATAAAAAAAAAAAAACATTTAGGGGCAAAAAAAGTTGATTGTGGCCTTGTCTGCATATGTTGCAGTGAGATACACCCATTGCATACTGTTGAATTGCGCCTTGCAATAAAAAAAACTAGGGGACAAAAAAAGTTGATTGCGGCCCTGTCTGCATATGTTACAGTGAGATACACCCATTGCATACTGTTGAATTGCGCCTTGCAATAAAAAAAAACTATTTAGGGGACAAAAAAAGTTGATTGCGGCCCTGTCTGCATATGTTACAGTGAGATACACCCATTGCATACTGTTGAATTGCGCCTTGCAATAAAAAAAACTATTTAGGGGACACAAAAAGTTGATTGCGGCCCTGTCTGCATATGTTACAGTGAGAAACACCCATTGCATAATGTTGTATTGTGCCTTGCAATAAAAAAAACGATTTAGGGGACAGAAAGATATTAAATTGCAGCTTAGTCTGTATCTGTACGTGTGAGATACACTCGTTGGATACTTTTGTTCTAGTCCGCTATTCAATAAAAACCCATTTAGGGAAAAAATATTGCATTGCGGCTAAGGCTCCATGTACACGGGACGTTGTTAAAAGTCCCTTTGAATGCTGGAATTTTTAGGACGTTTGAAACGTCCGTTCGGTCGCATTTGTACCCGCGTTTAGCGGGCGTTTAGCAGGCGTTTAGCGGGCGTTTGCGGGCGTTTGCGTTTAGAACCGTTCCTAGAGGTCAAAAAAATTATTCCCCTTTAAAATGGAAAAACGCGAACGCCAAACGCGGGTCATCGCGTTCGGTCGCGTTCGGACGCGTTCGGTCGCGTTTTTGCGTTTGAAACGCCGGGAAACACACGTTCGAACGCAAATAATTGCGTTCTAAAAACAGTCCCTGAACGCAACTGCCCGCAAACGACCGCAAACGACCTGGTGTACATGGACAGATAAGATAAAATGTAGATGGGTTCAGGGGCTTCTAAAAAAAACGCCCAACTGCTCCTAAACGGCCATTTCCAGCGTCCTGTGTACATGGAGCCTTAGTCTGCATATATTACTGTGACATACACTCGTTGGATACTGTTGTTCTATTCCGCTATTCAATAAACACCCCTTTAGGGGAAAAAGATTACATTGCGGCCTTGTCTGCATATGTTACAGCGCAACAAAGCACACAGGTCTTGCATGGAGGCCCAGTTACTGGTGGTGAAGTGGTGCTGTTCCGCAGAGCGACTCATGCGTGCGTGCTGCAGCTGAAACTCCACTATGGCCTGCTGCTGCTCGCACAGTCTGGCCAGCATGTGCAAGGTGGAGTTCCACCTTGTGGGCACGTCACATATGAGGCGGTGAGCGGGAAGGCCGAAGTTACGCTGCAGCGCTGACAGGCGAGCAGCAGCAGGGTGAGAACGCCGAAAGTGCGCACAGACGGCCCGCACTTTCTGCAGCAGCTCTGACATATCGGGGTAATTTCTAAGGAACCTCTGCACCACCAAATTCAGCACATGCGCCAGGCAATGGATGTGTGTCAAACCGGCTAGGCCCAGAGCTGCTACGAGATTTCGCCCATTATCGCACACCACCAGGCCGGGCTTGAGGCTCACTGGCAGCAACCACTCATCGGTCTGCTGTTCAATGCCCCTCCACAACTCCTGCGCTATGTGTGGTTTTTCTCCCCAAAACAGGCAAGTTTTAAAACTGCCTGCTGCCGTTTACCTCTGGCTGTGCTGAAGTTGGTGGTGAAGGTGTTACGCTGACCGGATGAGGAGGCAGTAGAGGAACAGGAGGCAAACTGAAGCACACTGCAATCCTCAGTGGTGGAAGGACATGCACCAAACTGCCATCTGCCTCAGGCCCAGCCGCCACTGCATTTACCCAGTGTGTTGTTAGGGAGATATAACTTCCCTGACCGTGCTTACTGGTCCACGTATCCGTAGTTAGGTGGACCTTGCCACAGATGGCGTTGCACAGTGCACACCTGATTTTGTCACCCACTTGGTTGTGCAGGGAAGGGATGGCTTGCCTGGAAAAGTAGTGGCAGCTGAGCACGACGTACTGTGGGACAGCCACCGCCATAAGGCTTTTAAAGCTCTGCGTCTCCAGAAGACGGAATGACAGCATTTCAAAGGCCAGGAGTTTGAAATGCTGGCATTCAGGGCCAGGGATCGCGGATGGGTAGGGGGGTACTCCCTCTTCTGCTCCAGTTCATGGGAGATAGAAAGCTGAACGCTTCCGTGGGACATTGTGGAGATGGTTGTTGGTGACCCAGGTGGTGGTGTTGCTGGCAGGTTTGCGGGGTGGCAGGTGCCGGTCTCACTACACAGGTGGATGAAGAGGCCGAGAGCAGAAGAGGAAGCAGGAGGAGCCAGAGACCTTTCTTGGTTTTTGAGGTGTCTGCTCCACTGCAGCTCGTGCTTTGCACTTAAATGCCTGGTCATGCAGGTTGTGCTCAGGTTGAGAAGGTTTATGCCTCGCTTCAGGCTCTGATTGCACAGCGTGCAAACCACTTGTGTCCTGTCATCAGCACATTGTCTGAAGAACTGCCACACTAGGGAACTCCTGTGAGCTGGCTTTGGTGTGCTCGGTCCCTTGCTGCATTGGACAGTAGCAGGCGTAGTGTCTAGTGCACGGCTGCTCCGCTTTTGCTCCCTCTTCTGCTGTGCTGGTGGCTCTGTGCGACCGCCGCCTCTTCCTCCAAACTACTCAGGTCACCTGCATGACGTTCATTCCATGTGGGGTCGAGGACCTCATCGTCTTACACATCATCTTCCATGCATTCTTCACCCCTGCAACCCTTGTCGGTCTCCACAATTCGGAATTGCGCAGCAGTTGGTACCTGTGTTTCGTCATCATCCGAGACGTGCTGCGATGGTCCTTCCATGTACTCATTTTGAGACATAAGTGGTTGGGCATCGGTGCACTCAATCTCTTCCACTTCTGAGGCAGGGCTAGGTGGATGGCCCTGGGAAACCATGCTAACAGAGTCATCAAAAAGAAGAAGAGACTGCTGCATGACTTGGGGCTCAGACTGCTTGGCTGATTTGCAAGGGGGTGAGGTGTAAGATTGATGGCCATTGGCTTCAGGTGGCAACTCTGACCTTTCAGCAGAAGACTGGGTGGGAGACAATGTGAAGGAACTGGAGGCACTGTCAGCAACCCAATCTACTATCTATCGCCTGTACTTGTTCTGGCCTCAACATTTGTAGAGGTGCATTAGGCCCTGCCAAATACTGCTATAAGGTTCTGTTGCCTACTCGCAGCTGAGAAAGGTGTTTCACTTCTGCGTGTAGCTGGCACAGATCGACCACGTCCTCTCCTTGCAACAGGAGCTCCACCAGCAGCACCACTACCCAGCACTAACATGGTGGAGCAGTATGTGTGCACACGCCTAGACGTACTGAATGACGGGTCTGCCCCCTTCAACTTCTGGGTCTCCAAATTGGGCACATGGCCTGAGCTTGCCCTTAACACCTTGGTGGTGCTGGCCTGCCCTGCAGCCAGTGTATTATATGAACGTGTATTTAGCACGGCTGGGGGCGTTATCACAGACAAGCGCAGCCGCCTGTCCAGAGGCAATGTGGACAAGCTCACGTTCATTAAAATAAACCAGGCATTGATCCCACAGGACTTGTCCGTACCTTGTGCCGAATAGACATGTACTGTATACCGGCCTTACCCAGCCATTGTTGTATTTTTGATCTTTCTCACTCTTTTGGGGTGTACCCTAATTTAAAAAGAAATAAAATTAAAAACAAAAACCAGTGTTGGCTACCTCGTCCTCCTCCTCCACTTCCACTTCCAACTACACCACCACATCCACCGCCACCTCAACTTCCTACTCTATATGGGCCTTGTCCTCCTCCTCCACCGCCTCCACCGCTTCCACCTACACCGCCATATCCTTCGCCACCTCAACCTCCTACTCCATATGGGCCTCGTTCTCCTCCTACATCATTCAAGATGATTATTTTTTATTTTTCTGTTTTTTATGTTCTTTTAAGTTATTTCCCTATCCACATTTGTTTGCAGAGCACTTGTCATGCTCTTAAGATGATTTTGCTGCCATTTGCATCACTCTAACCCTTTCCATATTTGTTATAGAGGCATTTTAGTGCTCAAAAGTTCGGGTCTCCATTGACTTCAATTGGGTTCGGGATCGGGACAAAGTTCGGGTTAAGTCCGAACCCGGACTTTTTTTTCAAGTTCGGTCGAACCTGCCGAACCCAAACATGCAGGTGTTCGCTCAACTCTACTGATGATGACACCTAAAAAAAATGTAAATGTATTTATTCATTCTTTCTTGTACAGGATCGTGGTAGATAAGGTAGGTTGGGATCAGAAGGGGTATATAAAGAAAGAGTTGGACTTTAAATTTAGATTTTTCTTTGACAGATTTCTATTCCTTACTTAACACATTTTTTTTTTCTTTCTATTTTTATGTAGAAGTTGTATCACCATTTAAAAGAAATTAAATATGCTTTTGGTTTAAATGAGCCAGCACCATTTTTTAATGAATATGGAGAATTTGTTTATCACTACAAAATAACAAATTGGATACATAAGGATTATGACACCGTGATTTTTAATGATGTGGGGAATTTTACACCCTGGGCTCCAGAAGATCAGCAACTTCACATTAATACGAAAGCCATAACATGGAAGCTTGGCAATGAGGTAGGTTCATGATAATAACCTGGATCAATAATAAAGAAATAAGAAAAAGAACCAAGTATAGATAAATTCATATTGTATGCTTGGTTTGCAGAATTATATGTGTGTGATTGTACATACACAGGATCAATAAGCATAACTAGCAAGTTGCAAACTGATGTCTAAATTAGGTCTCACAGGTGTATGCTTCATATTTCTTATTAAATCAATGGTTCTGTCCAAACCTAGGTTTGGACCGAACTTTGGCTTTTTGGGTATTCAGAACTTTAGCCCTTTGGCTCCCTGTTCAGCAGGAGGCAAAATTAGACAGTGATTTGATTTGTTCCGAATCGAAATTCAGACAAATTTTAAATGTTCAGAAATTCAAATGTATCTGAATTCCGAATCACAATAATAACGAATGTAAATGAATCCTCTGAAATAACGAAACAAAATGAATCCAAAACACCAACATTGAAATTGAATTTGTACTTTACTTTAAACATGGAAATAAATTTGAAATGTAAACATATTGCAATTCTTTATATTATGATGCTTCCATCATCCATAAATAATAATAAACAATGTCTGCATTAGCAGCACTTATATGGAAGAAAATCACTCTCCTATGCCTTAAATAGTCCTTTTACAAACAGTCCTTAAAGGTTCTTTTAAAGTTCCCAGGGGGTGTCAGTGAGAATAAACTCTCAAACGTGAAGTCAAAGCTGCACGATCATTGGCCCGTAGGGATGAGCTTTGAGCTTAAGTCAAAGCTAAGTTTGACTTGAACATCGATCATTCAATCGTTCGTCGAACGAAAAGTGCTTCTTCGCGGGAAATTCGAGATCCCATAATGCAGTGATCTGTTATGTGATTGGCCAAAGCATGCACCCTGACCTCATGCTTTGGCCAATCAAATGATCTCTGCCAGGATTGGGCAAAAGGCAGGCTGCCTTTAGCCAATCATGGCTCAGGGGCTAAGTACACGCCCCACACTACATAAAGGCCGCTTGTGCAGCCGTAGCGTGTAGTGTGATTGTGTGGGCAAGGGGACAGGGAGAGGAATGTGTTTGAGGCAGGGCGAGAATAGTTTTTTTTGCAGTTTGTCAACAGTGCAGAGAGACATTCCTAGCAGTGTAGGGAAGGAGAGAGATTTGTGCTTTTTATAAGTTTTGAGATCAGATAGTGAAGTATATTCAGTAGTGCATACCATACACAATATACCATACATAGATCTCTATCTAAAAAGTATATATAGGGCTATCAATTACATCATATCAGGTCATTGCGTATTTTATCGGTCACTTGCGTATACTGTATAACCATCACCTCCCTATCTATATATAGGGCTATCGATTACATCATATCAGGTCATTGCGCATTTTATGGGTCACTTGCATATACTATATATTCATCACATCTCTGTCTGTATATAGGGCTATAGATTATTATTATTTCAGGTTCTTATTTAGCGCTGTCAATTTACGCAGCGCTTTACATATACATTGCACATTCACATCAGTCCCTGCCCTCAAGTAGCGTACAATCTAAGGTCCCAAACTCACATTCATACATACATACATAGTGTAGGGCCAATTTTTTTTTTTGTTATACAAGATCCAACTAACCTAACAGCATGTCTTTGGAGTGTGGGAGGAAACTGGAGTACCCGGAGGAAACCCACGCAGGCACAGGGAGAACATGCAAACTCCAGGCAGGTAGTGTCGTGGTTGGGATTCAAACCAGCGACCCTCTTGCTGCTAGGTGAAAGTTCTAACCACTACACCACTGTGCCACCCGTTTACATCATACCCATCACATCTCTATGTATATATAGGGCTATCGATTACATCCGATCAGGTGATTAGGTACTTTATTGGTCACTTGCGTATACCCTATTACCCATTATATCCCTATCTATATATATAGGGCTATCGATTACATCATATCAGGTCATTGCATATTTTATTGGCCACTTGCGTATACTATATACCCATCACATCTCTATCTATATATAGTAGGAATCGACCAATATCGTTTTTTCGTTGCTGATACCGATACCGATATTTTGGCCATCGCATATCAGTATCAGCCGATATGGGCCGATATTTTGTACATTTAAAGTTTTGCAAAATATACACAAATTTCAACACAAATCTGTTACTGAATATGTTAATGTTTATTTATTAACATTTTTAACATTAATGGCTCGTTCCTCACACCTTAACTGCATGAAAACTGATAGGAAAACTGCACTTGCAAGGATATCAGTTTCACATCATCTGATTATGAATGATTCATAAACTGCTGCAGTAGTGCATTCACTCACTGCAATAATCTTAAATCACTACTCAGTGGCAGCAAAACTGCTAGAAACAAGCTAGACAACAAATAGACATTGGATTGGAGTCAGTGGACTACTGCTGCAGTAGTGCACTCACTGTAATGATTTAATCACTACTGCAGTCAGTGCAAAACTGCTAAAAAATAAAGCTAGGCAAAAGCTAGACAGTGGATTGGAGTGGACTGGACACTAGTATTACTACACTTTTCAATACTCCCAGTTAAGTAGAACAATATTATACTGCACAAAGCAGAACATTTCAGCATGTTCATGTTCACCTGTTAAACAGCTTCTGTTTTTTTCATATAATGCTGCCACTTCATTAACCACTTACATACAGAGCAGTTACACCCCCTTCCTGCCCAGACCAATTTTCAGCTTTCAGCGCTCTCACACTTTGAATGATAATTACTCAGTCATACAACACTGTACCCAATAAATTTTTGTATCATTTCTTTCACACAAATAGAGCTTTCTTTTGGTAGTATTTAATCACTGCTGGGTTTTTTATTTTTTGCGATATAAGTGAAAAAAGCAGGCTACACTGCGAGAGGATACACAAAGGGGCAACAAGTCCCTTCCATATAGATATGGACACCCGGGATTGTCGTATATAGCGTCCTTAGTCTATACAATAACACAGAAGACTTGGACACCGGGGTACATTGTGTACTATCCATACAGGATTGCCTGCCCCATCTATCTCGCACTAATGTGAAGGAAATAATATTGATATCCTCCCATAGTCGTGTCTGAATTATCAGATACTAAGTATGTTTTGGGACCTACATGAATTACCTTGATGATGAGTGCAACACCCACTATCTAGTGGATGCATCGATACGTTTCATAGTATAGTTTGGATATATGGTCCATGTCTACTCAGATATATCATTATTCCCTATATATCGTGTCTGGATCACTGATCTGCGTCAACTTGGAACACTAGCTGGTTCTCTGGTCTCTGCCCTAAGCCCTGAAGAAGCGAAGTCAAGCAAAACGCGTTGGAAGCACAGGGACCATATCCAACTTTCTTGAGACTTGTACCATCTGGTTACCTACGTAGTGTTCTGATTTTTAACATATGTGTTTATATGTATGTGTGTCTTTAGGCATGGTTTATGCCTTTTTATTTGATTGATACTTAATAAAATGCATTTTTAATAATCACTGTGTGGCGTTTAAGTCTTTTGACCACCTCATCTGAGCCTTCAAAGCCCCATTTTTCTTTTCTATTTTTTGTTTATAAGTGAAAAAAGAGCGAAAATTTTGAAAAAAAAAAACATTTTGTTTTAGTTTCTATTATAAAATTTGGAAATAAGTAATTTTTTTCATAAATTTGGGCCAAAATTTATACTACTACATACCTTTGGTAAAAATAACCCAAATTAGTGGATATTATTTAGTCTATGTGACGGTTATAAAGTCTACAAGCTATGGTGCCAATCATTGAAAATTGATCACACCTGATGTACAGATGGCCTATCTCATTTCTTGAGGCCCTGAAATGTCAGGACAGTACAAATACTCCCCAAATGACCCCTTTTTGGAAAGTAATCATTCCAGGGTATTTAGTAAGAGGCATGGTGAGTTTTTGAAGTTGTAATTTTTTCCCACAATTCTTGGAAAAATGAAGAAATATATATATATTTTTTTTTACACATAATTGTCATAACAAGGTATTTCTCACACACAGTATATCCATTCTTGCAATTATACCCCAAAATACATTCTGCTACTCCTCCTGAGTATCGCAATACCACATGTGTGAGACTTTTACACAGCATAGCCACATACAGAGGTCCAACATGCAAGGAGCACCGTCAGGTGTTCTAGGAGCATTAATTACACATATAATTTCCTGACGACCTATCACACTTTTGAAGGCCCTGGAGCACCAGGACAATGGAATTACCCACAAAATGACCCCATTTTGGAAAGCAAACACCCCAACGTATGTTCTATGAGGCATAATGAGTCTTTTGAACATGTCATTTTTTTTCCACAAGTTTTTGGAAAATGTGGAAAGAAAATGAAAACGCATTTTTTTTTACACAAAGTGTCGGGATTCGAACCCGTGACCAGCCACATCCCAGGCGGTAGCCCTGCTTACTAGGCTACCGTCCCCTCTGGACTTTCCTCCCTGAACATTCCTCCCTGAAGCCTATTATTTTAACCTTAGTCTTGCCAAGCCTTGCTCATCACCCTTGATTCCTGACACCTGGTACTTCCCTATATAAGTCCAGCCCCGTGCACTCAAGTTTGCTGATTATTGAGCTCCTGAGCCTTGATCAAGCTACTCCTCACCTGCTGCTCTTATCTACTACCACAAATCCAACGCTGACCAGGAATTGACTACCGACTACTCTTCTGCTTTGTCCCCATCTACTGAACTGCTACCTCTGTTGCCGATCCGGATTGTCTGACCACGCTTACTGCTGCCCGCCCCGACCTTTGGCTCGTCTGACTTCTCTCTGGGTATTCCCTTGTCTGCTCCTCTGCCTTTGGACCGAACCTGCACTCTGCCTGGCTGGGTGATCCTGAGGACCGCGTCCTGGTGTTAGCTTGCAGCGCAGTCTATCCCCACCATTAGGGGCTCTAGTGAAAACCAGCTAGCACTTAGTTTCCGCACCTCAGGTGAACCCATGTCCTCATCAGTGTACTACGCGGTGTCCATCCGGTATCCAGCACCTACTACCTGCCTGCGGTCTTTGCCACTGGGCTCCACTCCTAACTCCGGCCAGCAGTCCTCTGACTCAGGTGAGCCTGTAGGATTGTTACACAAAGTTGTCAATTTAAAAGATATTTCTAACACATAGCATGTACACAGAAAAAATTACACCCCAAAATACATTCTGCCACTGCTCCTGAGTATGGTGATACCACATATGTGAGACTTTTCCACAGCCTGACCACATACAGAGGCCTAACATGCAAGGAGCACCGTCAGGTGTTCTAGGAGCATAAATTACACATATAATTTTATTACAACCAATCACACTTTTGAAGGCCCTGAAACACCAGGACAATGGAAACCCCCACAAAATGACCCCATTTTGGAAAGATGGGCTGGAGACAGGTACTTGGGTACTCTGGGCTGGAGACAGGTACTCGGGTACTCTAATGGCCTACAGAGAGGTACTTGGGTACTATGATGGGCTGCAGAGAGGTATTTGGGTACTCTAATGAGCTGGAGACAGGTACTTGGATACTTTGATGGGCAGAAGACAGGTAGTCAGGTACTCTATTTGGGCTGCAGATAGGTACTCAGATACCCTGATGGGCTGTAGACAGGTACTCAGATATTCTGATGGGCTGCAGATAGGTACTCTGAAGGGCTGGAGACAGGTACTCGGGTACTCTGATGACCGGTACTCGGGTACTCTGATGGACCGGTGACAGGTACTTGGGTACTCTGATAACAGGTACTTGGGTACTCGGGTGGGCTGGTGACAGGTACTCGGGTACTCTGATGACAGGTACTCGGGTACTCTGATGACAGGTACTCGGGTACTCTGATGACAGGTACTTGGGTACTCTGATGGGCTAGTGACAAGTACTTGGGTACGCTGATGACATGTTCTCGGGTACTCTGATGGGCTGCAGAGAGGTACTCGGGTACTCTGGGCTGGAGACAGGTGCTCGGGTACTCTGATGGGATAAAGAGAGGTACTCAGGTACTCTGATGGGCTGGTGACAGGTACTCGGGTACTCCGATGGCAGGTACTCGGGTACTCCGATGGCAGGTACTCGGGTACTCCGATGGCAGGTACTCGGGTACTCCGATGGCAGGTACTCGGGTACTCCGATGGCAGGTACTCGGGTACTCCGATGGCAGGTACTCGGGTACTCAGATGGCAGGTACTCGGGTACTCAGATGGCAGGTACTCGGGTACTCAGATGGCAGGTACTCGGGTACTCCGATGAGAGGTACTAGGGTACTCTGATGAGAGGTACTAGGGTACTCCGATGACAGGAACTCAAAGTACCCGAGTACCTGTCACCAGAGTACCCGAGTACCTGTCACCAGAGTACCTGTCACCAGAGTACCCGAGTACCTGTCACCAGAGTACCCGAGTACCTGTCACCAGAGTACCCGAGTACCTGTCACCAGAGTACCCGAGTACCTGTCATCAGAGTACCTGATGGGCTGGTGACAGGTACACGGGTACTCTGATGGGCTGGTGACAGGCACTTTGATGGGTTAGTGGGTTAGTGACAGGTACTCTTTTTTTTGGGGGGGAGCAATCAGTGTGTTTGGGGTGCACTATAATTGGTAACTAGCTGTTACCTCAATCTCCTGCTCACACAGGATCACTGTGTGAGGAGGAGAACATGGTGACAGCTAGTTACCATTTTCTCTGACATTTTGTGACCGGCTGTGATTGGACACAGCCAGTCACGTGGTAAAAAGCCAATTTCATTGGCTCTTTACCTAGATCGGGGATGGGCTCTGTCCAAGGGACGAGCCTCGTCCCCGATCACCGCCGCCCCCGGGTGTGTACATTACAGAGAGAACGAGCGGCTCGCGCTGGAGCCGCTCATGTGATCGGCTGTGATTGATACAGCCGATCACGTGGTAAACAGCAAATTTCTATTGGCTGCTTACCTTGATCAGGGATTGGCTCTGTCCGAGGGACGAGCCTCAGCCCTGAACGCAGCGCTGCGCGCCCCCGGGGGCGCGCAGTAGCAGCTAGAACGGGCGGACAAGAAAGCCTTCCTGCCAGCGTCATTTGACTATACGCCGGTATGGAAGTGGTTAACATGCTCACTTGGTACAAGAGGAGAGAAGGACAAAGGAGCAGAGAGAGAGAGGTACAGTATCTTCTAGCATTATTGTTGCCTAGGATAGTGGAGGAGGTATTTCAAAATCTCATCGATATTCATTTTGTTTTTTTCTGTGCTGCATGATATAATTCAATATGATGAACTCTTAGATGGGCCCAAAGATTTGATGTATTGTTTTTTGCAGTTACTGATCCCATGCTTATATTGTTTGTGCATGTGTTGCACACTGCTGCTTTTCCTGGAGATGGTGAGACGAGAAATAGTCCCAGACAACACTTTTACTTTTTCTGTCTTCATCCATCTCCATTGCAATTTGAAAGAC